>NC_069501.1:1067299160-1067607910 GCF_027579735.1 Bombina bombina | reverse complement strand
GAAGAAGAGCTTAGCAGCCTCAGAGATCTAGAAAATTTATTAACTGAATCAGAACCACAAACTCCAGCAAAATGGAGGGATAAACTCAATAACAAATCAACCTTTGTACCAACATTTGTGAACTCTCCACAGATTGAAATATTCAGAGATTTAGTGTGTCGAGATGTAACATCACTACAAACAATACCTTCACAATATAACTTAACTTACAAAGAACATATGGCTATCCAGGAAATGAAGAAATGGGATCAAGTTGTGATAAGAGGTTCTGACAAGGGTGGCAATATAGTAATTTGGCCATTGGATATGTATCTGAGAGAAGCTGCAAAGCAATTAAAGGACAAATCCTGTTATACCAAACTGCTCTTCAATCCAATGGATGGATACATGAAAATCTATACCAATTTAATAAATAGAGCCCACAATGAAGGGATCATTACTATCAAAGAAAAGAAGTTCCTTACGGTCAACAATCCTAAAATCGCCACCTTTTATATGTTACCAAAAATCCACAAAAATGCCGAAGTACCACCAGGACGCCCAATAGTTTCTGGGATTGGATGTTTAACAGAAAGGGCAAGTGAGTACATAGATCATAGACTAAGACACTACGTAGAGGAACTGCCTTCATATGTACAGGATACAATGCAAGTCCTACAAAGGACTTGAACATTTGACACTGAATGATACAACATGGCTGGTAACCACGGATGTGGAATCCCTCTACACATCCATAAACCATGAACAAGGCTTACAAGCTGTAAAATACTTCTTGGACAAAAACTCGGAAGAAGGCGAGGGAACATGATTACTTCGTCCTTAAACTACTTAGGATGGTACTGAGTTACAACTTTTTTACATTTGACAGTCAATTCTACCTACAGACCCGGGGAACAGCTATGGGCACTACGTGTGCACCTACATATGCCAACTTGTTCCTCGGGTGGTGGGAAACTGAATATGTATTTACGGAACAGAATCAGAAATATACGGATCTAATACCTTTATGGATTAGATTCATAGATGATATCTTCTTTATATGGGAAGGCACTCATTCGGAGTTACAAGAATTTCTTGGTCATCTGAATAACAATCGACTTAACATTAAATTAACTCATGAGGAGAGTCTGACACAGATTAACTTTCTGGACATTACCATCCGTAAGAACAGAGATGGGGTCATTAGCACTGATCTGTTTAGAAAACCTACTGCGACCAACAGCTTACTACATAGCACTAGTGCACATGCCCCAGGCACAATGAGAAGCCTTCCAACAGGGGAATTCCTGAGACTTCGCAGAAATTGCTCAGAAGTTCAAAACTTTTGAATTGAGAGCATTAGATCTGGAAGAAAGATTACTGAAAAGAGGCTACAGCAAAAGATCGATCAAAAAGGCCAAACAGAGAGCCCGTCTAACACCACGCCAAAATTTACTTCATAAAAGACAGAAAAAAACTAACTCTCAAATCCCCAGATTAATTCTGACTCACAATACTCAAACTCCACAAATTGTGAACATAATTAAGAAACATTGGAATATTCTAATGACTGACCCTTTATTGAAAACCACTTTGGGTCCAAGCCCCTCATTTGGATTTAGGAGGACTAAAAACATCAAAGATATTGTGACCAGTAGTCATTTCCAAAGGAAAAAGACCACCTCAGCATTTAACCCGGAGCTCACAAATGTGGGGAATTGCAGCACATGCAAATTTATGAAAAATACTACTGGGATTAAAGACAGATTTGGAAAAAATCATAAAATCAAACGATACATAAGCTGCAATACTGAAAGTGTAATCTATGTACTCCAATGCACTTGCAACCTGTATTATGTCAGAATGACAACTAGGAAACTAAGAGTAAGACTTCAGGAACATTTAAGGAACATCAAAAATGCAGCCAAAGATAAAGAAGAATTAAAGACCTTAACTAGTGTAGCTGCACACTTCCTAAGACATCACAACTCAAACCAAAGAGATTTACAATGCTGGGGTATTGAGAAAGTCAGCCTAGGATTCAGAGGAGGGGACCTTGAAACGGCATTATTGAAATCTGAAAGCCGATGGATCTATTTATTAAATTCGGTCCAACCTTGGGGTCTTAACGAACAGAACAACCTGTATGTTTATCTGTAATTATCAGTAGAATAACCTTTTAATCTGACAAAAGAAATAATAAGATAAAATTAATCTTTATGTCTAAGGATAATCACGAAGAGAACAATAAACTCTTCAATAAAGGATAAGAAAGAACAAGGCCAAACGTACAAACTTACCTATGAAAACAGGATTTTCTCTGTCTTTACAAAAATTCATGATGGTAAAACAAGATAAAATCATAGAATGATATTCAACTCTATAAAAGTTTCATTTTAATATAGAGAGTATTATCTCTATGAGGATCATATAAACATACCTAGAATCAAATGATCAACTGTTGATAGTCCCTAATGTAAACACCAGACAGGGCAATATTAGGATATCTGCTAAAATATTGATAAAATATTGATCCAGTACCTAACTCTCATTCTGTACATTTATATAACAGTATATGATCTAATAGCTAGCATTGCCATTTCCCCCAATTCATAGTGAGGTTGATGGTTATTACAATAAACCTATATTATAACTTATATGACAAATAAGTTAAGCATCGAACGATATTTATCAAATCCTTACAAGGGAATAAATGACATTCATTCTCATGACATACTCACATACATAAGTGATTCTGGTTTTGAAATCTAATAATTTTTGAGTTTTATATTCCTTTTTCTAGCACCCCTAGCAACACTTTTAAATATAACCAACCCCCATAAACACCTTCTTTCACTCCTATCACACTTATTCCCTTGTCACCTCCTTTTCCCATCTCTTCACTGCCCCACAACATTCACATGTTTGTTTGTACGCATAATAACATAGCATATTCCAGTCAAGTAAAAGTTTATTAGAAGAAATACACATGTCACTTTGATTTAGGTGTAAGGAAGACAGTACACATACTACAATTGAATATATGTTTTACACACAACACTTTCATTTTATTCCCCCTTTGAATAAATTAATATTTAAAATTGAACCAGCAGTTGCTTATATAACAAATAGCTGCAGAAACTAATTCTGATATACTAATCTATAATGCTTTTGAAGCACACGCTCCAGTGAGCCTTTGAACGTAATTGCATAAATAATGAATAGTAAATAGGTTAAAACATTGAACCAAGACTATGGTGGTAGAACAGTAAATGTAGATTCAATTATCGTATACTTAATGATTGTGGACTATAATTACAGGAACATTTGTTAACATATTTACAGATTTATGATATCCACAAATTTGAGAATGTATGGGTACCCGAGAGTTATTATCATTATTATTTTTAGCGTATTGAATCTTAGGAATTCAGATGATCAATATCCTATAACGAATATCCAATTTATATCAATAATGACTAGATATAGATACTTGAGAGTCAGTTTACTATTGTCAAATCTTCTTACGATAATATATACAACATAAATATCATTCTTCACAATACGGACCATGTAGTATTGTAAACATTAACGTGCTATTGGAGTAACCAACTGTCCATCAATTCAGTCAGAACCAATCGCAGTACCCATGAGTATGACTCATGCAGGTCCGTAAACATGACTTTGCGATTAGAGCAAATAGCTGTCTATCAATTCACTCAGAACCAATTAGAATACCTATCAGAGTGGAGCGGGGGCGGGACTTCCGGTCCCACAGGGTAATATATCCCCAAAAACACGGCGGCTCGCTGCCTTTGATAAAGCCCAATCGGGCGAAACGCGTCAGGGGAGAGTGTTGAACTCGTTCACGCTCTATTTTCTATGTAATTTTAAACTAGCCCAGTATCGCTAAAATCATGTGGAGCAAAGGGTTACCGCAATTATAGAGCTATAACATTGATATTTGACCTATCTGGTCAGGGTACCTAATAGGGACCGTTACATGGTGTTTATAGAAAAATCTTTCTTACTATATATACAATAACGAGCTAATACCATATAGCCTGGGTTGTGCCAGACTTTATTCCATTAATAGTTAACTAAGTTTCTTTAAAAATTATATGCCACATTGTGGATATTACTATAATAACTGGGTTGTGCCAGTTTTAACTTAAACTATCTAACTAGTGTGTGAATGTGCGTGTATTATAAGACCTTACAAACGTATGAGTGCGGTTGACACTACCCGATAGTGACAGCATTAGCTGTACCACATAGCGCTTAAACCGAAACATATATATCAAACTGCAACTTAGTTGCGGAATTAAACAAAAACTGACAGATATTCATTACGTCTAATTGACTGTTAACTCTATACTTATAATCTGAGTTGTGCCAGACCGAGCTTTAACTTTGAACACAGCTTTCAGAGCTTTCGAAAATTAATTGATATCATAACACGGTTATTTATTGAAACTAAATCATAAGAAACATTTATTGAAAGTGGGTATGCCAAACTTAACTGTAGTTATAAAACCCAGTGTATAAATGCCCTATGAGAAGAATGTTACAAGCTGAGGACTGATAATTATAAGACTTGTGACCATAACAGTGGCTGCGCCAAAAGGCACTTAATCTGAATTTCCATACACTGGATCAGAATAATAATAATTTTTGGCACTGTAATAAACTTGGGACACTTGTCAATTGATACAAATCTGGGAGTCGCTGGGATAGTAGATTTAGTTTTTCATGAAACATACGCCTAAAATTTATATAGGTGGATTAACCTAATCCATAGTAACTTTTACAGCCATTGCTATATGGACTAATTAGGGTCTAACTATTTAATAACTTTAGTGAACCATAGTGGCCAGATCGGAGGTCTGGGCTACACAGAACTAGGGCTTATTGTGATTATAACTGTACTCCAATTTTTTAGGAATATATACCTAATGAAATTTCGAAAACTACAGTAGCACCAAGCACGCACACATTACTATTTTATACCAATATACAGGTTAAAATTATAACCCAGGTTACAATTGATCAAACCCTCGTTTTTGTGAATATTTAATTCACCAGTACCCCTATTTGTGGATAATCATTATTAATAATCTTTACTCTGCTATCATCCATTATATTGAATGAGGATAGCAGGAACCTATATAGCTGAGAGTACACAACCTTGACCAGAATTTATATATAAGCTCTACTATTCAGATGAACACTCTGTTGGTAACCATTAGCAAGTTGATTTACTGAACTATTTAGATCACTATAACTAGTGAATTTATTCAGGCCGAATTATCATGAATAGTGATCTAATGTGAACTCATTATACTGATTCAAGCACTGGAGCAAATTTTAATCGTGTGTGTATCAACCAAACAAATTTTGTTTTTTTTAACTTTAATACCAATAAAAGTTATATTTTAATATCCTGTTACGGAATCCCAATCTTTAGTTCAGACCTAGAGTGCTGCAAGTGCATACTTTGGGTAGTCTGGTATCCTTTATACCATTCTTCCTTTGTGTATTATTGTTATATGTATCTGTTGCTACCCTAAATCACTGACAGATTGCGCGGTTAATCCCCTCTAGTCGTGTGTAAAGTACACGAATATGCGATATAATCGTTGTTGACAAGCACTACATCTGCTTGAATTGGTATTTATTATACACCTAGATTGACTAGAGTTATTATAAAATCAGCAGTGTGTTTATTGACTTATATATACATGTTCAAATTGCTAATCCTCTAGACCACAAATTACAATGTTGCATTTTATTATTATTATTGATAAAGCATTGAATTCAAGTGAATCTTGGAATGCCCCAGAATTTATTAAACAGTATTTATCCCACTCATAAATAGTTTGTAAAGGATTTCTGTTGTAACATAATTCTTATATCATGTGAGTAAGAAATAAAAAGGGGGGGCCGTTTTAGCCTAATGCTTTTCTATGTAAGTTTTTAGAGCGTGTTAGTAACCGGTTATTTGTACCCGGATGAGGGTTCTATATTAACCGCAAGGGTATGATATGGACGTGTTTCACTATTATTGTGTTACCAAGCGTTTATCAACATCTCCTATGTGTTAAAGTCACACTTAATAAATGCAGTATTTCTTATTATGTACCGGAGTGTTGTTACTTTTTATACACCTAGGTTGGTTATTGTCATGTCATTATACTGGCAGGGCATTAGCATACTCTTGCGCCCTTAACTCTGTGGTATGTGTTAGAATTAGGATTGGTAAATTGTGTAACATAAAGTTACCCCCATCATTAAAGGGTTAATATAAAGCACAATAACCCTGCGTTAGTACTTTGAGGTCTTCGTTTCAAACGGCTGTTGTGTCACTACCATGTGATAGTATCTCACAATGTTTGTTGTCATTCAGTAATACCCGGATGTTGACAGCACAAGGGCCGTATATTCTTTAAGTTAGTCCCGTTATTACATGTTATAATCTAGCGGTTAGGTGTAAGCCCATCTATCTGATATATTGTGGTTACACTAGATTGAACTAGAATTCTAGTCTCTATATAAAGATAATAACCAACTTAAAGGACTAGAAGTGCATAGCGTTATGCGGTCCCCGTATAAATTACTGGATTTGGCGTAATAGTACTGTTCTACAAACAACAAGTTGTTTTTTATATTGAGACTTCTATTAAATAACTTTTTCCGATTAGTAACAGAGCGATACCCACTTAGTGAAAGAAGGGACGTTACCCCTTATGCTATACCGCTAATGCTAAGTCATTTTTTACATATAATAACTAATGTAAATATCGGCTGCATAGGAGCATGTAAATCAATAGCTTCACTTTGACAAGTTAAAAGGCGTCTATCACTACTGACGCGTTTCGCCCGTACTGGGCTTTCTCAAAGGCAGCGAGCCGCCAAATTTTCAAATATTTATGTGCTGTATTCTCGAGGAAGTACCACCCCTTTAGGATTCGATGGTTCAGCATTCAGAGGGTGTGTATCTCGTATTGGTTAAGGTGGTATATACCTAATCTGAGGATCTGCAACATAGATTCTACGATTTTCAGTTACATTAATAATACTGAGGAGGGAATTATTTGAGATTATTGAAGCAACCGGGTCAAGACAGCAGGGATGTTAGTAGTAACATCTGGTTGGGTAATTTTTCATTACTTATTTGTAATTTTATTTTTGTATTCTAGGGAAATATTATTTGCCGAGTTTTTTTAAAAGGAATTATGAACATAATATTTATAATCATTTCTATCTGTGTAAACTGTACCCCATTAAGTCTAACTTGGGGTTTGGGAATTTTCTTAGATTGTTATATTATCTGATGGAATTATACTGCCTATACACGATAGATAAAGGGTGCCAGTTACAATATCCGTTACAGAAATAACATAAATCTCGTAATTATATATGACTTGAATAAATATAGGAGTATAGTATTAAAGTGAAGTCTTATATTAATAGGGCTACTATTTTGCTTGAATCTGGTCTGTTATGATTATTAGTAAAGTACTGCTCATTAAAGAGTTACAAAGTCATAACTATTACTAGTAGAATGTGGATGTATATTAGATTATCTATCTAAAATAGATCTTATATTATAAATCTATTTGCATAGTGCAGTGTTTGACAAAGTGCCTGATTGTGTGTTATGATAAAAGGAGTATATTCAACACTCCCTGTGTTTTCGTGATGTGTTGCTTGAGGTCTCTGTGTGAGTAAAGAAAACTATGAATAAATAAGTAGGCTTAAATTGTGGAATGGGATGGACTGGGGTCAAGGAAAAAGTGGGAGGGAGAGGTGTGAGTGAGGTGATAACAGTGACAAAAGTGACCAAAACAAATATCAAAGTGAGGTGAGTGTTGTGAGAGGAGAGGGTAAAGAAAATTAAGTGAATAAGGTGATGATCTGATTCTCAGACCCAGATAAAGTATTATTTAGCTCCTACTTAGGTTGAGATGTGAAAATATCCTTGTTGAAGGGTATGTTTGTACACTGATGTACACTTATTACTGATATATTAAGGTTCCTTACGTGTATCTGGTTTTGAATTAGATTATCTTGGAGAGGGTTAATTTTTTATTTTTTATTATAGAATATGTAATAATTGTTCTGTTCATTCATTCCCTTTGGAACCACACTGTGTTAAGCCTGTAAATCCATTTAGTTTCGGCCTTCAGGAGTGCCGTTTCTAGGTCACCTCCTCTGATTCCAAGGCTTATTTTCTCAATTCCCCAACACCTAAGATCTTGTTTATTGGTTTCATGGTGGTTTAAAAATTGGGCTGCTACACTTGTAAGTGTTTTTCCTTTTCACGGTCACTTGCCGCATTTTTTATATTCCTTAGATGTTCCATTAATCGCGGTGTGGAGTTTCCGTGTCGTCATACCCCACATACAACAAATTGTAGCTACATCTTAGGGCATAGATTACTCCCTCCGTGTTACAACTGATGTATCTCTTGATTTTATTTCTTGTTCCAAATCTATCATGAATTCAGTAGTTGGGATCATATATGTGCAGGTACTGCAGTTCTTCACATTTGTAAGAGCCTGGTCTAAAAGCTGTCGAAGTTTTTTTGGGTTGGAAGTAAACCAATGCTCCCTCTAAGGTGCGCTGCAGCGCGGCCGCACACCTTCCCTCTTGGTGCAGCGCAGGCCACCGAATGTCAGGTTGCGCATACTTAAATAATGCATTACACCATAACTAAACCACTTAGGATTTTAGTCGACTAAAATCTATTGGAGATTTAATCGACTAAAATCTACTGGAGATTCAGTCGACTAAACTAGACTAAAACTAAAACAATTAAATGACTAAAATAAGACTAAAACTAAGACTAAATCGAAATTTGCCGTCAAAATTAACACTGATCAACACTCTCTGTTCCTTTAGCATCCAAATGCAAGTCATGTCTCTTAAATAACCTGGTATCTTGCAAACCGAGCCAATGAAATCAAATCCTCTTTCCCTGCACCACTTATTTAACCAAGAATTAAATGTTATTATCTGCTCCATCTTTCCTACATCCTAGCCATACACATGTAAAATAGCAGAAAAAAGAGAGAATTGATGCCACATACTCTAATGATTGCCTAGGTCACTAGAGGGGATTAACCGCGCAATCTGTCAGTGATTTAGGGTAGCAACAGATACATATAACAAGCCTACACTCTACTGTGTGCTGAATAGATAATAGTACACGAGATACATAGGGACCTCAGTGCGCCTATATATAACCTTAATGTGAACACAGAACATACTGGCAGTGAATTGTATCTGTTTTTATATATACTACTAATGTAATAATGATACAAAATACCAGTTGATAAAACCTACAAGAAATTATTTCTAACGATCTTTGCATATATATTCTATCATCAGATGGACCTACACTGACATAAAAACTGCGCTGTTTTCATTTGATAATAATATTGGATACATAAGGAATACCAGTATCCTTTTTCATCACCAATACTACATCAATTGACCTGTTATTCTATATGTGAACAATCTCACAAAACTACCTGGATATAATAGGATATCATTAAACTGATGTGACTTCATATATTACATGAGTCTTAACACAAACACTGTATCAGCCAAGACACGATTAAGTTCAAATACCAGTGGTTGATTATATTTTATCTTATTGGGTACCATACTAGAATCATCTTATTGATGCAATTCAGAGCGTTACTACACTCACTTACGTTGCTTTAACAGAAGCAATTTTACTGTGGTAGTTACCTATTTAGTTGCCTCTATCATATTAGAGCAATACGCTAATAGCACTGTCATAGGAGCTTCCATTCATTTCCATTACCATAGTAGTGACACACTATGATACTTACATGATGGCATTTACATAGTACTTGTGTCTACTACTTCCTACGTGATTGCTTCACTTTGAGTCCTTTATCTTTGTGTTGTTGTTCATTTGTATTTTATCTATAATAATCAATAAAAGTTATATTTTAAGTCTCTCACAACCAGTACTTCCCTAGAGTCTGGGCGTAGAGTGCTAGACGTGCATTCTTTCATGTGGTAAGTGTCTATACTTCCACGTTTTGAACTTGATGATACGAAGTAGCGTATCATGTCCTGCTGCACATCGATAAATGCCGACAGCAAACGCTTTTTGGGGTTATTTCAATACAATAATCACTCAGAAACCATATTCCTTGTACCTTAGAAGACATAAGTCAGAGCAAGGTCCATTTCATTTAGATGTTAAAATTTATATAGCAGATTGGTTGTGGGCCCCCAATTCTATATTTTCTATAATGTACTGATTATATAGATGTGTTATTCTTATTTTGTTTTATTTACATACATTCCATAAATCTCTGTTTTTACATTGATATAGTAGACCCAAGAGTGGAGACAGTTATTAGGGAAATGCAATAATGTTACTAAACATTGCCTGAACTTTCACCAAGTGTATAACCCTATGTAACCTTGATAACTGTATTGCATAATTCCTCAATAAAAAAATAAAAAAAGTTGGAAGAACAGCTGTGTTCATGTGCATACAGGTGAGAGCACATATGGGTGTTATGTGTGAAAGCTGTAAGGGTGAAAAAGTGCTTGGAGATTTTGTTTTCTGATGGTAGAGTAATGGGGGGGGGGTCAATAAAGTAAGGAGAGCTGCAAGGGATATGCATAAGGATTAAAGCTGATCTTCTGTATTTGGAGATATCAGGGGTAGTGAAGGGGTGGGACAACAATACAAAATGTTGCAGTTTAAAACAAATATATACAGTATCTAACTTAAAAAAACTATTAAGGGCATGGAATTGTGTTACTGAAGCATTGGACAGCATAGCTGCCAAGAAACAGAGAGAAAATTACACTCAGAGCTCAGAGACCTTAGGGCAATCTTCACTAGATATGTGCATGGCGAAAAAAATTTGGTTCGGTTCGGATCGATTCGGAATTTTTTCGAATTTCGGATTCAAATTCGGAAAATTTTGAATCGATTCGTTTTGGATTTGTTTCGATTCCATTCGGATTCGAAGAAATTCGGCTGGATTCGGTTCGATTCGGTTCGAAATTCGGAATTTCAGTAAGTGTTAGGTTGGGATTAGACTAGTATTATGTACTGTATATTAGGTGTAACCCATAGCAGAGTGATATAACCTAATATACTGTACAATACTAGTGTAATCCATGGCAATCCGAATTTACCGAATAAATCCAAACTAATTCGGATCTATTCGGTAAATTCGGCAGTGTTTTAATTCAGAAATTCGGTTCAATCCGAATCTCTGAATTTTAAGAATTTTAAGAATTTCCGTATCGATCCGAAACGAATTGCACATATCTAATCTTCACTCCCACACTGAGCCCATAATCAGGGCTGTGTGATCTACAGGGGCCTACATATAATCGGTCCAATGATCTAAAGGTCTCTGGGCTGGGTGACATTCTTTAAGAATGCTCGCCAGTTCTTCTATTTCCCCTGTGGAATTATTTAAAAACAGGCGGCTAGGTTACAAGTTTTTGTCGGTAAGGCTGTGCGGTGCTAACGCTCCTTTTTTCTTACCGCTCCCTTAAGCCAGCGATAGTATTACGAGTTTTCTGCAAGCCGGCGTCAGCCTCAAGAAAGTGAGCGTTGAGCAAAATTTAGCTCCACATCTCACCTCAATACCAGCGCTGCTTACGGTAGTGGTAAAGCTGGCAAAACGTGATTGTGCAAGATTTCCCCATAGGAAACAATGGGGGCAGATCGGGCTGAAAAAACCTAACACCTGCAAAAAAGCAGCGTTCAGCTCCTAACGCAGCCCCATTGTTTCCTATGGGGAAAGAAAATTTACGTCTGCACCTAACACCCTAACATGAACCCCGAGTCTAAACACCCCTAACCTTATACTTCTTAGCCCCTAATCCTGCCGCCCCCCGCTATTGCTGACACCTACATTATAATTATTAACCCCTAATCTGCCGCTACGGACACCGCCGGCCACCTACATTATACTTATGGACCCCTAATCTGCTGCCCCCAACATCGCCAACACCTACATTAGATTTATGAACCCCAAATCTGCCCCCCCAATGTCGCCACAACTATATTAAATTTATTAACCCCTAATCTTCCGACCCCCAACGTCACCGCTACTATAATACATTTATTAACCCCTAAACCAGAGTCTAACCCTAAGTCTAACCCCCCCAACTTAAATATAATTTAAATTAAACGAAATAAATTTACTACTATTAAATAAATTAATCCTATTTAAAACAAAATACTTACCTATAAAATAAACCCTAAGCTAGCTACAATATAACTACACCCTGTTCCAAATTATTATGCAAATTCTATTTCATTGTCACAAAGATTAAATTTTTTTTTTTCAGTTTAACTCATGGATGGGCATTGTGTCTCAGGGGCTCTTTTGATAACTGAAAACAATCTCGGACACCTGTGATAATTAGATTGCCAGGGTGAGCCCAATTAAAGGAAAAACTACTAAAGGGAAGTGTTTCCACATTATTAAGCAGAGCACCATTTTCAAGCAATATGGGGACAAAAAAGGATCTCTCTGCTGCCGAAAAGAGTGAAATAGTTCAATGCCTTCGAGAAGGTATGAAAACAGTTAGATATTTCATGAAAATTTAAGCATGATCATCGCACTATTAAGAGATTTGTGGCTGATTCAGAGCACAGACCGGTTTGTGCAGATAAAGGCACATTGAGGAAGATTTCTGCCAGATCCATGCATCGATCAAGAGAGCAGCTGCTAAAATACCCAATACATAGCAGCAAACAGATATTTGAAGCTGCTGGTGCCTCTGAGAGTCCCACGGACATAAAGGTGTAGAGTCCCTCCAGAGTCTTGCAACTGTGTAAAAACCTTCCATTCGGCCACCACTAACCAATGATCACAAGCAGAAACGGCTGCATGGGGCAGAAAAATACATAAGACTAATTTTCAAACAGTCCTGTTAACTGATGAGTGCCGTGCAACCCTGATGGTCCATATGGATGTGAGTAGTGGTTTGGGTTGGTGGGAGCGGGCCACCCTGTTCCAATAAGGCTGCAACAATCAGCAAGGTATGGTGGAGTCATGTTTGGGGCCAGGAATCATGGAAGAGGTTGGTTTGGGCCCCTTTAGGTCCCCAAAGGTGTAAAGATGACCTCTGCCAAAGTATGTGGAGTTCCTGACTGACCACTTCCTTCCCTGGTACAGAAGGAAGAACTATGCTTTCCGTAAGTTAGAAATCATCTTCCATGCATGACAATTAGGGATGGGCAATGTTTTCGGCAACATTCGAAAAAACGGCACGAATTTTAACACATTCGTCGTTCGTTGAATCGATATTTCGAGAATGTTTACATAACATTCTAAACATTCGATTTTCGAATGTTCGGTTTTTCGAATTTTACGATTACATTCGAAAATATTCGAATTTGAAAATTCGAATTTAGATTGTAATAGCATTTCTAATGCTTTTTCTTTAAATGTAATATTCGAATTATGCAATATTCGAATGTCGAAAAGATTCGAAGATTAGATTGTAATAGTATTCCTAATGCTTTTTCTTTAGAATGTAATATTCGAATTATGCAATATTCGAATTCGAAAAATTCGAATTTAGATTGTAATAGTAATTCAAATGCTTTTTCTTTAAATGTAATAGTTCGAATTAATGCATACGTGTATTCGAATTCGAAAAATTCGAATTTAGATTGTAATATGAATTTCTAAAGCTTTTTCTTAAATGTAATATTCAAATTATGGCAATATTCGAATTCGAAATATGCAAATTTTAGATTGTCAATAGGTGATTTCTAATGCTTTTTCTTTAAAATTTAATATTCGAATTATGGCAATATTCGAATTCGAAAAATTCGAGATTTAGATTGTAATAGTATTTCTAATGCTTTTTTCTTTAAATGTAATATTCGAATTATGCAATACGTGTATTCGAATTCGAAAAATTCTATTTAGATTGTAATAGTATTTCTAATGCTTTTTCTTTAAATTGTAATATTCAAATTATGCAATACGTGTATTTGAATTCGAAAAATTCGAAATTAGGATTGTAATAGTAATTTCTAATGCTTTTTCTTTAAATGTAATATTCCGAATTATGCAATACGTGGTATCGAATTCGGAAAAATTTGAAATTAGATTGTAATAGTATTTCTAATGCTTTTTCTTTAAATGTAATATTCGAATTATGCAATATATCGAATTCGAAAAATTCGAATTTAGATTGTATGAGTATTTCTCTAATGCTTTTTCTTAAATGTAATATGCGAATTATGCAATACGTGTATTCGAATTCGAAAAAATTCCGAATTTAGATTGTAATAGTATTTCTCAATGCTTTAAAATGTAATATTCGAATTATGCAATATTCGAATTCTAGAAAAATCGAATTTATATTCGAATTCTAAAAATTCGAATTTAGTATTCGAATTCTAAAAAATTCGAATTTCGAATGTAGACTTCAATATAATTATAAAACATTCAAATTCGAAAGTGACATTCGAAAACTGTAAATAACATTCGATTTTCGAATTTTTAAGAATATTCGTTCTATATCGACAGTTCGAAGTTTAGAATTCGAATTTCGGTAATAACATTTGTTCTACATTTCGAAATTCGAAAAATTGCACATTCGCCCATGCCCTAATGACAATGCACCATCTCAGTTCTACAAAGAATACCTCGTGCATCAATGGCTGCTATGGGAGAAAAGGGAGAGAAAGTCATGGTGTTGGCCTCCATCCTCCCCTGACCTCAATCCTATTGAGAACCTTTGGAGCATCCTCAAGCAAAAGATCTATGAGGGTGGGAGGCAGTTTACATCCAAACAGCAGCTCTGGGAGGCTATTCTGACATCTTGCAAACAAATTCAAGCAGAAAACTGTCCAAAAACTCACAAGTTCAATGGATGCAATGACTTGTGAAGCTGCGATCAAATAAGAGGTCCAATGTTAAAATGTAACGTGACCTGTTTAAAATGTTTAAAAAGTTAAAATGTTGTTCAAAGTTTGATTGAAATAGCTGTTTGATTTCAGTAAATATGCTGCAAACAGCAACAAATGACAATTTTCAGTTCTTTACAACCTATAAAGTGTTTTGAAACTTACTGTGCATAAAAATTTGGAACAAGTGCATTGTTAAGTTTTTTATTTTGAAAATAAAAATACTGTTATCATAGGAGTTTGTTCGAATATAATTAAATTGTACTCTTTATTGTTGATAACATGAGATATGCAGACATGTTGTTTACATCATTTATTTAGGGTAAATGAGAAAGATATCATTGGTATAATTAATTTGGACAGGGTGTAAATAGTTACATTGTAGCTAGCTTACGGATTTATATTTATTTTACAGGCAACTTTGTATTATTTATAACGTAGTGTACAATAGTTAAAAAATAGTTTATAACTATTAATAACTACCTAGCTAAAATAAGTACAAAATTACCCTGTAAATAAACCCTAACCTAAGTTACAATTACACCTAACACTACACTAATAATTAAACTAAATTACCTAAACTACCTACAATTAGTTAACAATGTAAATAAAATTAAATTAAATTACGAGAAAAAAAAACACTAAATTACAGAAAAAAAAGAATTACAAGGAATTTTAAACTAATTACACCTAATCTTATCCCCCTAATTAAATAAAAAAGCCGCCCCGCCCAAAATAATAAAATTCCCTACCCTATACTAATTTACAAATAGCCCAAAAAGGGCCTTTTGCTCTTCACCTGTAAAAAAAAAATACAATACCCCACCAACATTAAAACCCCACCCACCCACACACCCAACCCTACTCTAAAACCCACCCAATCCCCCCTAAAAAAAAAACTAAACACTACCCCCCTTGACGGTTACCCTACCTTGAGCCGTCTTCACCCAGCCGGGCACTAGTGGTCCTTCCAGAGGGGGGCAGAAGTCTTCATCCGATCCGGGCAGAAGACGACATCCAGAACCGGCAGAACTCTTCAATCCAGGCGGCATCTTCTATTCTTCTTCCATCCAGAGCGGAGGCAGGTTCCATCTTGAAGGACATCCGACGCGGAGCATTCCTTCTTGATCCGACGACTGAATGAAGTTCCTTTAAGTGAACGTCATCCAAGATGGCGTCCCTTTCAATTCCGATTTGGTTGATAGAATCCTATCAGCCCAATCGGAGTTAGGGGTAGGGAAAAATCCTATTGGCTGATGCAATCAGCCAATAGGATTTGAAGTTCAATCCGATTGGCTGATTCAATCAGCCAATAGGATTGAGCTCGCATTCTATTGGATGTTCCAATATTGTCTCTCAAATACCCAGCGTCATTATCTAAATATTTCTGCCCTATGGTTCTCACTGTATTTTCTTGGCAAACTGAAAGGTGGTGAGCTTTTAATCTAAATAACTCACAAAACACTAATTTATCTCGCATACAAAATACCAGTGATTGTAAGGTGCAGTGCACTGAAAACACATTTTTATTTGTTTAAGTTTTACATAGCAGAGGGCTCTCATTACTCCTATGGGAGACAGCTCGCCACTTCGCAGGGACAGCCATTTTCTTTGATAATTGCACAAAAATGTTTTTTCATGTTTTAGGGGTGGTGAACTTTTTATCATAGGGTCCCATGGCTCTAGCAGTTAAATAGTGTCTTGAAGAATTAGAGACAGATGTCTTCAGAGTTAAATTTTTGCTATTGAAGTTATAACAATGCTTTATTTAACATTATGCTGTGTTCTGATATCTGTTCAAAAACAGACTTTCATCCATTTGATACTTTTCCAGCAGTTTTTTTTTTTTTTTAAGACTACCTTTTTCTTGCATTAAAGCAAGCTGCATATTGAGTCTGGATAACGAACTGGGTAAAACAGCTGCAGACTAATTAAGCATGTAGCTGTTAAAAGATTTCAAGCTTTAGAAAAACTGATTATACACAGATATGAAAAAGCAGAAGATGGCTATGAGTTTCTGAATTCACATTCCTACATGACAGGAATCCTTGATTTAAAAATGGCCCTGTTAGATATTAGGTTTCTAAAGCAGGCATATCCATTTATGAAGTGACCCTCTGGGACAGCACTGACAAAATTGTACATTAGGCTGATTACTGCATGAATGAGAACTCATAATGAGCACATACTGAATGCATAAATCATAAACCTACTAGGTGTGATGTCTTTCGTTATAATGGTTCTTGGTTCTTATAACAATCTTAAGATATTAGCTCACATAATTGTAATTTAAAGTGTAGAGATATTGTTGCTTTATTATTTTTTTTACAATATAGATTGTAGTCTTGTTAATAACTTGTAATGTGCCAGTATACCTAATTTTCTGTACTTTCTTTTATTAAAGGGATATAAAACAGTCTGTTTCATTTTTGTAATTAAAAAAAAGCACTAAGCAGGCAGGTTGCACATAACAGAAATTATTGAGCTATGTATTAATTTTTCATTTTAAAAGGATTTTTAACCATTTATGATTTTAGCTTCTTTTGAGCAGGGTTCATTATTTCCTTCTCCAAAGGAAAGCATTGCCTTTAGAGTAGTTGTTAGGAGACACCTGCATTAGCTGTAGTCAGTTTCTTGGTCCCATGCTCAGTAGAGGACTTTTACTGCAAATATCATGTGACATTAGAACCCTAAGTTATGTAATAGCTCACATATCTAGCTACAGGCAGTGGCTACACTGAGCATTTAGGCAAGAAAACAAGTAAGTTGTTTGGTGTTTTTTTAATACAATACTGTTCTTTTTATGATCACTTTGATTTAATAGTGGTGACATTAGGACATTTAAAATAAGCATGTTTTAGTTGATTAAGTAAGATTAAGTAATCTCTTAGGTGGGGACAAAGCAAAAAGGAAGTCTCCATTGAGTGTATCATACAGTAGGGTTGCTGTCAGAGGACCAGACAGAAACAGAAAGTGAAGGTTAGAAAATAAATAAAGGTTTATTTAAAATAACAATAAACAGCAAAAGGGATTTCCAGTATGAAGTCAAGTACCAAGCCCAGGGTACAGATGCCAAATGTGTCAGCCAAGCCTGGTCAGGGAACACAGAGAGCTGGAAACTACAGGAAAAAAAGGGCCGGGCGTTAGGAACCAGGAAAAAAATCAAGTCAAAATGCCCAGAGTCATACACAGAGAACAGGAGCAAAATACTGGAGTGGGCACTTGGTAGATCTAGACTCACACAACGTGGAATAGGTGATGGTTTATATCTTAAACTGGCATAACAACATCACTGAGAGACTGGAAGTTGCCAGAAGTTGCTAGTAGTTGCAGCGTTATGATGTTAACAAGTTTGTCCATAAGAGGTTGTGTGGGAGGAATGCGCAGTGTCAGAAAACACAGCTAGAGAAACCAGAAACTGTCCTGCATTCCAAGGTAAACAAGGAAGGGTAAGTAACGGCTGACAGTACCCCTCCCTCAAGATCCCTCCCTAGTGTGGGACAAAAGGCTTATGTGAAAATGGGGCATAGGAATGCAAAGAGAAGGACGGGACCATGAACATCAGAAGAGGAAACCCAAGAACCTTACAGTGGACCAGGTACTGGACTTGACCCCTAAACAGACGGGAGTTGAGGAGGCTGCATATTTTGTACTCTTCATAGTTGCCAACTGGAATAGGATGATGATCAAGGAAAGGGATAGTGTAACAATTGCAAACTAGCGGCTTAAGGATCCATATGTGGAAAATATTGGATATACGCATGCTAGAAGGAAGGTCGAGAACATAAGCAACTGGTTAACCTTATGGAGAATACGGAAAGGCCCAATGTAACAAGGTGCCAGTTTTGGAGTAAGGCACTCTGAAGTTGAGGTAACAGGACCACAACCACACTCTCTCCCCGACCTGGTAGGAAGGAGCGGAAAGATTGTCTTCAATCTTCCTGGAACTTTTTGGCGCTGCAATAGAGGCACAAAGGGAATTCTAAATCTGCACCCATGAAGAGCAGAGCACTTGAAGATGATCCTCTAAAACCAGAATGTTTTGGGAAGTAAACGAATGGGTAAGCCATGAAAGGGGAAATTTGGGAGGACAAGTGATAACACTGATCAGTGCAATTATCGTGGTTGTCCGAGATATAGCATCACAGGAATTGCGCCAGGGGGTCGTTGGACCTCTCAGTGGCACCATAATATCATGAATCATTTTAAACATACATGGAAAACTGGCATTGTTCCCTTTGCAAAATGTATTTAATTATATTTGTGTCACCTTCCCCCTAGCTGTGTGTTTGCAACACATCTTACTTTGAAATCATAAGATTTAAGTGCCAAATTCCAGAGGGGCCCTTGAACACATCCTTTCTCTCATCACCAAATGGTTTTGGGAGTTATAAAACTCTGCATATATAGTCAAATGAGTAGGAAAAAAATAATGTTTGTGTGTTTTACACCATAGGAGGTGGTACTATCAAAAGCTATGCCTGATTTTCAATCCTGATAAACGGGTATTCATCCAGCTAACCCATCTGGTAAGGGGGTTGGGAACCCCTGTGGAATTAGAAGCTGTGTTCAACAAACTCATGTTCAATTAATCCTGAGGGTCTCATCTAACATTATAAAATATACATATATATATATATATATACATATATATGTATTACATATGTAATATTCATCATAATATTCATATACTCTGACATAAATCCCCCTTTCCCACTTCAAATAGATGTAGGACACATGTATTTGAATTGGCTTAAAGTCAGTGGTATTTGATGAGGATCAACCGTATACCTCATAGACAGTCTCTATGTAGAAAGTTTGTTATTTGAGCCTTCATGTTTAATCAGTTGGGCATCTTTAAACTACAGAAAGTCTTATAGTTCATTTGGGGATATGACACTTCATTCTCCCTCTATGACTTGTAGTTGGGATCTGGATGACATGCCCACAATTGATTGATATGGACCCATATATCTATGAAACTTTCATTTTTGGGGATCCTTATTTATAGGCCACTGAGATATATTTGTCAGTAATGACGAAAGGACCTTTCCATGAGGGAAGAAATTTCTTCTCCCTAACCTGATCTCTTCCAAAGTTATAAAGATAAACTTTATCATTTATTTCATATTCCTTTTTGGACGTTTTGAGATCATAATAGGTTTTAGTGGCAGTTGCAGCTCTTTCTAAATTCCTTTTGAGCAAATGCAAATGCATATTGCAGGTGCTTTCATTAGGTTCTCCACATATTGATTGTGTATTGGCAGCGTTTATCAAGTTTTGGTCTGATGTACGGTACAGCAGATGCTGAGGTTAGAACCATTCTTCTACCAGTCATCAGTTCAAAAAGGTGACATCTTGGTAGCATTACTTGTGAGTTGCTCTTAATGCCATTAAGACTAGAGGAGTTTTACATCCCAGTCTTTAACCCGTTTCACTCACAAAACTTTTTGAGGATTTTAACAATGGACTGGTTGTAACGCTCTACACCACCACTTGAGGCAGCTCTATAAGCAATATGGAGCTTTCTTTTAACCCCTAGTATTTTCCACATTTTGGTCATCACTTCGCTAGTGAAGTGGGTCCCCCGATCTGACTCGATTCTTTGGGGTAAACCAAATCTGGAAAATACATGGTTGATGAGCAACGCTGCACATGTTTCAGCACTATTGTTAGGTGCACTAATGCACTCTACCCATTTAGTGAACAGCATGTTACGGTTAACATGTATTGTTACCTCTTGATGATCTTGTTACCGGGCCAAAAAAATCCATTTGTATATCTGACCATGGCATTACCATCCCCCCTTTTCTGCAAATGGCGCTCTATGCGTTGGTGCAGTGGTGTTGGAACTGTGGGCAGATTAAACACCCTTGACAGTAGGTGTGAACATCTTTCAACATGTGTGGCCAAAAAGCGTAGTCACGCAATATTTTCGTACGTGAGTTTGGCACCACGATGACCAGATGTGGGGGGGGAGCATCATGGGCATGTTGAAGCATTAGACCTCTGAACTTGGTGGGGTACTACCCATTGCTGAATGCCAGTTTTGGAGGTTATAATTAACAAACCATCCTTTAACTTGAATTGTGATCTGGATTTCATTAAAATTCTAAGGATCTTCTTTGCCAATACAATCATCTTTTGAGATGGGGGTTTGCTTTCAAGATCTTCTATGTGTTTTATAGAAGGTGCCTACAATGGGGTCTTCTTTTTGAATAGTGATCAGGTCCTCACTAGGAGAATCCTGACTCCATTGTACCAAGTTAGGCTCACTCTGTTGTTTTGCCTGGTTTCTGGTAATGGCTTCTACCCTGAACTGCACCCATTAAGTGGTCAATATTAAGGAGTTTCTCCAGTTATGGGCTCCTTGTTTGGCTAATTGAATCCGCAAGGTCATTGCCTTCCTTATCCGAACCTAGAACCCTGGAATAGCCCTTGGTCTTTTTCCAGTGTATGGTTAAATCATTGGATACCACCAGATTATCAATCTCGCAGAACAACTTGCCATGCTTGACTGGTTTGTTATTGCTTTTCTGCATGCCATTTCTTTTCCAAGTTGGCAGGTATTCAACAAAGCTGTCACGCACATAATTTGAGATCAGTTATGATCACAAATTCATGAATACCATGTTGGTCCAATGTTGAAACCTATAGATATATTTGAGAATCCATTTGCCCAACATAATACCAATGCCAGCGACTAATCTGCGCTCATTATCTATAGTGGCATGTGTAAGAACAACCATCAACATACACTCAAGGTAATGTATGACAATGGTTCTCATTGTATATTTTATATGGGAAAGCAATTGTTCCTCCAGAAAATCATCCTTCTGATAATTCTTCCCAGGATCTCTAGCAGTACAGTCGTGGAGTTCAGGCAAGTCCCTGGGCGACTGGATTCTTTTTATTCTGCTTGTAGCAAATTTTCTAATGGCCAGCCCTTATAAGGAAAGAGTCCACGCTGTTTATGCGGCTATTTGACAAATTCCCATCTCTTATTCTCTCAGGCCTAGATTTGGAGTTCGGCGGTAAAAGGGCTGTTAACGCTCCGCGGGCTTTTTTCTGGCCGCACCATAAAATTAACTCTGGTATCGAGAGTTCAAACAAATGCTGCGTTAGGCTCCAAAAAAGGAGGCGTAGAGCATTTTACCGCAAAAGCAACTCTCGATACCAGAGTTGCTTACGGGACGCGGCCGGCCTCAAAAACGTGCTCGTGCACGATTCCCCCAAAGGATACAATGGGGCTGTTTGAGCTGAAAAAAAACCTAACACCTGCAAAAAAGCAGCGTTCAGCTCCTAACGCAGCCCCATTGTTTGCTATGGGGAAGAACACTTCCTACGTCTGCACCTAACACTCTAACATCTACCCCGAGTCTAAACACCCCTACCCTTACACTTATTAACCCCTAATCTGCCGCCCCCGCTATCGCTGACCCCTGCATATTTTTTTAAACCCCTAATCTGCCGCTCCGTAAACCGCCGCCACCTACGTTATCCCTATGTACCCCTAATCTGCTACCCCTAACACCGCCGACCCCTATATTATATTATTAACCCCTAACCTGCCCCCCACAACGTCGCCGACACCTGCCTACACTTATTAACCCCTAATCTGCCGAGCGGACCTGAGCGCTACTATAATAAAGTTATTAACCCCTAATCCGCCTCACTAACCCTATCATAAATAGTATTAACCCCTAATCTGCCCTCCCTAACATCGCCGACACCTAACTTCAATTATTAACCCCTAATCTTCCGATCGGAGCTCACCGCTATTCTAATAAATGGATTAACCCCTAAAGCTAAGTCTAACCCTAACACTAACACCCCCCTAAGTTAAATATAATATTTATCTAACGAAATAAATTAACTCTTATTAAATAACTTATTCCTATTTAAAGCTAAATACTTACCTGTAAAATAAATCCTAATATAGCTACAATATAAATTATAATTATATTATAAGCTATTTAGGATTAATATTTATTTTACAGGCAACTTTGTAATTATTTTAAACCAGGTACAATAGCTATTAAATAGTTAAGAACTATTTAATAGTTACCTAGTTAAAATAATAACAAATTTACCTGTAAAATAAATCCTAACCTAAGTTATAATTAAACCTAACACTACCCTATCAATAAAATAATTAAATAAACTACCTACAATTACCTACAATTAACCTAACACTACACTATCAATAAATTAATTAAACACAATTCCTACAAATAAATACAATTAAATAAACTAGCTAAAGTACAAAAAATAAAAAAAGAACTAAGTTACAGAAAATAAAAAAATATTTACAAAACATAAGAAAAATATTACAACAATTTTAAACTAATTACACCTACTCTAAGCCCCCTAATAAAATAACAAAGCCCCCCAAAATAAAAAATTCCTACCCTATTCTAAATTAAAAAAGTTACAAGCTCTTTTACCTTACCAGCCCTGAACCGGGCCCTTTGCGGGGCATGCCCCAAGAATTTCAGCTCTTTTGCCTGTAAAAAAAAACATACAATACCCCCCCCCCCCCAACATTACAACCCACCACCCACATACCCCTAATCTAACCCCAAACCCCCCTTAAATAAACCGAACACTAAGCCCCTGAAGATCTTCCTACCTTGTCTTCCACCATCCAGGTATCACCGATCCGTCCTGGCTCCAAGATCTTCATCCAACCCAAGCGGGGGTTGGCGATCCATAATCCGGTCCAGAAGAGGCTCCAAAGTCCTTCCTCCTATCCGGCAAGAAGAGGACATCCGGACCGGCAAACATCTTCTGCCAAGCGGCATCTTCGATCTTCTTCCATCCGGAGCGAAGCGGCAGGATCCTGAAGACCTCCAGGCGCGGAACATCCATCCGGACCGACGACTGAACGACGAATGACTGTTCCTTTAAGGGACGTCATCCAAGATGGCGTCCCTCGAATTCCGATTGGCTGATAGGATTCTATCAGCCAATCGGAATTAAGGTAGGAATTTTCTGATTGGCTGATGGAATCAGCCAATCAGAATCAAGTTCAATCCGATTGGCTGATCCAATCAGCCAATCAGATTGAGCTCGCATTCTATTGGCTGTTCCGATCAGCCAATAGAATGCAAGCTCAATCTTCTTTAGAAGAAGTAGTAGTGGTTTAGCTAACTCTGCATAATTATCAATGAATTTGCGAGAATAATTCGTCATACCCAGGAATGATCTCATTCCTTTAAGTTAGTTGGGTTTTTAGAATTCCCCATAGGAGTGTAGGTTACTGTGACACCCAGCTTTTGTATTCTATGGGAGAGGCAAATCAGTGTTTCAGAAGTTTTTAATTTCTGACCTCTCTTTATCTGTAAGGGTAAAAGAAATTTATCAGCCCCAGCAGGAAATTATAATATCGCTAGATACCTGCATATTCACAGCATATGGCAATTGCTGGTTTGATTTCAGGGCTGCATTTTCATCCTGAAATACTTCAGGGTCCCCCTTTAACCTGCTCCAGAGGTAAGAATTAATCAAATCAATTTGTATGGCATATCTATGTAAGATATCATTGCCAATGTATATTTGATTATGGGGAGTATTTAAAACTAAAAATAGGTGCTTCACTGACTTATTTCCTATAGAGATAGATAATAAGCACTTAGCTGTGATGTTATAGCTTTCAAACCTGTCATCCAGGTTGCTGACACTGTGGTCTTGGGGAGAAAGATATTTAATCACTTTAGGTTCAGCTATTTGCGCTAATAAACCTTCACTTATATAGCTAGCTTCCTGTTTTAAAGGTTTAATTTAGCATACTTGGTTTTACCAAGGTCATGCACTTGTATAGGGATAAATAGATCCTCTTTAACTCTCTCAATCCCTGTGAGGTATTGAGCGTGGCTTCCCCCTTAAGGGATTTTATGATCCCCCTTGTGGAGTGATATGGTTAATACATCGCCATCTAGGGAAATATTCGCTATCTTTCCAGGCGAAATTTTAAAAGAATTACCATCAGAGCCACTTAAAGGAGTCTGATCATCTATTTGTAGAATAGTGATTTCAGGTATAGAGTTATTCCTGAAATGAATCTCCACAGCGTCTGGTTTCTCTTCCACCACGTGACAGCTATGTCGGGTGCGATATATACCAGATTTTTCATAATTATAGGCCTTTTAACTTGTGACCAAATTACATTATTTATGCAATCAATTATGGTGCTTAATCGCTTCAGGAGATCACTACCAATAATTAAACGATCAGTAGGCAGATCCACTATAATGACAGGGTGTCTTATGACCCTGTTCCCCAATTTAAATTTTAACCAGGCCGTACCGTAGACTTTTAGAGAATCACCCCCAACTCCTATTAGAGAACCGTCAAATTCTTTTATTTTAGGTTTGTGGGTGTTAGCTCATTTAGCTGTGTGTAGTACCTGTGGGATAAAATAGTTGCCTGAGATCCAGTGTCGACTAATCCCATGATAGGGTTGGAGACTGAATCTTGCAGCTCAACTAATACATAATATCTTCCTGTATTTTCTACCATTTCACACATAAAATTGGCATTCTCATACATCTGTGGGCTTCCGCCACGTGTTACCTGAATTCGCCACGTTTTCCTGTGTAGAGGAAGCTTCATACCCTACCTGTTTCCTCTATGACAGGGTCTGCTGGATTCTTTTGTACTGCATCTGTGGAAATAAGGTTAAGAGAGTGCTGCAAAAGAAGAGATTCGTTAATTTTTCCCGGATGAGGTTGCCTGTCATCACAGCTAAGTTGTCTGTTTTCGGTCTGTGGGGAGAGAACATGATTAGTATCATTGACATTTATTATTTCATTTTGTATATCTCTTCCCTCCCTTTCAGGTGATACCGCAGTGTTTATGACCACTGGCTGTACCCCTAAAAAAGTATTGTTCGGTTGCTGAGCCGTAAGTTTTTGACTCATATTAGCGACTTGTTTCGCTCAAACCGAATTAGCTGGGTACTAAGCTGATCTACTTGATTGTACAAGTTACCCCTACTCCTGGGCCTATCTCTTGATGCCCCATAATAATGATTCTTGGACCATTGGTTCCCCTCAGAATTAGAGCTGCTATTTCTATCCTGGCGTGGTTGTTCCTGGGGTGCAATTTGTTCAGCATTATTATTTTGGGGAGCATTATTTACTTGGGGTGTCTGGATATCCTGAGAATACCTTTGCCGTCTATTGCGGGGGTACCCATTATTCTGTGGGTATTCTCTTTGGGCGTAATTATTCGCCTGAGTATGTCCCCCCGTTTTGGCTATAGTCCTCTCAGCGTCTCATCCCGTGTTGGGGGAGGGTAGAGTTAAACCTCTGTGGAGATGGCCCATTTTCTCTGGCCACTTCTGCATAGGTTTTCTTTTTTAGACTCCAAATTTAGGGGTTCAGGTGGACACCCTAGTTTCGGCCACTATTTTAGGATTGGGCTTTTTCTCCCTTTTATCCCCCTGTTCACTGGACTGCTGAATAGAGTATAATTTCGTACTCTCTTTGATCAGCCATTCCAATGAACAGTTCTCCTCAAAATCTCTAGCTAAATTGATTTTGATGGGTGTGGGTAGCGCTTCAAAAAATATATTCACAAACTCTGAACCTTCAAATATGGGATCATCTTCAGCCATGCTGTACGCATTCTTCAATATAGAAAGGAATTCGATTGGACTTTGATTTGCACTACATTTTAAACCATATACAGCTATTCTCGCTGCCGTTTTAGTGCGATGTTGTCCGAATTCTTTTCTGCATTGTCGTTTTGTTTCACTCCAGGAACGAATATTCATATCCTTTAGTGAAGCAAAGAATTTGTGATGCTTACTTTCAAATACCCAGGGTAGAAATTCAATTTTTAACTGCTCACTTGTAACACTCATTATAGATAATGCATTTTCAAAGGCCTCTAAGTGGTTAATTATGGAAGTGGCCCCCCCTTTAGAAAAATGGGCGTACTGTATTCTTTAGGAATTTAATTATTGTGGGGGTGTCATACACTTTATTTGGTACATCACTGGATCTTACTGGGGACTTATTGTTTGAGCTAGAGTGCCTTTCATCTGAAGAGTACTAATTTTCTGGTCCCCCAGAGTTATGTAGTTGCCTAGGGGAAAAAGTTACTTCTGGGCCTGAATTAGGGCTATAGTTTGGGTATCTTTGTCTATCCTCCTGCCTGGGATCTTGACTCTCATTTCTGTCCCAGTCCTTATAGCTGCTAATTTGTCTCTATAATTTATGTATTGCCTGCTCGTATGCTTTTTCAGCCTCATGATATCTAGCTCCTTAAAGTTTTATTTTCATTTTGGCACTTTGATATTCTTCTTCGAAAGTTTTTAAAATCAGCCATTAATTCCTGATTATATTTATCTAAGTCAGAAGCCTTTTGGCTAGCATGGAAAACCTCTGTCTTTGCCTGAATAAATGCATCTTGAAAGTCTCGTAATGAATTATTTTCATCCCTTAGCCGCCCTAATTATCTGTTCTGTCCCTGCCATTTGGTTAGACATATCACAGCTCAAATACATTAGGATCGTGCCAAGTTTCGAAAATTAACCCATCACGCCCCCCAAGTTCCGTGCATCTATTAAGTTTCAGTAACATTTGGTATAATTCCCCATCTTCAAACCACATATCTTTACTAAATCTTTGGCCTTATCTTTACACTCATTAATATACCTGGAGACATCGTCCCCAACATCAAGTCTAGTCATGATGTGATTCATGGCGTCTAATTTGAGCATTTTTTTTTTAATCACTTCATTGACGGAGGATATTGGGGAGGACACAATTTCATCTTGCACAGAAACGCTAGCATTACGGTTTTGCTGAAGACATTGTTATTTAGTGTTGTACTTAATAAGATAAAACGCTAATACAATTTTGACCAATAAGAGAGAGAGATAAAAAAATTATATCTTCAAATATCAATATCAACTTTGAAATATGACAAAATTAATATTTTATTAATCTTGAAATATGAAAAATTAATATTTCTGATTAATTTTGAAATATGAAAAATTAATATTTTTATGAATTTTGGAATATGAAAAATTAATATTTTTATGAATTTTGAAATATGAAGAATTAATATTTTTATGAATTTTGAAATATGAAAAATTAATATTTTTATGAATTTTGAAATATGAAAAATTTATCTTTTTTGATAAAAAAAAAATTTAATATGAAAAATTAATATTTTATCAATTTTTCAAAAATTAATTTTTAATAATATTTCAAAATATTAATATTAATCTTGAACACAAAATTCAAGTATTTCAATTTTCAAAAAAAAAAAAACTTCTATATTTTCAAATATCAATTCGAAATATGAAATTTTTTCTCTCTCTCTATAATAATTTCTATTTACCCCACAAATATACTATATCAATATGATAATTAATTAAATATCTCGCGCAATGCCTCCATACAATGGCCTAGATTTAGAGTTTGGCGGTAGCCGTGAAAACCAGCTTTAGAGGCTCCTACGCTGGTTTTAGGCTACCTCCGGTATTTGGAGTCACTCAAAAAGGGTCTAACGCTCACTTTTCAGCCGCAACTTTTCCATACCGCAGATCCCCTTACGTCAATTGCGTATCCCTATCTTTCAATGGGATTTTTCTAACTCCGGTATTTAGAGTCGTGTCTGAAGTGAGCATTGGAATTCTAACGACAAAACTCCAGCCAGCTACCTACAATAATTAACCCCTAATCTGCCGACCGCAAAGCGCCGCTACTTAAGTTATCCTTATGTACCCCTAATCTGCTGCCCCTAACACCGCCGACACCCCTATATTTATATTTATTAACCCCTTATCTGCCCCCCTCAATGTCGCCTCCACCTGCCTACACTTATTCACCCCTAATCGCCGAGCGGACCACACTGCTACTATAATAAAGTTATTAACCCCTAATCCGCCTCACTAACCCTATAATAAATAGTATTAACCCCTAATCTGCCCCTCCCTAACATCGCCGACACCTAACTTCAATTATTAACCCCTAATCTGCCGACCGGAGCTCACCGCTATTCTAATAAATGTATTAACCCCTAAAGCTAAGTCTAACCCTAACACTAACACCCCCCTAACTTAATATAATTTAAATCTAACGAAATTAATTAACTCTTATTAAATAAATTATTCCTATTTAAAGCTAAATACTTACCTGTAAAATAAATCCTAATATAGCTACAATATAAATTATAATTATATTATAGCTATTTTAGGATTAATATTTATTTTACAGGTAACTTTGTATTTATTTTAACCAGGTACAATAGCTATTAAATAGTTAAGGACTATTTAATAGCTAAAATAGTTAAAATAATTACAAAATATACCTGTAAAATAAATCCTAACCTAAGTTACAATTAAACCTAACACTATACTATAATTAAATTAATTAAATAAAATACCTACAATTACCTACAATTAAACCTAACACTACACTATCAATACATTAATTAAATACAATACCTACAAATAACTACAATGAAATAAACTAACTAAAGTACAAAAAATAAAAAAGAACTAAGTTACAAAAAATAAAAAAATATTTACAAACATAAGAAAAATATTACAACAATTTTAAACTAATTACACCTACTCTAAGCTCCCTAATAAAATAACAAAGACCCCCCATAATAAAAAATGCCCTACCCCTATTCTAAATTACTAAAGTTCAAAGCTCTTTTACCTTACCAGCTCTTTTGATTCGAGTTCAGCTCTTTTGATCGAATTCCGATCAGCCAATAGAATGCGAGCTCAATCTGATTGGCTGATTGGATCAGCCAATCGGATTGATCTTGATTCTGATTTGCTGATTCCATCAGCCAATCAGAATATTCCTACCTTAATTCCGATTGGCTGATAGAATCCTATCAGCCCAATCGGAATTCGAGGGACGCCATCTTGGATGACGTCCCTTAAAGGAACCGTCATTCTTCAGTTGGACGTCGCCGGATGAAGATGGGTCCGCGGTGGAGGTCTTCAGGATGGAGCCGGTCCTCATCGGATGAAGATAGAAGATGCCCGCTTGGAAGATGATGGTTGCCGGTCCGGATCTACTCTTCTTCCCGGATAGGATGAAGACTTTGGAGCCTCTTCTGGACCCCTTCAGCCACCGGATGATGGATCGCCAGCCCCCGCTTGGGTTGGATGAAGATTTTGGAGCCAGGACCGATCGGTGATACCCGGTGAGGTGAAGACAAGGTAGGATGATCTTCAGGGGCTTAGTGTTAGGTTTATTTAAGGGGGGTTTGGGTTATATTAGGGGTATGTGGGTGGTGGGTTGTAATGTTGGGGGGGGGGGGTATTGTATGGTTTTTTTTACAGGCAAAAGAGCTGAACTTCTTGGGGCATGCCCCGCAAAGGGCCCTGTTCAGGGCTGGTAAGGTAAAAGAGCTTTGAACTTTAGTAATTTAGAATAGGGTAGGGCATTTTTTATTTTGGGGGGTCTTTGTTATTTTATTAGGGGGCTTAGAGTAGGTGTAATTAGTTTAAAATTGTTGTAATATTTTTCTTATGTTTGTAAATATTTTTTTATTTTTTGTAACTTAGTTTCTTTTATATTTTTTGTACTTTAGTTAGTTTATTTCATTGTAGTTATTTGTAGGTATTGTATTTAATTAATGTATTGATAGTGTAGTGTTAGGTTTAATTGTAGGTAATTGTAGGTATTTTATTTAATTAATTTAATGATAGTATAGTGTTAGGTTTAATTGTAACTTAGGTTAGGATTTATTTTACAGGTAATTTTGTAATTATTTTAACTATTTTAGCTATTAAATAGTTCTTAACTATTTAATAGCTATTGTACCTGGTTAAAATAAATACAAAGTTACCTGTAAAATAAATATTAATCCTAAAATAGCTATAATATAATTATAATTTATATTGTAGCTATATTAGGATTTATTTTACAGGTAAGTATTTAGCTTTAAATAGGAATAATTTATTTAATAAGAGTTAATTAATTTCGTTAGATTTAAAATTATATTTAAGTTAGGGGGGTGTTAGTGTTAGGGTTAGACTTAGCTTTAGGGGGTTAATACATTTATTAGAATAGCGGTGAGCTCCGGTCAGCAGATTAGGGGTTTAATAATTGAAGTTAGGTGTCGGCGATGTTAGGAAGGGCAGATTAGGGGTTAATACTATTTATTATAGGGTTAGTGAGGCGGATTAGGGGTTAATAACTTTATTATGATAGCGGTGCGGTCCGCTCGGCAGATTAGGGGTTAATAAGTGTAGGCAGGTGGAGGCGACGTTGTGGGGGGCAGATTAGGGGTTAATAAATATAATATAGGGGTCGGCGGTGTTAGGGGCAGCAGATTAGGGGTACATAAGGATAATGTAAGTAGCGGCGGTTTACGGAGCGGCAGATTAGGGGTTAAAAATAATATGCAGGGGTCAGCGATAGCGGGGGGCGGCAGATTAGGGGTTAATAAGTGTAAGGTTAGGGGTGTTTAGACTCGGGGGTACATGTTAGGGTGTTAGGTGCAGACGTAGGAAGTGTTTCCCCATAGCAAACAATGGGGCTGCGTTAGGAGCTGAACGCGGCTTTTTTGCAGGTGTTAGTTTTTTTTTCAGCTCAAACAGCCCCATTGTTTCCTATGGGGGAATCGTGCACGAGCACGTTTTTGAGGCTGGCCGCGTCCGTAAGCAACTCTGGTATCGAGAGTTGAAGCTGCGTTAAATATGCTCTACGCTCCTTTTTTGGAGCCTAACGCAGCCTTTACGTGGACTCTCAATACCAGATTTATTTTTATGGTGCGGCCAGAAAAAAGCCAGCGTTAGCTACTCGGGTCCTTACCGACAAAACTCTAAATCTAGCCGAATATGTCAGTATATTTATGAAAATCTTAGCAGTATTCTCTAAACAATGTGTAAGTATATGGCAGGGAATATATTTAACAATCTTCCTTTAAACTAAACCTGCAATCAAACATACATTTGCTAAGACAATAAAATTAATCTAAATATCTGAATTCTTTATTATTAGTAAATAACTATGAACATGTTGATACGTACATATTTGTAATGATTAGAATATGAGTCAATATTATATGCGTTAAAACAAAAACTATTTAAAATATGCTATGCAAAGCTCATGCCAATTTACTTTAAACCCAATCTTTCATTCAGAGCTGCATTTACAATATTACAATGAGACCTAAAATAGCAGTTACAAACATTCAGCAATATGATTTACAGTGTTAATTTAAGCAATAGTACAATATACACTTCTATTAAAAACATCAGAAATTGTATATATTATTTATGTAAAAACCCAATTCTGAGTTATCACTCTATAGTTGTACAGATAAAATAATTTAGTAGCAAGGATTTGTTTAACCCTACACAGGTTGAATACTAGTAAAATGCAGACTGCCCTCTTTCTTTTTATATATATACGTTACCAAGGATTCATTGTTTCATCTCAGAAAATATATAAGTAAATTTTTGCAATCACTGAGAAAAAGGTAGATCAGCTTGTTCAGAATGAATGTATTTTGGACGCCCAACAGTATATCATTCAAGTCAGCAAAAATCTGTCCCTCTTCTCCTTCATGCATTCACTTAAATAACTTTTTCATTCATTGATGAAACCATGGGAGTGGCCCTACGAGATCTGGACCATCCCATTGGTTAGGTGGGATGTCTATTTGGATTGGCCCTTGGTCACCACGGAAACGCATCCTTTAAGCAGTTAAATCTCAACTGCTATACCGGTATCGGCCCTTTGGTGGTAGCAGATAGCATAAAACAAATTCATCCTTAACATTTCTAAACATTTTTAGACAGTGAAATATTTCTTTAAACTATGTAATAACTGCCATAATTTCTTGTATTTATCTCTCTCAACATCAATCATAGATGGAGCAGCGTCAGATCAATTCCCTGATCGTTTTGATATCAAATATGTTATATTATTAACATTTTATTATATTAAGGCAATTTAATACTGCTAATTATTAGCTTAAAATGCATTTATATATCCTGTTATATATGTTTTCATGTAATATAATATGTTCTATGTCTCCGACAATCTCTGCACACATGAATCGATGCCTGCAATAGAAATGGAAACAACTGCCAGAAATGATCCAAGCATTCATATGTCTATGGTCCATATGAAAAATAGAAAATTTATGTTATATATATATATATGCACTTCAAATATGGGATTATCAAAATGGTCATTCAATCTATACTAATTCTATACTAATTCTATACTAATTTATTTCCTATATAAATATCCCCTGCAGCAATTATTTATTTAATATAATGTGTTTAATTTCAACATATATATCATGAATCATTTTAAACATACATGGAAAATTGGCATTGTTCCCTTTGCAAAATGTATTTAATTATATTCGTGTCACCTTCCCCCTAGCTGTGTGTTTGCAACACATCTTACTTTGAAATCATAAGATTTAAGTGACAAATTCCAGAGGGCCCTTGAACACATTCCTTTCTCTCATCACCAAATGTTTTGGGAGTTATAAAACTCTGCATATATAGTCAAATGAGTAGGAAAAAAAAAATGTTTGTGTGTTTTACACCATAGGAGGTGGTACTTCAAAAGCTATGCTGATTTTCAATCCTGATAAACGTGTATTCATCCAGCTAACCCATCTGGTAAAGGGGTTGGGACCCCCTGTGGATTAGAAGCTGTGTTCAACAAACTCATGCTCAATTAATCCTGAGGGCTCATCTAACATTATAAAATATACATATATATATATACATATATATGTATACATATGTAATATTCATCATAATATTCATATACTCTGACAGATTGTACTTCTCGTGTTACTATTTGCAGCCTCTGAGTACATTATCCAGGGTTCCCAAACCTGCAAAAAGCTGCCTTTCTGATCTAGTAGATCTGCAGATATGCTAGATAATTGGAATATGTGTTCAATCTTACACAAGATGAGTGAAAAGGTTGGTATTTGTTGCTTCCAATACCGAGCAATACTTAGTCTGGTAGCTGTGCAAATAATCATGGAAAGTTTATTTTCCCTTGGTGATAGGCCAGGTATAGAATGATGTAATAGTGCCTGCAGAGGCAGAAGTTTTATTTGTGTGTCAAAGATGGTACTTAGTAAAGTTGAGGTCTGAGTCCATATCTGCGAAGCAGCCGAACATTCCCACCACATATGTATATAGGTGCCTCTCCCCCCACATCCCCTAACACAATTATTAACATTATCCCCATCTCTCCTTTGTAGGTGTGTCGGGTGCAGATACCATCTATAAGCGGTTTTCATATAATTTTCTCTTAGGTTTGCACTAATGGAGAAGAAACATCCTCTATTTATTGTGTTAATCCATTTTGCCTGGTCCCTTGTGAAATTTAGTTCAGTTTCCCATTTTAGCATAAAGTGTTCTTTATTTTCTGTGGCAGGAATATTGAATGTAGGATATATCCTAGCGATAGCGCTTTAATTTTTTTATGTTTATTAAAACAGTGTGGGCGATTAACTTTTTTTTAATACTTGATGCGGGCAGTTAGTTTGTTTTTTTAATACTTGATGCGGCGTTTTTTTGGGGGGGGTTTAATACTTGATGCGGACGGGTTATTTTTTTTTTTTAATACTTGATGTGGGCAGTTAGTTTTTGCTTTTGTAATGCTCCGTTTGCCTTCGCTGCATCCCTGTGGATTCCAAAAATAGCAGGGTGGTGAAAGAATCCCCCTTACTCCCGGTGGATTCCAAAAAGGCAGGGTGGTGAAAGAATCCACTGAAGGTGGATTCTTTCACCACCCTGCCATTTTCAGAATCCACCTGGATGCAGCTTCTCTGAATCCAAGTGAATTCTTTTGGCCTTGCGCTGCCAACATTCTATTGCGAATGCGGTGCACAACTGCCAAAAGCGATGGACATTTCAAACACAATTATAGTATAGATAGGTAGTTAGTTAATAATTGTAACTTTACTTTAGGTCTATTTTAATGATGTTAAAGTTAGGCGGTGTTAGGTTTAGGGCTTAATAGTTTAATTTAGCTAGTTGCAATGTGGGGGGGTGGCGGTTTAGGGATTATTGGTTTTATTTAGTGTTGCCAATATGGGGGGACGGCAGTTTGGAGGTTAATAGGTTTTGTTAGTGTTGGCGAAGTGGGGGGATGGCGTTTTAGAGGTTAATAGGTTTACTTAGTGTTGGCGATGTGAGGGGACGGCTGTTGAGAGGTTAATTGGTTTGGTTAGTGTTGGCGATGTGAGGGGACGGCAGTTTAGAGGTTAATAGCTTTGTGTAGTGTTTTTATTTAGTGTTAATAGCTTTATTTAGTGTTGGCGACATGGGGGTGGCGGTGGTTTAGATGAACAATGAAAAATTAACAATGAAAAATTCCAAATATAAATAGAGAATGTATCCAAAAATTCGGAAACTGATTTATTAGATTCATCCGAATCTCCGAATAGGCCCAAATTAGTCCGAAAACGAAATTCAGCTGAAACGAATTGTACATGTCTGATCACATGGGAGTAGCTTCTTTTAGCCCAATTGTGCTTTTGACAGAAGAAAACTTTCCTAAGTATATTAGTCCTGATCCCGCCTAACAAGTTCAGTCCAGCCCGAAATACCAGGCAATTCTACTCTGAACAAGGGAAATGACAACCCCAGATGATCATTTCGGCCTCCTTTGCAATGAATATTGCATAAATATGATTTTACATGTTTTCACCTACTTTATTGCAAAGGGCTCCAATGCACACACATATATATATATATATATATATATATATATATATATATATATATATATGTGTGTGGATATCTATATATGTGTACATATGTATTTATGAGTTTATATGTGTATATATGTCTGTAAATACATATATACACATATAACTACATAAATATACATGTACAGACATATAAATCAGTGACGTGCTGTCATAGGAGCGCCTCACCTGTCCGATGTGGGTAATTACAAACATGTAAAATACATTTTAAGAATAAAAAAATTAATAATTTTTTATAAAAAATTTTTTTTGTATTAATTAGTGACCCCCCTACCACCCCACCCCCCCTGCCACCAAACTTAGCTATCTTTTTTTTTTATTAAATTGGCGTGACAGTCCAACTCCAAATGTATTCTCAAGTACAAATACAATCATATTGCACAAGTAGGTAGAGGCTGTGAGCCCTTCCGTTGCGCAATATGATTGTATTTGTTTGTATGGGCCGCAGGAGACTGCCACCCAGTGGCGACTAACATTTAATGTCTCCTCCACGTCCCATACGGCTCCCCGATAGAGGCTGGTCTATGGCAGCCTCGGGAGCCCTCTCAGCCCTGCCTGTCCTGCCTCAGCCAATCAGCGCGCGGTTCCCAGTCTTACTGACAGTGAGTGACACTGACTAGTCAGTGGGTGGGACTGTTGCGGCGGAGTGAGAGATGCGCTGTGACTGTCAGGTGCCCCGCCCAGACAGTGAATTAACTGAAGTGTACTGTGAAGGAGGTCGGTGAGAGCCTGAGGCGATGGATGGACTCTGCACTGCAGCCGCTGCTGCCACGCACTGTGTGTCTAAGTCGGAGACGGATGGTCACGGTGTCGGACCGGTGTGAGGCTCATTAAGGTAACAGCGCACCCAGCAGGTGACAGGCAGCAACCCTAGCATTAGCAGCAAAATATTAATGTATTTATTTAAAAAGTTCATCACACACTGTAGTTCACAATATACAGCTCGCAGGCTTTTAGAGTCACAATGGGGCAGATGTGTGAAGAGCAGCATAGAAGCTTGGTGTGAAGGTGGAGTTGCCGGAGAAACAGCAATGATCAACAGTAGGCTGTAGTGTAGCATGGAGCACTCTGCACAAATAGTATTTCGATTTGCACACTTTATAAATACGTCTTTGTAAGCAATGTGCTATCTTTCCCTTTGGTTCTGATTGCAGTCTAGAGTATAAGTTATGTTAGCAAGAGACACCCATGTCATTTATGTCTATATTATGTGACTTATTGATATAGCTGCCTTGAACTTTACAGTGAAGCTCTTGTGCAGTGCTGTAAATTATAATGATGTGATAATATTTAGAAATCCCAAATCCAAGGGCAGAGGCTGCCTGCAAGTCCCACACTGAACATTCATCTCAAACAGAGCCTTTCCTGGAATTGTTCATTTACCCATTTTTTACCAGAGAGAGATGATGATTCATGGGCACTACAAATCATGCAACTGAACTGATGCATTTTCCCACTCCTACGTCCTTGCAGTTAGTGTTCTTAAAGGAACATTACACTCAAAATATACTACAACTCACATGTAAGATCAGCACTAACATATTTTGACTAAAAAGGATCATATATTAAATCCCCCCCTCCCCGGTCTCTCTCTTCCCCACTTCCCCTGTCTCTCTCTTCCCCACTCCCCTGTCTCTCCCTCCCCCCCGGCCCTGTGCTCTCTCTCTCCCCCCCTCCCCTGTTCTCTCCCCCCTCCCCTGTCTCTCTCTCCCCCCTCCCCCTGTCTCTCTCTCCCCCCTCCCCTGTCTCTCTCTCCCCTTCCCCTGTCTCTCTCTCACCCCCTTCCCCTGTCTCTTTCTCCCCCTTCCCCTGTCTCTATCCTACCTCTCCCCTGTCTCTATACCCTTCTCCCCTGTCTCTATCCCCTTCTCCCCTATCTCTATCCCCTTCTCCCCTGTTTCTATCCCCTTCTCCCCTGTCTCTATCCCCTCTCCACTGACTCTATCCGCCTCTCCCCTGTCTCTATCCCCATCTCCCCTCTCTCTCTCTCTCTCTCTCCGCTCTGTCTCTCTCTCCCCCTCTGTCTCTCTCTCCTCTCTCCCCTCTGTTTCTCTCTCTCTCTCCCCTCAGTCTCTCTCTCTCCCCAGTCCCCTCTGTCTCTCTTTCTCTCTCCCCAGTCCCCTCTGTCTCTCTCCCCTCTGTCTCTCTTTCTCTCTCCCCTCTATCTCTCTCGCTCGCTCGCTCTCCCCCTCTGTCTCTCTCTCACCCCTCTGTCTCTCTCTCTCTCCCCCCTCTGTCTCTCTCTCCTCTATCTCTCTCTCTCTCTATCTCTCTCCCTCCCCTGTGTCTCTATCTCTCTCTCCCCTCTTTCTCTCTCTCTCCTGATATCCTTTGTTGAAAATCATATCTAAATATGCTCAGTAGCTGCTGATTGGTGGCTTCACAATAGATACCTCGTGTGATTGGCTCACCCATGTACATTACTATTTCTTCAACAAAGGATATCTAAAAAATGAAGGCATATCCAAGCTCGATTCAATGGAGCAATATAGTATATGTATACTAATATTGATACTGTTGTTACTAGTAATGCCGCAAAGTAATTGAAAAAGAAAATAGTGTGTCATATGATCCTACAGGATGTGTCTTACCTTATGCTAAGTTTGCACTGAGTGCATATGTTACCAGCACCGTGTTCCCGCAATCTAGTAAAAGGATTTTAAAGTTTTTAATTACCTCATAATATTGAGGGTCCTTGATGTAAGCATACATCGTTGTATATTAATAAATAGTGTGTTATTTTAAAACAGTGTTGCATTATCGTATGTCCTTCTTCTTGTATGATTGCACGCACTGTGGGGAAAGAGCGGTGAGAGGAGAGATCAGTATTGAAAAGACAACACACCTCAAATCTACAGCTGATACCGGGAAGGAGACTTATCTGTAAACTACGCGGCACTTACCTCATGAGATTGAGGTGAAGGAGTGTAAGTAGGCTCCCAACGGGAACGTTGTGGATTGAATTACTATCTACTTGAAGTTCTGCTTATTTGACATGGACTATAATAATACTCATCTATAGTAGTATATTTTTGTTCCTTAGGACGTGTATCACACATAATCTTTACTTGTTTTAATTATAACGATATTATGTTACCCCTTTTTATTCAATTTATAATCAATATCTAATTTATAAGTATCACTTTCCATTTTGATAACATTTTTGTACTTTTAGCATTGTATCTTGTATTTTGTGATCCTGAGTATTAGTAGTATAACGGAAGAGTGTTCGTATATCCTCACTATCAGTTATACATGGGTCTGTTTTGTGTGTAATCATATGACACACTATTTCTTTTTCAGTTACTTTGCGGCATTACTAGTAACAACAGTATCAATATTAGTATACATATACATATATTGCTCCATTGAATCGATACATCTATATATACATTCTTCATCACAGCATGTTATGTGGGAGGTATTTATTTGACATATCTAGTTAAGAGATATACTATCATTTTTATTATACCATTTACCTGTGTTTGGTCTCTTTATACTTTGCACCAACACTTTATCACACTACATTGTTCTCCTATTCCCATTTGTATTTACAATAACATATTGGGCCTATTTCCAGAGTGTGGCGCCATTCGTATCTATCCCCTTTCCCTTTTCCTATATATATTTTTTCCATATATATATATATATATATATATGTAGTAGTACATACATACGGCTAGATTACAAGTTTTGCGTTAGAGGCTGTGCGGTGTTAACGAGCAGTTTATGCTAACCGCTCACTTACAGACAGCGCTGGTATTACGGGTTTTTACAAACCCGGCGTTAACCGCAAAAAAGTGAGCACACAGCAAATTTTGCTCCACATCTCACCTCATTACCAGCGCTGCTTACGTTAGCATTGAACTGGCTGAACGTGCTCGTGCACGATTTCCACATAGGAATCAATGGGGGAGAACCGGCTGAAAAAAACAACAACTAACACCTGCAAAAAAGCAGCGTTTAGCTCCTAACGCAGCCCCATTGATTCCAATGGGGAAATAAAAGTTATGTCTACACCTAACACCCTAACATGAACCCCGAGTTTAAACAGCCCTAATCTTACACTTATTAACCCATAATCTGCCGCCCCCAACATTGCCGACACCTACATTATATTATTAACCCCTAATCTGCCGCTCCAGACACAGACGCCACCTACATTATACTTATGAACCCCTAATCTGCTGCCCCCAACATCGCCGTCACCTACCTTATAGTTATTAACCCCAAATCTGCCACCCCCAACATCGCTGTCACTATATTAAAGTTATTAACCCCCTAAACCTAAGTCTAACCCTAACACCCCTAGCTTAAATAAAATTTAAATAAATCTAAATAAATATTCTTATCATTCAATAAATTATTCCTATTTAAAACTAAATACTTACCTATAAAATAAACCCTAAGCTAGCTACAATATAACTAATACTTACATTGTAGCTAGCTTAGGGTTTATTTTTATTTTACAGGCAAGTTTTGTATTTATTTTAACTAGGTAAAATAGTTATTAAATAGTTATTAACTATTTAATAACCACCTAGCTAAAATAAATACAAAAGTACCTGTAAAATAAAACCTAACCTAAGTTACAATTACACCTAACACTATATAATTAAATTAATTCCCTAAATTAAAATACAGTTATCTAAAGTTCAAAAAAACCACAACTAAATAACAGAAAATAATAAACAAAATAAACAAATTACAAGAATTTTAAACTAATTACACCTAATCTAATCCCCCTAAAAAAATAAAAAAGCCCCCCCAAAATAAAAAAGGGCCTTTTGCAGGGCATTGCCCCAAAGTAATCAGCTCTTTTACCTGTAAAAAAGTACAAATCACCCCCCCAACATTAAAACCCATCACCCACACAACCAACCCTACTCTAAAGCCCACCCAATCCCCCCTTAAAAAAACCTAACACTAACCCCTTGAAGATCACCTTACCGGGAGACGTCTTCACCCAACTGGGCTGAAGTCCTCAATGAAGCGAGGAGAAGTCTTCATCCAACCCGAGCGAAGTGGTCCTCCAGACGGGCAGAAGTCTTCATCCAGACGGCATCTTCTATCTTCATCCATCCGGCGGGAGTGGGTCCAACTTCAAGACATTCGATGCGGAGCATCCTCTTCATCTGACGGCTCTTCTGGAATGAAGGTTCCTTTAAATGACAACATCCAAGATGGCGTCCCTTCAATTCCGATTGGCTGATAGAATTCTATCAGCCAATCGGAATTAAGGTAGAAAAAATCCTATTGGTCGATGCAATCAGCCAATAGGATTGAAGTTCAATCCTATTGGCTGATCTAATCAGCCAATAGGATTGTGCTCGCATTCTATTGGCTGTTCCAATCAGCCAATAGAATGCCAACTCAATTCTATTGGCTGATTGCATCATCCAATAGGATTTTTTCTACCTTAATTCCCCATTGGCTGATAGAATTCTATCAGCCAATCTGAATTGAAGGGACTCCATCTTGGATGACGTCATTTAAAGGAACCTTCGTTCGAGAAGAGCCATTGGATGAAGAGGATGCTCCGCGTCGGATGTCTTGAAGATGGACCCGCTCCGCGCCGGATGGAGGAGGAAGATAGAAGATGCCGTCTGGATGAAGACTTCTTCCCCTCTGGAGGACCACTTAGTCCGGCTTGGATGAAGACTTCTCCTGGCTTCGTTGAGGACTTCAGCCCAGTTGGGTGAAGATGTCTCCCGGTAAGGTGATCTTCAAGGGGTTAGTGTTAGGTTTTTTTAAGGGGGGATTGGGGTGGGTTTTAGAGTAGGGTTGGTTGTGTGGGTGGTGGGTTTTAATGTTGGGGGTGATTTGTACTTTTTTTTTTACGGGTAAAAGAGCTGATTACTTTGGGGCAATGCCCCGCAAAAGACCCTTTTAAGGGATATTTGTAATTTAGTGTAGGGTAGGGCTTTTTTATTTTGGAGGGGCTTTTTTATTTTTTTAGGGGAATTAGATTAGGTGTACTTAGTTTAAAATTCTTGTAATTTGTTTATTATTTTCCGTAATTTGGTGTTTGTTTTTGTACTTTAGATAATTTAATTTAATTTAGGGAATTAATTTAATTATAGAGTAGTGTTAGGTGTATTTGTAACTTAGGTTTAGGTTTTATTTTACAGGTACTTTTGTATTTATTTTAGCTAGGTGGTTATTAAATAGTTAATAACTATTTAATAACTATTCTACCTAGTTAAAATAAATACAAACTTGCCTGTAAAATAAAAATAAAACCTAAGCTAGATACAATGTAACTATTGGTTATATTGTAGCTAGCTTAGGGTTTATTTTATAGGTAAGTATTTCGTTTTAAATAGGAATAATGTAGTTAATGATAGTAATTTTATTTAGATTTATTGTAATTATATTTAAGTTAGGGGGGGTTAGGGTTATTGTTAGACTTAGATTTAGGGGTTAATAACTTTAATATAGTGGCGGCGATGTTGGGGGCGGCAGATTAGGGGTTAATAAATGTAGGTAGGTGGTGGTGATGTTAGGGACAGCAGATTAGGGGTTAATAATATTTAACTAGTGTTTGCGGGGCGGGAGTGCAGCGGTTTAGGGGTTAATATATTTATTATAGTGGCGGCGATGCCCGGTTCAGCAGATTAGGGGTTAAACATTTTTCTTTTAGTGTTTGCGATGTGGGAGGGGCCCCGTTTAGGGGTTAATAGGTAGTTTATGGGTGTTAATGTACTTTTTAGAGTTTTATGCTACGGTGTTGTAGTGTAAAACTCTTAACTACTGACTTTTAAATGCGGTATTACCAGTGTTGACAGGAGAGGGTCTACCGCTCACTTTTGGTCAGACTCGTAATACCGGCGCTATGCAAGTCTCATTGAAAATATAGGATACGCAATTGACATAAGTGGATTTGCAGTATTTCCAAGTCTGGCCCAAAAAGTAAGCGGTACACGGTACCTGTACCTTCAAGACTCGTAATACCAGCGGGCGTTAAAAAGCAGGGTTGGGACCGGCCAACGCTGCTTTTTAAGCCTAATGCAAGACTTGTAATCTAGCCGATAATTAATACAGTGCTATAAAACCAACGCAGTCCCAAACCTGAAGTACAAGATATAAACCTGATATAACAGGCCTCCTTTCAGTTCTGACCCCCAAAAAAACAGTTACATTTTTTTGGGATAGGAGAAGAGGTATCCATGTTCACTTGCAGCCTAATCTCAAAGACAAAAGGGAATTATGCCAAGACAGGAGAGATGCCGAGGAGAATCTGGAACAACAGAAGAGAGAAGGACGCACAGCAACAAAGATCCTCTCTGGTGTAGTATGAAGGCGAAATCAAACATGAAAAAGAAAGAAAATGCCAAATGAACACTCACATGAGGTACTCGTACCTCTCCAACAGAAGATTAACTGTTTAGAAAGGATAAAACACCCCCTCACTAGCTCATACACGCTGTCAGTGCTACGGCACAGTATTGTATACTGTCTGTGATTGTTTGGGAGTTTTGAATGTGTGATTCGTTTTATACTAATACTGGCACACAAAAAAGGGCCTTTTGCAGGGCATTGCCCCAAAGTAATCAGCTCTTTTACCTGTAAAAAAAGTACAAATCACCCCCCCAACATTAAAACCCACCACCCACACAACCAACCCTACTCTAAAGCCCACCCAATCCCCCCTTAAAAAAACCTAACACTAACCCCTTGAAGATCACCTTACCGGGAGACGTCTTCACCCAACAGGGCCGAAGTCCTCAATGAAGCCAGGAGAAGTCTTCATCCAACCCGAGCGAAGTGGTCCTCCAGACGGGCAGAAGTCTTCATCCAGACGGCATCTTCTATCTTCATCCATCCGGCGGGAGTGGGTCCAACTTCAAGACATTCGACGCGGAGCATCCTCTTCATCTGACGGCTCTTCTGGAATGAAGGTTCCTTTAAATGACATCATCCAAGATGGCGTCCCTTCAATTCCGATTGGCTGATAGAATTCTATCAGCCAATCGGAATTAAGGTAGAAAAAATCCTATTGGTTGATGCAATCAGCCAATAGGATTGAAGTTCAATCCTATTGGCTGATCTAATCAGCCAATAGGATTGTGCTTGCATTCTATTGGCTGTTCCAATCAGCCAATAGAATGCCAACTCAATTCTATTGGCTGATTGCATCATCCAATAGGATTTTTTCTACCTTAATTCCCATTGGCTGATAGAATTCTATCAGCCAATCTGAATTGAAGGGACTCCATCTTGGATGACGTCATTTAAAGGAACCTTCGTTCGAGAAGAGCCATTGGATGAAGAGGATGCTCCGCGTCGGATGTCTTGAAGATGGACCCGCTCCGCGCCGGATGGAGGAAGATAGAAGATGCCGTCTGGATGAAGACTTCTTCCCCTCTGGAGGACCACTTAGTCCGGCTTGGATGAAGACTTCTCCTGGCTTCGTTGAGGACTTCAGCCCAGTTGGGTGAAGATGTCTCCCGGTAAGGTGATCTTCAAGGGGTTAGTGTTAGGTTTTTTTAAGGGGGGATTGGGTGGGTTTTAGAGTAGGGTTGGTTGTGTGGGTGGTGGGTTTTAATGTTGGGGGTGATTTGTACTTTTTTTTTACGGGTAAAAGAGCTGATTACTTTGGGGCAATGCCCCACAAAAGACCCTTTTAAGGGATATTTGTAATTTAGTGTAGGGTAGGGCTTTTTTATTTTGGAGGGGCTTTTTTATTTTTTTAGGGGAATTAGATTAGGTGTAATTAGTTTAAAATTCTTGTAATTTGTTTATTATTTTCCGTAATTTGGTGTTTGTTTTTGTACTTTAGATAATTTAATTTAATTTAGGGAATTAATTTAATTATAGAGTAGTGTTAGGTGTATTTGTAACTTAGGTTAGGTTTTATTTTACAGGTACTTTTGTATTTATTTTAGCTAGGTGGTTATTAAATAGTTAATAACTATTTAATAACTATTCTACCTAGTTAAAATAAATACAAACTTGCCTGTAAAATAAAAATAAAACCTAAGCTAGATACAATGTAACTATTGGTTATATTGTAGCTAGCTTAGGGTTTATTTTATAGGTAAGTATTTCGTTTTAAAATAGGAATAATGTAGTTAATGATAGTAATTTTATTTAGATTTATTGTAATTATATTTAAGTTAGGGGGGGTTAGGGTTATTGTTAGACTTAGATTTAGGGGTTAATAACTTTAATATAGTGGCGGCGATGTTGGGAGCGGCAGATTAGGGGTTAATAAATGTAGGTAGGTGGTGGTGATGTTAGGGACAGCAGATTAGGGGTTAATAATATTTAACTAGTGTTTGCGGGGCGGGAGTGCAGCGGTTTAGGGGTTAATATATTTATTATAGTGGCGGCGATGCCCGGTTCGGCAGATTAGGGGTTAAACATTTTCTTTTAGTGTTTGCGATGTGGGAGGGCCCCGTTTAGGGGTTAATAGGTAGTTTATGGGTGTTAGTGTACTTTTTAGAGTTTTATGCTACGGTGTTGTAGTGTAAAACTCTTAACTACTGACTTTTAAATGCGGTATTACCAGTGTTGACAGGAGAGGGTCTACCGCTCACTTTTGGTCAGACTCATAATACCGGCGCTATGCAAGTCTCATTGAAAATATAGGATACGCAATTGACATAAGTGGATTTGCAGTATTTCCAAGTCTGGCCCAAAAAGTAAGCGGTACACGGTACCTGTACCTTCAAGACTCGTAATACCAGCGGGCGTTAAAAAGCAGGGTTGGGACCGGCCAACGCTGCTTTTTAAGCCTAACGCAAGACTCGTAATCTAGCCGATAATTAATACAGTGCTATAAAACCAACGCAGTCCCAAACCTGGAGTACAAGATATAAACCTGATATAACAGGCCTCCTTTCAGTTCTGACCCCCAAAAAAACAGTTAAATTTTTTTGGGATAGGAGAAGAGGTATCCAAGTTCACTTGCAGCCTAATCTCAAAGACAAAAGGGAATTACGCCAAGACAGTAGAGATGCCGAGGAGAATCTGGAACAACAGAAGAGAGAAGGACGCACAGCAACAAAGATCCTCTCTGGTGTAGTATGAAGGGCGAAATCAAACATGAAAAAGAAAGAAAATGCCAAATGAACACTCACATGAGGTACTCGTACCTCTCCAACAGAAGATTAACTGTTTAGAAAGGATAAAACACCCCCTCACTAGCTCATACACGCTGTCAGTGCTACGGCACAGTATTGTATACTGTCTGTGATTGTTTGGGCGTTTTGAATGTGTGATTCGTTTTATACTAATACTGGCACACAGTATTTTTATGGTTTTATGTCTTTACCAATAAATCTTGTTCCCCACCCGTTATTGTCTTCCTCTCGTTTCCCTTGAATACAGGTGCACATAGACCCACTATACAGGATTGAATAATTCCTTTCTAAACAGTTAATCTTCTGTTGGAGTTGTGCGAATTCTGCTTAGAGGCTGCTGGGAAAGTGAGGACATCTGTTCTGAATCCTACAGAGGCTTTATGCCCTCCCGTGCAGTTTCCATACCTCATATGAGTTGAGGTTAAAAAATGTGAGTGTTCATTTGGCATTTTCCTTTTTTTTTTTTTTCCTTTTTGACTTCACCCTGCATACTACACCAGAAAGGATCTTTGTTGCTGTACGCCCTTCTTTTGTTTTATATATATATATATATATATATATATATATATATATATATATATATATATATATATATATATATATATATATATATATATATTTATATACATACCGTATATATATATATATGTAGCAGGGATGTGCACTCTCACTTTTCCACAACTGCCAGGGTGCTAGTGAAAATTGATATAAAAGAACAAAAAACTTGCACTCACTGGTCTTTTTTGTGAAATACTTTTACTTGGAAAAACTGTGGCGTTTCAAGGACAATGTATCCCCTTCTTCAGACAACGCGTGCAACAAACAATAGTGACTTTATACACTGTGACAAACAAACCCCTCCCCCCAATTAGAACAAAAAAAGCCAAACTGGTAACTATGGTGACCTATGAGTCACAATGTAAACAATAAAGTGCTATCATATTGTTAAAAGATTTATATAAGCCATCCCGGGTCCTACATAAATAGTGACTGCCCAGGTGCTAAATAAGGGAACTGCGGTAGAAATGGAAACCAAAACGGAACACACACAGAACAGAAAAAGCAGAATGACAGTACTCATTCAGTCATTCAAACTATCGCTTTCAACTCCATAACCATCAGGCATAGGGAGACTGTAAATCAGCATTAGAGAAAGTTAAAAACTCACCAAGGGGAAACACGTCTTTGATTGCTGCAGACCCACATCACTGCATCAGTACACAACGCCGTGTACGGAAACCCGGAACTGCATAGGTCAGTCACGTGGGGGGCAATGAGCCAATCACAGGAATTGTATACTGCTGCCATGGTGATTGATCGCACCGAGCCACACACAGCAGAAGCGTAACTAAAATAAAAGAATGTTAACAATGTAAGCAAAGGCATATAGGTGTAGAGTAAAAAGCATGGCCTCACACATAGGGGACACACTCATAGAAGATCAAGCTTACCAACAACGTTAGAAAAGCCACACGCAAAGCCTTACACGCAGATTCGATAGTGTCCTTTCAGAACAACAACAGTTAGAATCACATCAGCAGCAATCGCCAATCACGCAAATTGTATGGTAAGGTTAACAACTTGAATTACAACACCACAGGACCATAGGTAACTTGAAAAGGGCCAGAGCAGCCAAAGGGTATCAGATACTATATTAACGCATCTGCCACATAACTAGTTATAAAAACAGATATCTCTATAAGTTGATAGATTGATAAATTTAATCAAATTGGGACAGGGACCCCGGCCAAGGACAAACATACAACCATCCATACCACAGTAGAAGCTCGCCTAGGCGCAGATCATTAATCATCCATTCGCGAACACATTCATATAGAAAGGGAGTTTAAGAACATGCAAATAGCGAGTAACAATAATCACCAGTAGGGAATGTGAAAAGGAGAGAAGAACTATGCAAACCAGGACACAGTCAGTAGAGATAGATGGTGAATTAAATGATAAGTCGACTCTCCTGGTCAGTCCTAGAAGATTCAGTGATCTTGACACTCAGCAGGTAACGTCCATCAGAACTGTATACATAACTAAAAGAAACAGTGCCAGTCAAACATTGTGTTAAGTCCATGAGGTTGCAAGGTGAAGATCCACTTGGCTTCAATCTGTAGAAGGGTATCTCTATCACCCCCCCCCGCCTCAGTGGGGGGACGTGGTCTATTAAGGTGAATCGTAGGTCCTGTAGTCCGTGTCCTTTTTCCACAAAATGCCTAGCCACAGGCTGGTCACTCGAACCCTTTTTAAGAGATGTCCTGATGGAGGACCTATGGTTGGCAAACCGAGTTCTGGCATCATCAGTGGTTTTACCCACATAAAACCGCACACAACTGCAATTTAGTAAATAAAGCACATGTGTGGTAGTACAGGTCAACACATGCCTGATCTTATATCTCTGGTTGCGGTGTGGATGGCCAAAGGTGGCCCCTGGTTTCTTTTTTTTGTGACAACTTTTAGATTCTTGTCTTGTTTGTACCCCACTCTGGAGTGTTGCCAGTCATTAAATGGAAGTGAAGGGTCACCTTGTACGATGTGCCAATGTTCTCTCAATGATTTTCCCAAAGATCTTGTTAAGGGACTATATATGGTTGTAAAGGTCATTCTCTGCTCATCTTTGCTCCTGGAAGTAGTCAAGGCTTTATTCTCATTTTCAGCTGTCACTCTACTCTGATGAATCAGATGGGGATTATATCCTCTTTGTGTGAAGCGTTGCTGCATTTCCTTAAGTTGTTGATCTGTTCTAGTCACATCACTATTGTTCCTGACAGCCCGACAGAGTTGGGCTTTCGGGATTGTTTTGAGAAGTGCTGTTGGATGGTTGCTGGTGGCGTGTAAAATTGAGTTTCTGTCAGTGGGTTTTCTAAACAGAGAAGTCCCTAGTTGGCCGTTGTCCATTTTGAAGATGTTCAGGTCTAGGAATTCAATACTTGACATATCGTGCTTCAGCTTGAACTTTACTGGGTTAGTAAGGGAATTAAGATGCGCAAACCATGTCTCCAGCTCAGATACTGTACCACTCCAGACAATCAGCAAATCGTCTATGTACCTTTTATAAAATAATACTTCAGGTTTCCGGTATATCCCCATCACCGATATTTCATAGTGCTCCATATAGATGTTGGCTAGTGAGGGGGCCACGTTCGATCCCATGGCCGTACCCGATATTTGTTGGTGGTACTTACCCTCAAACCTGAAGTAATTTAGCCGCAAGCTCAAATCTAGCAATTTGATAAGGAAATCTCTAGGAGGACCAACATAGGGATATCTGTCTAAGGCATCAGACACATGCTGTTTCCCTGCTTCATGCGGGATGATTGTGTATAGACTGTTAACGTCTGCCGTTACCAAAATATACGGCTCTTCGAACGTAATAGTTCTTATATCTTCAATAAGCTGTGTGGAATCCCTTAAGTAGGACCTCATGTTCTTCACCAATGGTTGTAAAAAATGGTCCACAAAAATTGCCAGCCTAGATGTGATAGAATTGCGGGCAGAGATGATGGGCCTACCAGGAGGCCTCTCCAAACATTTATGAATTTTGGGAAGTGTATATAGAATTGGGCAGACTGTATGCTTAATCTTCAAAAACCTAACTGTGTCTTCATCAATCCAACCTTCATAGAACCCCTCTTGTACAGCCTGATCAATGAGTAGTTGAAAGCTCCTAGTAGGATCCGTATTCAGTACTTGATAGGTCTCTGGATCATTGAGTTGGTGGTTGATCTCTTCACTATAGTATTTATAGTTTAATACAACTACATCGGATTACAATGTCAGGGTCCTTAGAGAGTGTCGAAATGGCTTCCTTTTCTGTGCAGACAAGTTAGTATGGTATCTGTTTGACTCATACCCTTTCAAATCTTGGAGACCAGTCTCATAAAGGTCTTGATGCTGGCATTATTGCTTGGAGGGTCAAAAGAACTCCTTGTCTTGAACTTTTGTTGATCACCATCAGCAGAGTAATCTTTAAAGAATTCTTTTAGTTTGAGCGACCGTTGGAATTTTTGACAATCAATATACGTGGTAAAATCATCACCCTTGCCCGATGGGACAAAACTTAAACCTCTGTTCAAGACACCTCTCTGCCATAGAAAGAACTTGATCACTGATGTTCACCACTAAGTCCTCAATGGGACTAGCAGTGGTTATTGTCTGGATGGTAGTGGTGGCTTTCTCTCTCCAGCCTCCCCTCCGAATATGAGGCCTCTTCCTCGTCTTCGTTGGCCAGCTTCTATGAGTGTGTCCCCTGTGTGTGAGGCTATGCTTTTTACTCTACACCTATATGCCTTTGCTTACATTGTTAACATTCTTTTATTTTAGTTACGCTTCTGCTGTGTGTGGCTCGGTGCGATCAATCACCATGGCAGCAGTATACAATTCCTGTTATTGGCTCACTGCCCCCCACGTGACTGACCTATGCAGTTCCGGGTTTCCGTACACGGCGTTGTGTACTGATGCAGTGATGTGGGTCTGCAGCGATCAAAGACGTGTCTCCCCTTGGTGAGTTTTTAACTTTCTCTAATGCTGATTTACAGTCTCCCTATGCCTGATGGTTATGGAGTTGAAAGCGATAGTTTGAATGACTGAATGAGAACTGTCATTCCGCTTTTTCTGTTCTGTGAGTGTTCCGTTTTGGTTTCCATTTCTACCGCAGTTCCCTTATTTAGCACCTGGGCAGTCACTATTTATGTAGGACCCGGGATGGCTTATATAAATCTTTTAACAATATGATAGCACTTGATTGTTTACATTGTGACTCATAAGTCACCATAGTTACCAGTTTGGCGTTTTTTTGTTCTAATTGGGGGGAGGGGTTTGTTTGTCACAGTGTATAAAGTCACTATTGTTTGTTGCACGCGTCGTCTGAAGAAGGGGATACATTGTCCTCGAAACGACACAGTTTTTCCAAGTAAAAGTATTTCACAAAAAAGACCAGTGACTGTTGCGTGCAAACTATAATATAGTACATACATTTGAAATTCCTGTGTATATATCTGTATAAGTTAAAGCCCTTTGCATGCTTTTTTTTTCTAACACTTGAGACCTCGTATCTATTGTTCAATATTTTTATTTAATAATTTTTATTAGACATTGTTATTATGAGTATAACTGTACTTTTAAATGTATTTTTTACGTGTTTTGTTCAACTTTTTTGTAGAGCGTAACAATTACCCATAGCTCTGATGTTGCGACATTCTGGCGCACGTTAAATTCAATTGCACTTAAGAGAATGCGTTTACTTTCAAATAATATGGGCACTATATTATAGTTTGCACGCAACAGTTAGTGCACCACTTGTAATCTAGCCCTAAGCTGTGTTATATATCATACAAAACTTTTACATTTTACTATAGGATATAAAAAGTACCAAGCATTTTACATAATTATTTTGTATATATTATTACAATTTAAAATAAACATAAAATAGACATTAAATTCTGAGGTGTGATGAAACGATCATGCTGTGCTCAGCGGGTTGAGAAACGCTTGGTAAAAGAGAACTTATAATATTTTTAAGTAATAAATGTTTAGGTCTTTTAGTTAAAAACGAAGTTTTATTTAATTTTAAAAGGGTTTGACTGCTGCAAATGCAGAGTTAACTGGAAACTTTGAAGTTCCAGTGTGCTCATAGATACCATTTGTTTGGATATGTGAGTAGACTACACAAGTGAACCTGATTTCATATATGTTACAACAGGATACACTATTTGGTGCCCCACTTTTATTTTACTGATCTATTTATTCACCTTTAATCCAGCTTTTAGGAGTTACATTTGAAATAAACTCAAACCAAGGTCCACAAATAATTTCTAACTTTTGTAAAGCAGTGCACAAACAACTGTGAGTTCCCTTAACCTTTGGATATCACCAATAGACAAATATACAGAGAGAGACAGTAAATCAGGGGCTAAAAACGTATCTCAAAACCTACACCACTGAACCTTTGGCCAAACTAGAATGAAATTCAGTGTGGCATTCAGCCTAAAATCATACCAAGTATTGCTTTTCAAGATGGAGTAGCTGCAGCTATACCACAAATAAGTGCACTTGTCTCTTATTGCTTTTTATAACAGTAATTATTTGCCTCTTCATGTCGTCATTAATCCACCATAGATAAACATGGATGAGCTTTACCAAATTCCATTAAAAAATTTTGACTCAGAAAGCCCTAAAAAAAGTGAGTCCTTGTTACAACAGATGTTCAGGTGCTACAAAAAATTGTCTTTTCCCAAAATGTTTTCTACCTGTATTTTATATCTCTCTGCTGTATCTGTGGACAGTCGACTGGAGATTGAATACCAACCAAAGAAGTTCATGCTCCTGTTTTTGTATAAGCCAGAAGAATTGTGCATAGGTCATTGAAGGGTCCTTTTTTGGGTCAGGCGCTGTCAGTACCTCAACTGCAATGGCAGACACCATCTTGCTTGTGTCACTAGGTCTACATGGGTTATGTGATGCGGGTTATATCATCGGTCATTTGAGCATTTATTTCATGCACATGACATTTTGCATCTTAATTTTTCTTTTAATTTTTTCTTCTCTTGAGAGAATCCGTGGTGCCTATGTCATCTGTCATTTTTGTTATTGAGCTTTTCCCTGAAATACAGATTTGCCTTTGTCACCTGATTTTGCTCTGCATTGCCTGACTGTAGCCAAACCTTGCTCAGATGACGTGAGACTGCTTGTCACTTTAAATAGATCTACTGTCGTTAGACCTTTGCCTAAATTGGACCTGCCTTTGTTGTGCCCCTCTGCTTTATACTGTTTAGAATGATCTACTAGTGCTGGACCTTTGCCTGAACTGACCCTAACTCTGGTAGACCCGTCTGCTTGAAAATGTTCATAATGATCTGCTGTGTATCACCCTGGCCTGGCTATAAACACCTGACTGTTCCAAGCTTTTACTTTTTTATTTCAACTTCATGGTGTTAGTGAGTCATCGCCTGGTTAATCTAATTTATTACTCATTTTATGGCTCTAGTATTTACCAGTTAACAAACAGTTTAGTCAAAATGAAACTTTCATGATTCAGATAGGGCATGCAATTTTAAACAACATTCCAATGTACTTTTATCCTTGCTTTGTTCTCTTAATATTATTCATTGAAAGCTAACCATGTGCTAATTTCTAAGCCCTTGAAGGTATCCTCTTACCTGCATTTTGACAGTTTTTCACAGCTAGACAGAACTAGTTCATGTGTGCCATACCGATAACAGTGTGCTCATTCCCGTGCAGTTATTTATGAGTCAGCACTGATAGGCTAAAATGCATGTCTGTCAAAAGAACTGAGATAAGGGGCGGTCTGCAGAGGATTAAATACAAGGTAATCACAAAGGTAAAAAGTGTATTAATATAATAGTGCTCGTTATGCAAAACTGGGGAATGAGTAATAAAGGGATTATCTATCTTTTTAAACAAGCAAAATTCTGGCGTATACTGTCCCTTTAAAGAAGTAACCACTGTAAGACTGCTACTTCCTAAGTACTCTGTCACCTCAGAGAAGGTGAATTAAAACCTGATGATTGATCTATCCTGGGTGGTTGAAAATCTTTATAAGTCAAACACAGCTGAGATTGTTAGCTCACAAGATATATGATCTCCATTTTCCCACAACTCAGAACTGCCAATAATGGATGCCGATCACTGAAATACAAGTCGATGTGACGTGTGTGTTTAACAATTGGATTTATCTTGGGTGATTTGACAGCCCCTGCTGATGCATGATTGGCTTGTTAAATGTGCAAGAAAGGAAGAAAAACTACATTTAGGAGAAGTTTCTAGTTATAACATATTGGGGTTGATTCCAATCTGTCCCTTTTTTACAACAGACGTTATGTGTTTTTTTATTTTGTTCGTTAACAAAATAATCACAATCTTTGATGAGATTGTTATCACACAACAGATTTGATCTCCATTTTCCCACAGATTGGAAATGTGTGTTTAACAATTGGATAGAGTGGAGTTTATGATACGTGTTAAACAATCTGAATGTCATTTGTATATGGGCATGATGGGTATACTGTGCATGTTTTTAATCAATTATGGCCTAGATTACGAGTTGTGTGTTAGGGTTAAAAAGCAGCGTTAAGAGGTCCCTTTAAAGAAGTAACCACTGTAAGACTGCTACTTCCTAAGTACTCTGTCACCTCAGAGAAGGTGAATTAAAACCTGATGATTGATCTATCCTGGGTGGTTGAAAATCTTTATAAGTCAATCACAGCTGAGATTGTTAGCTCACAAGATATATGATCTCCATTTTCCCACAACTCAGAACTGCCAATAATGGATGCCGATCACTGAAATACAAGTCGATGTGACGTGTGTGTTTAACAATTGGATTTATCTTGGGTGATTTGACAGCCCCTGCTGATGCATGATTGGCTTGTTAAATGTGCAAGAAAGGAAGAAAAACTACATTTAGGAGAAGTTTCTAGTTATAACATATTGGGGTTGATTCCAATCTGTCCCTTTTTTACAACAGACGTTATGTGTTTTTTTATTTTGTTCGTTAACAAAATAATCACAATCTTTGATGAGATTGTTATCGCACAACAGATTTGATCTCCATTTTCCCACAGCTTGGAAATGTGTGTTTAACAATTGGATAGAGTGGAGTTTATGATACGTGTTAAACAATCTGAATGTCATTTGTATATGGGCATGATGGGTATACTGTGCATGTTTTTAATCAATTATGGCCTAGATTACGAGTTGTGTGTTAGGGTTAAAAAGCAGCGTTAAGAGGTCCTAACGCTGATTTTTAACGCCCGCTGGTATTACGAGTCTTGCAAGTACAGGTGTACCTCTCACTTTTTTGGCCAGACTCGGAAATACTGCAAATCCACTTACTTCAATGGCGAATCCTATATTTTCAATGGGACTTGCATAGCGCCAGTATTACGAGTCTGAACAAAAGTGAGCGGTAGACCCTCTCCTGTCATCAAGCCTGGTACCGCATTTAAAAGTCAGTAGTTAAGATTTTTACACTACAATGCCGTAGCATAAAACTCTTAACTAAAGTGATAAAAAATACATTAACACCCATAAACTACCTATTAACCCCTAAACTGAGGCCCCCCACATCGCAAACACAAAAATAAATATTTTAACCCCTAATCTGCCGAACTGGACATCGCCGCCACTATAATAAATATATTAACCCCTTAACCGCCACCCTCCCACATCGCAAACACTAGTTAAATATTATTAACCCTTAATCTGCCGTCCCTAACATCGCCGACACCTACCTACATTTATTAACCCCTAATCTGCCACCCCCAACGTCGCCGCCACTATATTAAAGTTATTAACCCCTAAACCTAAGTCTAACCCTAAACCTAAAACCTCCTAACTTAAATATAATCACAATAAATCTAAATAAAATTACTATCATTAACTAAATAATTCCTATTTAAAACTAAATACTTACCTATAAAATAAACTATAAGCTAGCTACAATATAACTAATAGTTACATTGTAACATAGAAACATAGAATTTGACGGTAGATAAGAACCAAAAAGGCCCATCAAGTCTACCCATATTACATGTTACTTTTTCCTTAGGCTAGCCTTATGCATATCCCAGGCATTTTTAAATTCGTTTACAGTCTTTGTGTTTAGCACCTCAAATGGAAGTTCATTCCATGAATCCACCACCCTTTCTGTAAAAAAATGCTTCCTTAATTTTCTCCTGAATCTGCTACCCTCTAACTTTAGATTGTGACCCTTGTTTTGGCATTTATTTTTTTGTGAAAAATGCTTTCAGCTTCTATTTTATTAAGTCCCTTCATATATTTGAAGGTTTCTATCATGTCACCTCTTTCCCTTCTATCCTCTAAACTATACATATTTAGATCATAGAGTCTTTCTTTGTACGTTTTATATTTTAGACCATGTACCATTTTAGTAGCCCTCCTTTGGACAGCTTCTAGTTTATTTATATCTTTCTGAAGATATGGTCTCCAAAACTGTACACAGTATTCCAGATTTGGTCTAACTAATGATCTGTAAAGGGGCATAAGAACCTTGCTATTTCTGCTACTAAAACCTCTTCCAATGCAACCAAGCATTTGACTGGCCTTGCTGGCTGCACTGCGGCATTGTGTACCAAATTTTAAATCATCTGAAATAATAATTCCCAAATCCCTTTCTTCTTTAATTACAGTCAGTAATGTACCATTGAGACTATAATTGGCCTTTGGGTTTTTGGATCCTATATGCATAATTTTGCTCTTGGTAATATTAAATTTCAGATCCCATTTATTTGACCAGTCCTCTAGTTTATTAATATCACAGTTCATTTGATCAACTCCTCCTGGAACATCTACCCTGTTACAAATTTTTGTATCATCAGCAAACAAGCAAGCCTTCCCCTTAAGCCCACTTCCAATATCACTTATGAACATGTTAAACAAAACAGGCCCAAGAACTGACCCTTGGGGAACACCACTAGTAATTGATGCCTCATTTGAATGTACTCCATTAATTGAAACCCTCTGTCGTCTATCTTTAAGCCAGCATTCTACCCACTTAACAATCTCAGCATTTATTCCAAGGCAATACATTTTGAGAATAAGTTTGTTGTGTGGGACGGTTCAAATACTTTGCTAAAGTCTAGATATGCAACATCTACGGCTCCTCCCTGGTCTATTATTTTAGTTACATGGTCAAAGAAATCAATTAGATTAGTCAGGCATGATCTTCCAGCATTGAAACCATGCTGTCCTTTGTCTTCTAAGTTGTTTGTCTGAATGAAAGATACAAGTCTTTCCTTTAAAAGAGTTAACCCCTAAACCTAAGTCTAACCCTAAACCTAAAACCTCCTAACTTAAATATAATCACAATAAATCTAAATAAAATTACTATCATTAACTAAATAATTCCTATTTAAAACTAAATACTTACCTATAAAATAAACCATAAGCTAGCTACAATATAACTAATAGTTACATTGTAACATAGAAACATAGAATTTGACGGTAGATAAGAACCAAAAAGGCCCATCAAGTCTACCCATATTACATGTTACTTTTTCCTTAGGCTAGCCTTATGCATATCCCAGGCATTTTTAAATTCGTTTACAGTCTTTGTGTTTAGCACCTCAAATGGAAGTTCATTCCATGAATCCACCCACCCTTTCTGTAAAAAAATGCTTCCTTAATTTTCTCCTGAATCTGCTACCCTCTAACTTTAGATTGTGACCCTTGTTTTGGCATTTATTTTTTTGTGAAAAATGCTTTCAGCTTCTATTTTATTAAGTCCCTTCATATATTTGAAGGTTTCTGTCATGTCACCTCTTTCCCTTCTATCCTCTAAACTATACATATTTAGATCATAGAGTCTTTCTTTGTACGTTTTATATTTTAGACCATGTACCATTTTAGTAGCCCTCCTTTGGACAGCTTCTAGTTTATTTATATCTTTCTGAAGATATGGTCTCCAAAACTGTACACAGTATTCCAGATTTGGTCTAACTAATGATCTGTAAAGGGGCATAAGAACCTTGCTATTTCTGCTACTAAAACCTCTTCCAATGCAACCAAGCATTTGACTGGCCTTGCTGGCTGCACTGCGGCATTGTGTACCAAATTTTAAATCATCTGAAATAATAATTCCCAAATCCCTTTCTTCTTTAATTACAGTCAGTAATGTACCATTGAGACTATAATTGGCCTTTGGGTTTTTGGATCCTATATGCATAATTTTGCTCTTGGTAATATTAAATTTCAGATCCCATTTATTTGACCAGTCCTCTAGTTTATTAATATCACAGTTCATTTGATCAACTCCTCCTGGAACATCTACCCTGTTACAAATTTTTGTATCATCAGCAAACAAGCAAGCCTTCCCCTTAAGCCCACTTCCAATATCACTTATGAACATGTTAAACAAAACAGGCCCAAGAACTGACCCTTGGGGAACACCACTAGTAATTGATGCCTCATTTGAATGTACTCCATTAATTGAAACCCTCTGTCGTCTATCTTTAAGCCAGCATTCTACCCACTTAACAATCTCAGCATTTATTCCAAGGCAATACATTTTGCGAATAAGTTTGTTGTGTGGGACGGTTCAAATGCTTTGCTAAAGTCTAGATATGCAACATCTACGGCTCCTCCCTGGTCTATTATTTTAGTTACATGGTCAAAGAAATCAATTAGATTAGTCAGGCATGATCTTCCAGCATTGAAACCATGCTGTCCTTTGTCTTCTAAGTTGTTTGTCTGAATGAAAGATACAAGTCTTTCCTTTAAAAGAGTTAACCCCTAAACCTAAGTCTAACCCTAAACCTAAAACCTCCTAACTTAAATATAATCACAATAAATCTAAATAAAATTACTATCATTAACTAAATAATTCCTATTTAAAACTAAATACTTACCTATAAAATAAACCATAAGCTAGCTACAATATAACTAATAGTTACATTGTAACATAGAAACATAGAATTTGACGGTAGATAAGAACCAAAAAGTAGACATGTGCACCGCTAAAAAATTCGGTTCGTTTTCGGTTCGGATCGATTCGGACTTTTAGAATTTCGTTTCGGATCGAATCTGATTCGGCAAAATTTGAATAAATTCGTTTCGGATTTATTCGGATCCGAATAAATTCGTTTCGGATTTATTCGGATTCGGCTGAATTCGGTTCTATTCCGTTCCGAAATTCGGTATGTTTTTAGTACACTAACACCCATTTAGTACACTAAGTCACTAACACCCATAAACTACCTATGAACCACTAAACCGAGGCCCCCCCACATCGCAAACCCTATAATAACATTATTTAACCCCTAATCTGCCGATCGGATATCGCCGCCGCCTACATTATAGCTATTAACCCCTAATCTGCTGTCCCTAACACCGCCGACCCCTACATTATAGTTATTAACCCCTAATCTGCCTCCCCCAACGTCGCCGCAATCTAACTACAAGTATTAACCCCTAATCTGCCGACCCGATATCGCCGCCGCCTACATTATAGCTATTAACCCCTAATCTGCTGTCCCTAACACCGCCGACCCCTACATTATAGTTATTAACCCCTAATCTGCCCCCCCCAACGTCGCCGCAATCTAACTACAAGTATTAACCCCTAATCTGCCGACCCGATATCGCCGCCGCCTACATTATAGCTATTAACCCCTAATCTGCTGTCCCTAACACCGCCGACCCCTACATTATAGTTATTAACCCCTAATCTGCCTCCCCCAACGTTGCCGCAATCTAACTACAAGTATTAACCCCTAATCTGCCGACCCGATATCGCCGCCGCCTACATTATAGCTATTAACCCCTAACCTGCTGTCCCTAACACCGCCGACCCCTACATTATAGTTATTAACCCCTAATCTGCCTCCCCCCAACGTCGCCGCAATCTAACTACAAGTATTAACCCCTAATCTGCCGACCGCAAATCGCCACCACTATAATAAATGTATTAACCCCTAAACCGCCGCACTCCCACCTCGCAAACACTATAATACATTTTATTAACCCCTAATCTGCCCTCCCTAACATCGCCGCCACCTACCTACAATTATTAACCCCTAATCTCCCGCCCCCATCGTCGCCGCTACTATAATAAGGTTATTAACCCCTAAACCTAAGTCTAACCCTAACACTAACACCCCCTAACTTAAATATAATTTAAATAAAACGAAATAAGTTTACTATAGTTAAATAAATGAATCCTATTTAAAACTAAAGACTTACCTGTAAAATAAACCCTAATATAGCTGCAATATAACTAATAGTTACATTGTAGCTATTTTAGCATTTATTTTTATTTTACAGGCAACTTTGTATTTATTTTAACTAGGTACAATAGTTATTAAATAGTTATTAACTATTTAATAACTACCTAGCTAAAATAAATACAAATTTACCTGTAAAATAAATCCTAACCTAAGTTACACTAACACCTAACACTACACTATCATTAAATTAACTAAATAAATGAATCATATTTAAAACAAAATACTTACCTGTAAAATAAACCCTAATATAGCTGCAATATAACTAATAGTTACATTGTAGCTATTTTAGCATTTATATTTATTTTACAGGCAACTTTGTATTTATTTTAACTAGGTACAAAAGCTATTAAATAGTTATTGACTAATTAATAGCTACCTAGTTAAAATAATTACAAAATTACCTGTAAAATAAATCCTAACCTAAGTTACAATTAAACCTAACACTACACTGTCATTAAATAAATTAACTACAAGTACCTACAATTATCTACAATTAAATAAACTAAAGTACAAAACCCCCCCACTAAATTACAAAAAAAAAAACAAACACTAAATTACGAAAAATAAAAAAATATTACAAGAATTTTAAACTAATTACACCTAATCTAAGCCCCCTAATAAAATAACAAAGCCCCCCAAAATAAAAAAAATGCCCTACCCTATACTAAATTACAAAAGTTAACAGCTCTATTACCTTACCAGCCCTGAACAGGGCCCTTTGCGGGGCATGCCCCAAAGAAAACAGCTCTTTTGCCTGTAAAAAAAAAAACACAATCCCACCCCCACATTACAACCCACCACCCACATACCCCTACTCTAACCCAAACCCCCCTTAAATAAACCTAACACTACCCCCCTGAAGATCTCCCTACCTTGAGTCGTGTTCACCCAGCCGGGCCGAAGTCTTCATCCGATGGGGCAGAAGAGGACATCCAGACCGGCAGAAGTCTACATCCAAGCTGGGCAAGAAGAGGTCTTCCATCCATCATACAAGTACCAAAATACAAACAAACACTAAATTACAAAAAATAATAAAATATTACAATAATTTTAAACTAATTACACCTAATCTAAGCCCCCTACTAGCTATTAATATAGCTTCAATATAACTAATAGTTACATTGTAGCTATTTTAGGATTTATATTTATTTTACAGGCAACTTTGTATTTATTTTAACTAGGTACAATAGCTATTAAATAGTTAATAACTATTTAATAACTACCTAGCTAAAATAAATACAAATTTACCTGTAAAATAAATCATAACCTAAGTTACAATTACACCTAACACTACACTATCATTAAATTAACTAAATAAATGAATCCTATATAAAACTAAAGACTTACCTGTAAAATAAACCCTAATATAGCTGCAATATAACTAATAGTTACATTGTAGCTATTTTAGCATTTATATTTATTGTACAGGCAACTTTGTATTTATTTTAACTAGGTACAATAGCTATTAAATAGATATTTACTGTTTAATAGCTACCTAGTTAAAATAATTACAAAATTACCTGTAAAATAAATCCTAACCTAAGTTACAATTAAACCTAACACTACACTATCATTAAATAAATTAACTACAAGTACCTACAATTAAATACAATTAAAAAACTAAACTAAAGTACAACCCCCCCCCACTAAATTACAAAAAATAAAAAAATATTACAAGAATTTTAAACTAATTACACCTAATCTAAGCCCCCTAATAAAATAACAAAGCCCCCCAAAATAAAAAAAATGCCCTACCCTATACTAAATTACAAAAGTTAACAGCTCTATTACCTTACCAGCCCTGAACAGGGCCTTTTGCGGGGCATGCCCCAAAGAAAACAGCTCTTTTGCCTGTAAAAAAAAACACAATCCCCCCCCCCACATTACAACCCACCACCCACATACCCCTACTCTAACCCAAACCCCCCTTAAATAAACCTAACACTACCCCCCTGAAGATCTCCCTACCTTGAGTCGTGTTCACCCAGCCGGGCCGAAGTCTTCATCCGATGGGGCAGAAGAGGACATCCAGACTGGCAGAAGTCTTCATCCAAGCGGGGCAAGAAGAGGTCTTCCATCCATCAGAAAAGTACAAAAAAACAAACAAACACTAAATTAGCAAAAATAATAAAATATTGCAATAATTTTAAACTAATTACACCTAATCTAAGCCCCCTACTAGCTATTAATATAGCTACAATATAACTAATAGTTACATTGTAGCTATTTTAGGATTTATATTTATTTTACAGGCAACTTTGTATTTATTTTAACTAGGTACAATAGCTATTAAATAGTTAATAACTACCTAGCTAAAATAAATACAAATTTACCTGTAAAATAAACCCTAACCTAAGTTACAATTACACCTAACACTACACTGTCATTAAATTAACTAAATAAATTAATCCTATATAAAACTAAATACTTACCTGTAAAATAAACCCTAATATAGCTACAATATAACTAATAGTTACATTGTAGCTATTTTAGCATTTATATTTATTTTACAGGCAACTTTGTATTTATTTTAACTAGGTACAGTAGCTATTAATTAGTCAATAACTATTTAATAGCTACCTAGTTAAAATAATTACAAAATTACCTGTAAAATAAATCCTAACCTAAGTTACTATTAAACCTAACACTACACTATCATTAAATAAATTAACTACAAGTACCTACAATTAAATACAATGAAATAAACTAAACTAAAGTACAAAAAAAACAAACACTAAATTACAAAAAATAAAAAAAATTACAAGAATTTTAAACTAATTACACCTAATCTAAGCCCCCTAATAAAATAACAAAGCCCCCCAAAATAAAAAAATGCCCTACCCTATACTAAATTACAAAAGTAATCAGCTCTATTACCTTACCAGCCCTTAAAAGGGCCTTTTGCGGGGGCATGCCCCAAAGAAAACAGCTCTTTTGCCTGTAAAAAAAAACACAATACCCCCCCACATTACAACCCACCACCCACATACCCCTACTCTAACCCAAACCCCCCTTAAATAAACCTAACACTACCCCCCTGAAGATCTCTCTACCGTATCTTCACCCAGCGGGCCGAAGTCTTCATCCGATGGGGCAGAAGAGGACATCCAGACCGGCAGAAGTCTTCATCCAAGCGGGGCAAGAAGAGGTCTTCCATCCATCAGAAGTCTTGATCCAGGCGGCATCTTCTCTGTTCATCCATCCGGAGCGGAGCGGCAGCATCCTGAAGACATCCCACGCAGAGCATCCTCTTCTTTCTTGATCCGACGACTAGGTGACTGTACCTTTAAGTGACGTCATCCAAGATGGCGTCCCTTGAATTCCGATTGGCTGATAGGATTCTATCAGCCAATCGGAATTAAGGTAGGAAAAATCTGATTGGCTGATTCAATCAGCCAATCAGATTCAAGTTCAATCCGATTGGCTGATCCAATCAGCCAATCAGATTGAGCTCGCATTCTATTGGCTGATCGGAACAGCCAATAGAATGCGAGGTCAATCTGATTGGCTGATTCCATCAGCCAATCGGATTGAACTTGAATCTGATTGGCTGATTAAATCAGCCAATCAGATTTTTCCTACCTTAATTCCGATTGGCTGATAGAATCCTATCAGCCAATCGGAATTCAAGGGATGCCATCTTGGATGACGTCACTTAAAGGTACAGTCACCTAGTCGTCGGATCAAGAAAGAAGAGGATGCTCTGCGTGGGATGTCTTCAGGATGCTGCCGCTCCGCTCCGGATGGATGAACAGAGAAGATGCCGCCTGGATCAAGACTTCTGATGGATGGAAGACCTCTTCTTGCCCCGCTTGGATGAAGACTTCTGCCGGTCTGGATGTCCTCTTCTGCCCCATCGGATGAAGACTTCGGCCCGCTGGGTGAAGACACGGTAGAGAGATCTTCAGGGGGGTAGTGTTAGGTTTATTTAAGGGGGGTTTGGGTTAGAGTAGGGGTATGTGGGTGGTGGGTTGTAATGTGGGGGGGGGTATTGTGTTTTTTTTTACAGGCAAAAGAGCTGTTTTCTTTGGGGCATGCCCCGCAAAAGGCCCTTTTAAGGGCTGGTAAGGTAATAGAGCTGATTACTTTTGTAATTTAGTATAGGGTAGGGCATTTTTTTATTTTGGGGGGCTTTGTTATTTTATTAGGGGGCTTAGATTAGGTGTAATTAGTTTAAAATTCTTGTAATTTTTTTTATTTTTTGTAATTTAGTGTTTGTTTTTTTTGTACTTTAGTTTAGTTTATTTCATTGTATTTAATTGTAGGTACTTGTAGTTAATTTATTTAATGATAGTGTAGTGTTAGGTTTAATAGTAACTTAGGTTAGGATTTATTTTACAGGTAATTTTGTAATTATTTTAACTAGGTAGCTATTAATTAGTCAATAACTATTTAATAGCTATTGTACCTAGTTAAAATAAATACAAAGTTGCCTGTAAAATAAATATAAATGCTAAAATAGCTACAATGTAACTATTAGTTATATTGTAGCTATATTAGGGTTTATTTTACAGGTAAGTATTTAGTTTTATATAGGATTAATTTATTTAGTTAATTTAATGACAGTGTAGTGTTAGGTGTAATTGTAACTTCGGTTAGGGTTTATTTTACAGGTAAATTTGTATTTATTTTAGCTAGGTAGTTATTAACTATTTAATAGCTATTGTACCTAGTTAAAATAAATACAAAGTTGCCTGTAAAATAAATATAAATCCTAAAATAGCTACAATGTAACTATTAGTTATATTGTAGCTATATTAATAGCTAGTAGGGGGCTTAGATTAGGTGTAATTAGTTTAAAATTATTGTAATATTTTATTATTTTTGCTAATTTAGTGTTTGTTTGTTTTTTTGTACTTTTCTGATGGATGGAAGACCTCTTCTTGCCCCGCTTGGATGAAGACTTCTGCCGGTCTGGATGTCCTCTTCTGCCCCATCGGATGAAGACTTCGGCCCGGCTGGGTGAACACGACTCAAGGTAGGGAGATCTTCAGGGGGGTAGTGTTAGGTTTATTTAAGGGGGGTTTGGGTTAGAGTAGGGGTATGTGGGTGGTGGGTTGTAATGTGGGGGGAGGGATTGTGTTTTTTTTTTTACAGGCAAAAGAGCTGTTTTCTTTGGGGCATGCCCCGCAAAGGGCCCTGTTCAGGGCTGGTAAGGTAATAGAGCTGTTAACTTTTGTAATTTAGTATAGGTTAGGGCATTTTTTTTATTTTGGGGGGCTTTGTTATTTTATTAGGGGGCTTAGATTAGGTGTAATTAGTTTAAAATTCTTGTAATATTTTTTTATTTTTTGTAAATTAGTGGGGGGGGGGTTGTACTTTAGTTTAGTTTTTTTAATTGCATTTAATTGTAGGTACTTGTAGTTAATTTATTTAATGATAGTGTAGTGTTAGGTTTAATTGTAACTTAGGTTAGGATTTATTTTACAGGTAATTTTGTAATTATTTTAACTAGGTAGCTATTAAATAGTCAATATCTATTTAATAGCTATTGAACCTAGTTAAAATGAATACAAAGTTGCCTGTACAATAAATATAAATGCTAAAATAGCTACAATGTAACTATTAGTTATATTGCAGCTATATTAGGGTTTATTTTACAGGTAAGTCTTTAGTTTTATATAGGATTCATTTATTTAGTTAATTTAATGATAGTGTAGTGTTAGGTGTAATTGTAACTTAGGTTATGATTTATTTTACAGGTAAATTTGTATTTATTTTAGCTAGGTAGTTATTAAATAGTTATTAACTATTTAATAACTATTGTACCTAGTTAAAATAAATACAAAGTTGCCTGTAAAATACATATAAATCCTAAAATAGCTACAATGTAACTATTAGTTATATTGAAGCTATATTAATAGCTAGTAGGGGGCTTAGATTAGGTGTAATTAGTTTAAAATTATTGTAATATTTTATTATTTTTGGTAATTTAGTGTTTGTTTGTATTTTGGTACTTGTATGATGGATGGAAGACCTCTTCTTGCCCCGCTTGGATGAAGACTTCTGCCGGTCTGGATGTACTCTTCTGCCCCATCGGATGAAGACTTCGGCCCGGCTGGGTGAACACGACTCAAGGTAGGGAGATCTTCAGGGGGGTAGTGTTAGGTTTATTTAAGGGGGGTTTGGGTTAGAGTAGGGGTATGTGGGTGGTGGGTTGTAATGTGGGGGGGGGATTGTGTTTTTTTTTTACAGGCAAAAGAGCTGTTTTCTTTGGGGCATGCCCCGCAAAGGGCCCTGTTCAGGGCTGGTAAGGTAATAGAGCTGTTAACTTTTGTAATTTAGTATAGGGTAGGGCATTTTTTTTTATTTTGGGGGGCTTTGTTATTTTATTAGGGGGCTTAGATTAGGTGTAATTAGTTTAAAATTCTTGTAATATTTTTTTATTTTTTGTAATTTAGTGTTTGTTTTTTTTTGTAATTTAGTGGGGGGGTTTTGTACTTTAGTTTATTTAATTGTAGATAATTGTAGGTACTTGTAGTTAATTTATTTAATGACAGTGTAGTGTTAGGTTTAATTGTAACTTAGGTTAGGATTTATTTTACAGGTAATTTTGTAATTATTTTAACTAGGTAGCTATTAATTAGTCAATAACTATTTAATAGCTATTGTACCTAGTTAAAATAAATACAAAGTTGTCTGTAAAATAAATATAAATGCTAAAATAGCTACAATGTAACTATTAGTTATATTGCAGCTATATTAGGGTTTATTTTACAGGTAAGTATTTTGTTTTAAATATGATTCATTTATTTAGTTAATTTAATGATAGTGTAGTGTTAGGTGTTAGTGTAACTTAGGTTAGGATTTATTTTACAGGTAAATTTGTATTTATTTTAGCTAGGTAGTTATTAAATAGTTATTAACTATTTAATAACTATTGTACCTAGTTAAAATAAATACAAAGTTGCCTGTAAAATAAAAATAAATCCTAAAATAGCTACAATGTAACTATTAGTTATATTGTAGCTATATTAGGGTTTATTTTACAGGTAAGTCTTTAGTTTTAAATAGGATTCATTTATTTAACTATAGTAAACTTATTTCGTTTTATTTAAATTATATTTAAGTTAGGGGGGTGTTAGGGTTAGGGTTAGATTTAGGTTTAGGGGTTAATAACCTTATTATAGTAGCGGCGACGTTGGGGGCGGGAGATTAGGGGTTAATAATTGTAGGTAGGTGGCGGCGATGTTAGGGAGGGCAGATTAGGGGTTAATAAAATGTATTATAGTGTTTGCGAGGAGGGAGTGCGGCGGTTTAGGGGTTAATACATTTATTATAGTGGCGGCGATTTGCGGTCGGCAGATTAGGGGTTAATACTTGTAGTTAGATTGTGGCGACGTTGGGGGGAGGCAGATTAGGGGTTAATAACTATAATGTAGGGGTCGGCGGTGTTAGGGACAGCAGGTTAGGGGTTAATAGCTATAATGTAGGCGGCGGCGATATCGGGTCGGCAGATTAGGGGTTAATACTTATAGTTAGATTGCGGCGACGTTGGGGGAGGCAGATTAGGGGTTAATAACTATAATGTAGGGGTCGGCGGTGTTAGGGACAGCAGATTAGGGGTTAATAGTTATAATGTAGGCGGCGGCGATATCGGGTCGGCAGATTAGGGGTTAATACTTGTAGTTAGATTGCGGCGACGTTGGGGGGAGGCAGATTAGGGGTTAATAACTATAATGTAGGGGTCGGCGGTGTTAGGGACAGCAGATTAGGGGTTAATAGCTATAATGTAGGTGGCGGCGATATTCGGTCGGCAAATTAGGGGTTAATAAAATAATGCAGGTGTCAGCGATAGCGGGGGCGGCAGATTAGGGGTTAATAAGTGTTAGATTAGGGGTGTTTAGAGACTCGGGGTACATGTTAGGGTGTTAGGTGCAGACTTAGTGTTTCCCCATAGGAAACAATGGGGCTGCGGTGTTAGTTTTTTTTCAGCCGAAACTCCCATTGTTTCCTATGGGGAAATGCCGAATCTTAACGAGCTAATTCGGATTTATTCGGAGATACGGCAGCTATTTCGGATTCATTCGGTAGATTCGGAAGTATTTTAATTCGGAAATCCGAATCGATCCGAATCTCCGAATTTACCGAATTTACCGAATTTCCGAATTAATCCGAAACGAACCGCACATGTCTACCAAAAAGGCCCATCAAGTCTACCCATATTACATGTTACTTTTTCCTTAGGCTAGCCTTATGCATATCCCAGGCATTTTTAAATTCGTTTACAGTCTTTGTGTTTAGCACCTCAAATGGAAGTTCATTCCATGAATCCACCACCCTTTCTGTAAAAAAATGCTTCCTTAATTTTCTCCTGAATCTGCTACCCTCTAACTTTAGATTGTGACCCTTGTTTTGGCATTTATTTTTTTGTGAAAAATGCTTTCAGCTTCTATTTTATTAAGTCCCTTCATATATTTGAAGGTTTCTGTCATGTCACCTCTTTCCCTTCTATCCTCTAAACTATACATATTTAGATCATAGAGTCTTTCTTTGTACGTTTTATATTTTAGACCATGTACCATTTTAGTAGCCCTCCTTTGGACAGCTTCTAGTTTATTTATATCTTTCTGAAGATATGGTCTCCAAAACTGTACACAGTATTCCAGATTTGGTCTAACTAATGATCTGTAAAGGGGCATAAGAACCTTGCTATTTCTGCTACTAAAACCTCTTCCAATGCAACCAAGCATTTGACTGGCCTTGCTGGCTGCACTGCGGCATTGTGTACCAAATTTTAAATCATCTGAAATAATAATTCCCAAATCCCTTTCTTCTTTAATTACAGTCAGTAATGTACCATTGAGACTATAATTGGCCTTTGGGTTTTTGGATCCTATATGCATAATTTTGCTCTTGGTAATATTAAATTTCAGATCCCATTTATTTGACCAGTCCTCTAGTTTATTAATATCACAGTTCATTTGATCAACTCCTCCTGGAACATCTACCCTGTTACAAATTTTTGTATCATCAGCAAACAAGCAAGCCTTCCCCTTAAGCCCACTTCCAATATCACTTATGAACATGTTAAACAAAACAGGCCCAAGAACTGACCCTTGGGGAACACCACTAGTAATTGATGCCTCATTTGAATGTACTCCATTAATTGAAACCCTCTGTCGTCTATCTTTAAGCCAGCATTCTACCCACTTAACAATCTCAGCATTTATTCCAAGGCAATACATTTTGCGAATAAGTTTGTTGTGTGGGACGGTTCAAATGCTTTGCTAAAGTCTAGATATGCAACATCTACGGCTCCTCCCTGGTCTATTATTTTAGTTACATGGTCAAAGAAATCAATTAGATTAGTCAGGCATGATCTTCCAGCATTGAAACCATGCTGTCCTTTGTCTTCTAAGTTGTTTGTCTGAATGAAAGATACAAGTCTTTCCTTTAAAAGAGTTTCCATTAATTTCCCTGCAATTGAGGTCAAACTGACTGGCATATAGTTAGCAGAATCTTCCCTACTACCCTTTTTATGAAGAGGGACTACATTGGCAATTTCCCAGTCTTTTGGAACAACTTCTGTTAGAAGTGACTGATTAAATAAATCAGCTAATGGAGTAGCTATTACGGATCAAAGTTCTCTTATAACCCTTGGATGAATATTATCTGGACCCACAGACTTATTAACTTTTATTTTTGATAAAGCCCTTGAAACCGCTTCCTCTGTAAAAAGAAAAGTACTACTCACATTATTTACAGTAACATCCCTTAATAGAATCTCACTATCTTTACCATCTGTTGTAAAGACTGAACAAAATTAATCATTTAAACAGTTTGCTATTTGTTTATCTTCTTCCACTACTCTATCCTCATTCTTGAGTCTAACTATCCCTCTGTTAGTTTTTCTCTTTTCACTGATATATCTAAAGGTTTTGCCACCATTTTTTACAGATTGTGCTATTTTCTCTTCTGCATCAGCTTTAGCCTTTCTGATTAACTGCTTTGCCATCTTTTGATGGGTTCTGCATTTTTCTTTATCCTCTTCTGAGCCAGTGAGTTTCAATTTTTTATAGACTGTCTTTTTTCTCTTAACTACATGTGCTACTTCTCTTGGTTTTCATATTGGTTTTCTTTTTGTAGTTATCTTAGGGTTTATTTTATTTTTATTTATATTAACTATTTAATAACTACCTAGTTAAAATAAAGACAAATTTACCTGTAAAATAAAACCTAACCTAAGTTACACTAACACCTAACACTACACTATAATTAAATAAATTAACTAAATTAAATACAATAAATTACAATTAAATAAATTTATCTAAAGTATGAAAAAACCCCACTAAATTACAGAAAATAATAAAGAAATTACAAGTAATTACACCTACTCTAATCCCCCTTACAAAATAAAAAAGCCTCCCAAAATAAAAAAGCCCTACCCTACACTAAATTACAAATAGCCCTTAAAAGGGCCTTTTGCGGGGCATTGCCCCAAAGTAATCAGCTCTTACTTGTAAAAAAAATGTACAAATACCCCCCCCCAACATTAAAACCCACCACCCACACAACCAACCCTACTCTAAAACCCACCCAATCCCCCCTTAAAAAAACCTAACACTAACCCCTTGAAGATCACCTTACCGGGAGGCGTCTTCATCCAACTGGGCAGAAGTGGTCCTCCAGATGGGCAGAAGTCTTCATCCAGACGGCATCTTCTATCTTCATCCATCCAGTGCGGAGCGGGTCCATCTTCAAGACATCCGACGCGGAGCATCCTCTTCTGTCCACGGCCAACGACTGAATGAAGGTTCCTTTAAATGATGTCATCCAAGATGGCGTCCCTTCAATTCCAATTGGCTGATAGAATTCTATCAGCCAATCGGAATTAAGGTAGAAAAAATCCTATTGGCTGATGCAATCAGCCAATAGGATTGAACTTCAATCCTATTGGCTGATCCAATCAGTCAATAGGATTGAGCTGGCATTCTATTGACTGTTCCAATCAGCCAATAGAATGCAAGTTCATTCCAATTGGCTGATTGCATCAGCCAATAGGATTTTTTCTACCTTAATTCCGATTGGCTGATAGAATTCTATCAGCCAATTGGAATTGAAGGGACGCCATCTTGGATGACATCATTTAAAGGAACCTTCATTCAGTCGTTGGCCGTGGACAGAAGAGGATGCTCCGCGTCGGATGTCTTGAAGATGGACCCGCTCCGCACTGGATGGATGAAGATAGAAGATGCCGTCTGGATGAAGACTTCTGCCCATCTGGAGGACCACTTCTGCCCAGTTGGATGAAGACGCCTCCCGGTAAGGTGATCTTCAAGGGGTTAGTGTTAGGTTTTTTTAAGGGGGGATGTTAGTTTTTTTTAAGGGGGGATTGGGTGGGTTTTAGAGTAGGGTTGGTTGTGTGGGTGGTGGGTTTTAATGTTGGGGGGGTATTTGTACATTGAAGGTTCCTTTAAATGATGTCATCCAAGATGGCGTCCCTTCAATTCCAATTGGCTGATAGAATTCTATCAGCCAATCGGAATTAAGGTAGAAAAAATCCTATTGGCTGATGCAATCAGCCAATAGGATTGAACTTCAATCCTATTGGCTGATCCAATCAGTCAATAGGATTGAGCTGGCATTCTATTGACTGTTCCAATCAGCCAATAGAATGCAAGTTCATTCCTATTGGCTGATTGCATCAGCCAATAGGATTTTTTCTACCTTAATTCCGATTGGCTGATAGAAATCTTGGATGACGTCATTTAAAGGAACCTTCATTCAGTCGTCGGCTGTGGACAGAAGCGGATGCTCCGCATCGGATGTCTTGAAGATGGACCCTGCTCCATGCCAGATGGATGAAGATAGAAGATTCCGTCTGGATGAAGACTACTGCCCGTATGGAGGACCACTTCTGCCTGTTTGGGTGAAGACGTCTCCCCGTAAGGTGATCTTCAAGGGGTTAGTGTTAGGTGTTTTTAAGGGGGGATTAGGTGGGTTTTGAGTAGGGTTGGTTGTGTGGGTGGTGGGTTTTAATGTTGGGGGGGATTTGTACTTTTTTAAGGGCTATTTGTAATTTAGTGTAGGGTAGGGTTTTTTTTATTTGGGGGTGGGGGTTATTTTGTTAGGGGTTAGAGTAGGTGTAATTAGTTTAAATATCTTGTAATTTCTTTATTATTTTCTGTAATTTAGTGTTTGTTTTTTTCATAATTTAGATAATTTTATTTAATTGTAATTAATTGTATTTAATTTAGTTAATTTATTTAATTATAGTGTAGTGTTAGGTGTTAGTGTAACTTAGGTTAGGTTTTATTTTACAGGTACATTTGTCTTTATTTTAACTAGGTAGTTAATAAATAGTTAATAACTATTTAATAACTATTCTACCTAGTAAATACAAACTTGCCTGTAAAATAAAAATAAACCCTAAGCTAGATACAATGTAACTATTAGTTATATTGTAGCTAGTTTAGGCATTATTTTATAGGTAAGTATTTAGTTTTAAATAGGAATAATTTAGTTAATGATAGTAATTTTATTTAGATTTATTTAAATTATATTTAAGTTAGGGGGTGTTAGGGTTAGGGTTAGACTCAAATTTAGGGGTTAATATGTTTATTATAGTGGCGGCGACTTTGGGGGCAGCAGATTAGGGGTTAATAAATGTAGGTAGGTTGCGGCAACATAGGGGGCAGCAGATTAGGGGTTAATAAATAAAATGTAGGTGTTGGCGATGTTGGGGGTGGCAGATTAGGGGTTCATAAGTATAATATAGGTGGCGACAGTGTCCGGAGCGGCAGATTAGGGGTTAATAATATAATGCAGGTGGCGGCGATGTCGGGGGCGGCAGATTAGGGATTAATAAGTGTAATATTAGAGGTGTTTTGACTTGGGGTTCATGTTAGGGTGTTTGGTGTAGACATAACTTTTATTTCCCCATAGGAATCAATGGGGCTGCGTTAGGATTTTTACGCTGCTTTTTTGCAGGGTTTTTTTCAGACGGCTCTCCCCCATTGATTCCCATGGGGAAATCGTGCACGAGCACAATTTACCAGCTCACCGCTAACGTAAGCAGCACTGGTATGTAAAAACCCATAATACCAGCGCTGTCTGTAAGTGAGCGGTGAGGGAAAACTGCTCGTTAGCACCGCACCCCTGTTAACGCAAAACTCGTACTCTAGGCATATCTTTTTCAAACTTTTAATATGTTTAAAGATTTTTTTACTTTTTTTAAATTTATTAAAAAATTAATTTCTGTTTTGTGAGCTTTGTTTCTGAAATCAAGAATGCTGCAGGATATTAATTTCTATGAGAAGAAAGTGGCTGCAATTTTATCTTATATTCTAAAACAGGATTTTAATAGTTTGCACACTGTAAATCATGAATCCACTAAGTGATGGGATTTTGAAGATAGTCTAAAGTTGCATAACTCATTGTATTTAAAATATACACTGTAGACTGCTATTTCCAAACCTCACTCTTGCTGTACAGGATGCGGTCTATGCCGCGTTTTTAGAACTGTAAGAAAATTGCCGTTTTAAATAAACAAGACTAAATGGCAAATATTGAACTACTAATTATGACAACATATTTGTCACGAGAAACTCCAATCCTAAATAAGAGAATACTGTAGTTTACAATCCCAAAAATAATAGTATGAAACAAAAATAAAGATATCAAGAGCGTGATGGCTACATTTCCTGCTGATTTTTTATTAGCTGTATGAGATATCACGTATCTGTCTATTAAAAACATTTACATATATAAATCTTTGTCCCGCTCACTTCTGAAGGACTATACAACAGTGCTGAATATAGGTTTAATGAATCTAGACCATATATTGATATATATATATATATATATATATATATATACTTCTAAAATTGAATCTCTAGGTTTTTTAGAGTGTATTGTACATGCACAAGATAATATAATTATTCCAAATTCTCCTGGAACTGTCAAACATGTAGAAATGTCTAGTTTTGCACTTTATAAACACCCTTTTTGTGTTAAATTTGATATGTTCATTTTGTTGCCAGTAGATGGGAGGATTGTTATCACGGGCAGAACCTGTGGAGGAGAGGATTGTTATCATGTGCAGAAACTGTGGAGGAGAGGATTGTTATCACGTGCAGAACCCGTGGAGGAGAGGATTGTTATCATGTGCAGAACCCGTGGATGGGAGGATTGTTATCACGTGCAGAAACCGTGGATGGGAGGATTGTTATCACGTGCAGAACCCGTGGATGGTATAATTGTTATCATGCATAAAGCCAGTGGAGGAGAGGATAGTTATCACATGCAGAACCCGTGAATGGGATGATCAGTATCATGTGCAGGACCCGTGGATGGGATGATCGTTATCATGCGCAGAACCCGTGGATGGGATGATCATTATCATGTGCAGAACCCATGGATGGGGGGATCATTATCATGCGCAGAACCCATGGGTGGGGGGATCGTTATCATGAGCAGAACCCATGGATGGGGGGATCGTTATCATGCGCAGAACCCATGGATGGAGGGATTGTTATCATGAACAGAACCCATGGATGGGGGGATCGTTATTGTAAGGATTCCGCTTCATGTTTTACCTATGCCTTTCCCATTCACCTTATGTATGGATTCCACTCCATGTTTTACCTATGCCTTTCCCATTCACCTGACTTCAGCCTTACCTGTACTTAAGGCATCAGCTGACTGCAGACAGGTGCTTAATTATTAAGTTTCTAGACTAGCTCTGAAGTCTGTCTGTTTTCCACTTGCTGTGTGTTTTTTCTGAAAACAAACCAGTCTGCTTTTCTTCCAATTTCTGAACCAGCTACTACCTTGGGATTACTTATTTTTACTGCCGGTTCATATGCTCATTTTGCCTACATAAACTTTTACAGAGGCGAGTTTTTCTTTTAAGCGTGCACGCTACAACAGAGACTTATTTCATACTGCAGTGTGTTTGCTGCCTTCTCCCTCTGAGTTGCTATCTCATTTGAGCCACTGAAGCGTTTCTCACACAGCGGACTTCAATCTCTCTTCCACTGCAACACAGTGCAACTCATCTACAAACAACCTCCCACGGACTAAGTACAAGGACATCTCAGAATTAATTCTGCTTCTATTTCACACCATCCGGTGACTGGGGGTAAGCACTGTAGTTACTTTAAGCTGTGCTGTACAAATAAACCTTGAACTTTGCTTTTCCCTGCTGCTCTACTGACAGCAAGACTATCAGCACATGTGTATACCATTTTGTGACAAACTAACTAACAGTGTCTAAAACTGAGAGTTACACTTCACACTGAACTGTTATATCTTACTCCAGCACTAATAGCAACACTACCTGCTTTCTGGAACTCTGCTTTTCTTTATCAAGATTTATCATACTGGGAGCTAGCTGAACACTAAAGTTTGCTACTAAGAAATTGTTTTATTTTTTACATTTCTTCTGATCCAGCCTTTGTTTATGTTTATACTATTGCTGTGACATTCAACAGCATATGTGATTTACATCATTCGTTGCCAGACAAGTTTCTGATCTGCAATTCAATTACTTGAGAATAACAACTTCACTTAAAGCAGCTTGGTCTATGCTGTTCAATAGTCCATTTGCCAAAAGTGATACAAATCATTTATTTTGCATACTCTGCAGTTGTGATCCATCCTCACTCTCTACTAAATCATTACAGAATAATTAAGCCTAAAAAATATGGATCCAGCAGATTTGCCCCAATTCGTTTACAACCTGTCTAAAAGAGTAGACAAACTCAGTCAAGGCCTTAGAGATCTAAAGATTGAAAATGAGACTTTAACTAAGGTTATAAGAGAGACAACTCCTCCCAAAGCAAAAGCTGCTGAATCTATTGTGGAACCACAGATTGCAGCACCTGATTTGTTCAATGGTGATAGGAGTCTCTATCGCCAATATAGGAATGCCTGCCTCCTCACTTTCAACCTTAAGCCACTCACATATCCTAATGATAAGATTAAAGTGCTCACAATGATTACCTATCTACGGGGTGAACCCCGAATCTGGGCAGACACGCTCTTTGAAACCAACGATCCTATTCTATCATCCCTACAGTCTTTTCTAGCAGTCATGGATGAACTTTATTCAGACTCAAATTTACAATTGACTGCAGAAAGCAAGATGCGGAAACTAAAGCAAGGCAACCGTCCTGTTGAAGTTTATATAACAGAGTTTAAACAACATGCCATTGATTCCCAATGGAACGTGATTGCCTTAAGAAACCAATTTCGCCTAGGACTCTCGGAAGCAGTTAAAGATGAGCTAGCCCGAACTGATCTCCCTGACTCCTTAGACGGCCTCATGAAGCTCTCAATGCAAATAGATAGAAGGCTTTGCGAAAGGAAGTCAGAGCGTCAAATTGGGGATTCTTCTTACAAGAGATCATTCCATCCTCCTCCAACTGCTTCTTCATCAAGTGTGCCTGAACCTATGGATATAGGCTTTAGGAGGGGTCCATTGACCTCTGAAGAAAGGTTTAGAAGAAAATCAAAAGGACTGTGTATGTATTGTGGAAGTCCAAACCATCCTATCCGCGAATGCCCCTCCCTACGTAAAAATAAAAATAATAAGTCTCTCTTACATTTGACTTCAATGATTGAACATGATAAACCAATTCACTGTACTTTAACCCTCTCTTTACAGTGGGACAGCAATCGCATGATGAAAGAAGCTATAATTGACACAGGAGCCCAAGGGAATTACATAGATAAAGCTATTGTTGAAAAATATAAAATACCTCTCATCACTAAATTGTCTCCTGTCTCTATACGGGTTGTAGATGGGTCTGAACTTTCTTCTGGTCCTATTACTCAGCATACAATTCCCATTTTGGTATCCACCCTAGGTTCACATCAGGAATACATCACCTTTGATGTTATTACTTCTCCTCTATTCCCCATTGTACTAGGGTTACAATGGCTCCGTTTACACGAACCTGTGATCAATTGGTGTTCTTTGGAAGTAAAATTTGATTCACCATATTGCCATCAAACCTGTCTAAATCATTCTGTTCTCTTCCATTTGACAGAAACTCCACACATACCTAAAGTATATGAGAAGTTTGCAGACGTATTCAGTAAGAAGGAAGCTGATACTCTACCTCCTCATCGGTCGTATGACTGTCCGATCAACCTCAAACCTGGTACCACTCCTCCCTACGGTCATCTTTACCCTCTTTGCCAACCCGAGCTTGATCATTTAAAGACGTATTTAGATGAAAACTTAAAAAAAGGTTTTATACGTCCTTCAGTTTCTCCAGCAGCAGCCGGGTTCTTCTTCGTAAGAAACAAAGATAACTCCCTTCGACCAATCATCGACTTCAGGGAGCTCAATAAAATTACGATAAAAAACAGGTATCCCCTACCACTCATCCCCGAACTCATTGAACGCCTCCAACATGCCAAAATCTTCACCAAATTAGATCTAAGAGGGGCTTATAACCTTGTCCGCATAAGAGAAGGGGATGAGTGGTTGACCGCCTTTAGGACAAGATACGGCCTGTTTGAGTACCTGGTAATGCCGTTCGGGTTAACTAACGCCCCGGCCACATTCCAGTATTTTATTAACGATATATTTCACGATCTTCTTGATACTTGTGTGGTCGTATACCTGGACGACATTCTAGTGTACTCAAACACGCTTGAAGAACATGTTAAACATGTTAGTTGGATACTTTCCAGGCTCCAAGTTCATAGGCTATATGCAAAACTAGAAAAGTGTGTATTCCACACCAAGGAAATAGATTTTTTGGGGTACTCCATTGGCCCAAAAGGTATCCAAATGCAGGCTAACAAAGTCGATTCAGTAAAAAACTGGCCACAACCAAACAATAGGAAGGAACTACAACGTTTCCTCGGGTTTAGCAACTATTATAGAAAGTTTATTAAAAATTTCTCTCAAATTGCTAAACCTCTCACTGTACTCACCAGTTCCAGTACACCATTCACCTGGAACTCCAAAGCAACTGAAGCTTTCAACTCATTAAAAAACTCCTTCTGCTCAGCTCCAATACTTCAATTTCCTGACCCTTCTCTCCAATTCATTTTGGAGGTGGATTCCTCCGATTATGCCCTTGGAGCTGTCCTCTCGCAAAGACGCAGTATATCCCAACCACTACATCCAGTAGCTTTCTATTCCAAAATTCTTTCTGCACCTGAGATGAACTATGCTGTTGGAGAAAAGGAACTCCTGGCAATAAAACGTGCCTTTGAACATTGGAGGCATCTCCTGGAGGGCACGTCTTACCAATAATCATCTACACGGATCACCGTAATCTCGAGTTCTTACAGAGGAATAAAACTCTCTCTAGTCGACAGGTAAGATGGAGCCTATACTTCAGCAGGTTTAACTATCAAATCATCTACAGGCCCGGCTCTAAAAATGGAAAGGCGGACGCACTTTCTAGGAAAGACCCTAGACCTCCAAACACTCAGGAATCTACTTCTATCATTCCCCCAGATAGATTTTTGGGTCTACTGTCCACTTTCAAGACGCAACTTCAAACAGCTTTACGGTCAGATCCTCAGCTACCTCAACTCCGACTATCTTGTAGAAACAACCTCTACTATCATGGGACTCTCTTGTATGTCCCCGAGATTCTTAGACCTGCTCTAATTAAACAACATCATGATCCACCTCTCCTTGGACATCCAGGTATTATGAAAACAAAGGAACTTCTCAGCAGATCCTACTGGTGGCCAAATTTGGAAACATCTGTAAAAAACTATATCTCAAACTGCTCCATCTGCATTACTTCCAAAAAGGAAAGGGCTAAGCCATATGGACATCTTCCAATTCAAATACCTGATAGACCTTGGTTACATCTCGGCATGGACTTCATAGTTGAATTACCTGTGAGTTCAGGTTTCAACACCATTCTTGTTGTCACAGACATCCTGACCAAAATGGCTCATTTTATCCCTTTTAACAAACTTCCCACTTCCAGTGAGACAGCACAACTCTTCTTAAATTCGATTGTCAGATACCACGGAATTCCTTCAATCATAACAACTGATAGGGGTACTCAGTTTACCTCGAAGTTCTGGAAAAGTCTTTCTGCTCAACTGAAAATTGATCATCGCCTAAGTACTGCCTTCCATCCACAAACAAATGGCCAAACAGAGAAATTAAATCAATGGCTAGAGCAGTATCTACGCTGTTATTGCTCTTATCAGCAAAATGAATGGTCACAATACCTATATCTGGCCGAATTTGCCTACAATAACTCGGTTAATTCATCCACCCTTCTTTGCAAATTATGCTTTTCATCCACATTTTTCCCTGGAACAAACGGATAACCCAATTTCTCCTTCTGTAGATGATCTACTACAGAAGCTCGCTGAAAACTTCCACTTCCTAAAAACAAATATCCAACAGGCTCAGACCTCACAGAAGAAATACTACGACTTACACAGACGACCATCACCATCTTATGCCATAGGCGATAAAGTTTGGCTTTCGACAAAAAATATCAAAATCCCTGTTCCCAGTAAAAAACTAGCAGGATTATATATCGGACCGTTCACTATCACTCACGTTGTTAACCCAAATGCAGTTACTCTGGACCTTCCCAGTTCTATACCCATCCATCCTACTTTTCATGTGTCCCTTCTTAAACCAGCTTCAGATGATCCTTCAGTGAAAACTATTTTACCACCTGTACCTGTACCCCTAGATCCGGACACTTATGAAATTCAAGACCTCCTGGATTCCAGACGGCATAAAGGTGTCTTACAATATCTGGTCAGATGGAAAGGCTACTCACCTGATGATGACACCTGGGAGCCTTATACCAATATAGATGCACCTAGACTCATCTCCCGTTTCCACAGACGATATCCTCTTAGACCTAAACATCAAGCCGAGGATCGGCTTGCTTGAAGGGGGGCGTATGTAAGGATTCCGCTTCATGTTTTACCTATGCCTTTCCCATTCACCTTATGTATGGATTCCACTCCATGTTTTACCTATGCCTTTCCCATTCACCTGACTTCAGCCTTACCTGTACTTAAGGCATCAGCTGACTGCAGACAGGTGCTTAATTATTAAGTTTCTAGACTAGCTCTGAAGTCTGTCTGTTTTCCACTTGCTGTGTGTTTTTTCTGAAAACAAACCAGTCTGCTTTTCTTCCAATTTCTGAACCAGCTACTACCTTGGGATTACTTATTTTTACTGCCGGTTCATATGCTCATTTTGCCTACATAAACTTTTACAGAGGCGAGTTTTTCTTTTAAGCGTGCACGCTACAACAGAGACTTATTTCATACTGCAGTGTGTTTGCTGCCTTCTCCCTCTGAGTTGCTATCTCATTTGAGCCACTGAAGCGTTTCTCACACAGCGGACTTCAATCTCTCTTCCACTGCAACACAGTGCAACTCATCTACAAACAACCTCCCACGGACTAAGTACAAGGACATCTCAGAATTAATTCTGCTTCTATTTCACACCATCCGGTGACTGGGGGTAAGCACTGTAGTTACTTTAAGCTGTGCTGTACAAATAAACCTTGAACTTTGCTTTTCCCTGCTGCTCTACTGACCGCAAGACTATCAGCACATGTGTATACCATTCTGTGACAAACTAACTAACAGTGTCTAAAACTGAGAGTTACACTTCACACTGAACTGTTATATCTTACTCCAGCACTAATAGCAACACTACCTGCTTTCTGGAACTCTGCTTTTCTTTATCAAGATTTATCATACTGGGAGCTAGCTGAACACTAAAGTTTGCTACTAAGAAATTGTTTTATTTTTTACATTTCTTCTGATCCAGCCTTTGTTTATGTTTATACTATTGCTGTGACATTCAACAGCATATGTGATTTACATCATTCGTTGCCAGACAAGTTTCTGATCTGCAATTCAATTACTTGAGAATAACAACTTCACTTAAAGCAGCTTGGTCTATGCTGTTCAATAGTCCATTTGCCAAAAGTGATACAAATCATTTATTTTGCATACTCTGCAGTTGTGATCCATCCTCACTCTCTACTAAATCATTACAGTTATCATGTGCAGAACTCATGGATGGGATGATCGTTATCATGTGCAGAACCCATGGATGGGGGGGGATTGTTATCACATGCAGAACCCATGGATGGGGGGATTGTTATAACATGCAGAATCCAAAAAACTTTGATAAGCGGGATTCAAAAGATTTTAATTAACCCCATAGTTATGTAACCCTTATACATTATAATACTTATACATTTCAGTTAAGACAGATTCTAGATGACGGCTTACCTAGAGGATTATATGATAAGGAAACATTGGACTTCCTTTGTAGTTTTCCAGTTTTTCACAGTTCCTTAAGTACACAAGTCCCTAGAGAATGTCAAAGGGCATCTTATTGTATCAGGAATTGGACACTTTAAAACCATTGTCTTAATAGTTGGATAGTATTTTACAACCTTTCGGCTAGATTATGAGCTTTGCGTTAGGCTGAAAAAGCAGCGTTAACAGGTCCTAACGCTGCTTTTTCACTACCGCTGCTATTACGAGTCTTGCAGGTTTAGGTGCACCGCACACTTCTTTGGCTTTACCGCAAAACGACTTACGTAAACTTCGTAAACCCTTTTTTCTATGGGACTTCCATAGCGCTGGTATTGCGAGTCTGTCCTGGGAGACCAAAAAGTGAGCGGTACACCCTCTACCTCCAAGATCTCTAATGCATTTTAAAGTCAGTAGTTAAGAGTTTTATAGAACAACGCCGTAGCATAAAACTCATAACTAAAGTGCTAAAATGTACACTAACACCCATAAACTACCTATTAGCCCCTAACATTGCAAACACTAAAATAAATTTATTAACCCCTAATCTGCCGCTCCGGACATTGCCGCCACTATAATAAACATATTAAACCCTAAACCGCTGCACTCCCGCCTTGCAAACACTAGTTAAATATTATTAACCCCTAATCTGCTGCCCCTAACATTGCCACCACCTACATTATATTTATTAACCCCTAATCTGCCATCCCCAATGTCGCCGCCACTATATTAAATGTATTAACCCCTAAACCTAAGTCTAACCCTAACATAACTAATAGTTACATTGAATCTAGCTTAGGTTTTATTTTTATTTTACAGGCAAGTTTGAATTTATTTTAACTAGGTAGAATAGTTTCTAAATAGTTATTAACTATTTATTAACTGCCTAGCTAAAATAAATACAAATTGACCTGTAAAACCTAACCTAAGTTACACTAACACCTAACCTAACCCTACACTTAAATAAATGACCTAAATTAAATACAATTAAATAAATTAAATACAATTAGCTAAAGTACAAGAAAAAAACACTAAATTACAGAAAATCATAAACAAATTACAAGATATTTAAACTAATTACACCTAATCTAATAGCCCTATCAAAATAAAAAAGCCCCCCCAAAATAAAAAAAAAACCCTAGCCTAAACTAAACTATCAATAGCCCTTAAAAGGGCCTTTTGTGGGGCATTGCCCCAAAGAAATCAGGTCTTTTACCTATGAAAAAAAATTCAATTACCCCCCAACAGTAAAACCCATTACCCACACAACCAACCCCCCAAATAAAACCCTAACTAAAAAAAACCTAAGCTCCCCATTGCCCTGAAAAGGGCATTTGGATGGGAATTGCCCTTAAAAGGGCAGTTAGCTCTTTTGCGGCCCATAGCCCTAACCTAAAAATAAAACCCACCCAATACACCCTTAAAAAAACCTAACACTATCCCCCTGAAGATCGACTTACTGTTCTGAAGACCGGACATCCATCCTCAAGGAAGCAGCAGAAGTCTTCATCCAACCGGGCTGAAGTCCTCAACGAATCCGGGAGAAGTCTTCATCCAAGCCGGCCTAAGTGATCCTCCAGACGGGCAGAAGTCTTCATCCAGACGGCATCTTCTATCTTCATCCATCCGACGCGGAGCAGCTCCATCTTCAAGACATCCAACGTGGAGCATCCTCTTCATCCATAGTCTTCTTACTGAATGACGGTTCCTTTAAATGACGTCATCCAAGATCGCGTCCCTTAGATTCCGATTGGCTGATAGAATTCTATCAGCCAATTGGAATTAAGGTAGAAAAAATCCTATTGACTGATGCAATCAGCCAATAGGATTGAAGTTCAATCCTATTGGCTGATCCAATCAGCCAATAGGATTGAGCTCGCATTCTATTGGCTTGTATCAGACAATAGGATTGAACTTCAATCCTATTGGCTGATTGCATCAGTCAATAGGATTTTTCTACCTTAATTCCAATTGGCTGATAGAATTCTATCAGCCAATCGGAATCTAAGGGACGCCATCTTGGATGATGTAATTTAAAGGAACCGTCATTCAGTAAGAAGACTCTGGATGAAGAGGATGCTCCGTGTCGGATGACTTGAAGATGGAGCTGCGCCGCGTCGGATGGATGAAGATAGAAGATGCAGTCTGGATGAAGACTTCTGCCCGTCTGGAGGACCACTTTGCCCGGCTTGGATGAAAACTTCTCCTGGCTTCGTTGAGGACTTCGGGCCCGGTTGGATGAAGACTTCTGCTGCTTCCTTGAGAATGGATGTCCGGTCTTCAGAACAGTAAGTCGATCTTCAGGGGGATAGTGTTAGGTTTTTTAAGGGTGTATTGGGTGGGTTTTATTTTTAGGTTAGGGCTTTGGGCCGCAAAAGAGCTAACTGCCCTTTTAAGGGCAATGCCCATCCAAATGTCCTTTTCAGGGCAATGGGGAGCTTAGGTTTTTTTAGTTAGGGTTTTATTTGGGGGGTTGGTTGTGTGGGTGGTGGGTGGTTTTTACTGTTAGAAGATGCCGTCTGGATAAAGACTTCTGCCCGTCTGGAGGACCTCTTCGCCCGGCTTGGATGAAGACTTCTGCCACTTCCTTGAGGATGGATGTCTGGTCTTTTAAGGGGAATGCCCATCCAAATGCCTTTTTCAGGGCAATGTTTTTTTAGTTATTTGGGGGTTTGGTTTTGTGGGTGGTGGGTTTTACTGTTGTGGGGTGTTTGTATTTTTTTTTACAGGTAAAAGAGATTTATTTGGGGCAATGCCCCGCAAAAGGCCCTTTTAAGGGCTATTGGTAGTTTAGTTTAGGCTAGGGTTTTTTTATTTTGGGGGGGGCTTTTTTATTTTGATAGGGCTATTAGATTAGGTGTAATTAGTTTAAATGTCTTGTAATTTGTTTATTATTTCTGTAATTTAGTGTTTGTTTGTTTTTTGTACTTTAGCTAATTGTATTTAATGTATTTAATTGTTTTTAATTTAGGTCATTTATTTAATTGTAGTGTAGTGTTAGGTGTTATTGTAACTTAGGTTAGGTTTAATTTTACAGGTCAATTTGTATTTATTTTTAGGTATTTATTAAATAGTAACTATTCTACCTAGTTAAAATAAATACAAACCTGCCTGTAAAATAAAAATAAACCCTTCGGGGGCGTGTCCAAGCATCAAACATGGATGGCAGCACATTTGAGAGCTCCGTGCCTCTAGCAATTCAATCTGCAATATATCGGAGGATAAACTTCACATCTACCTCCTCAGTATACATGGCCTGAATTAGAAGCCAAAGATTGACCTGCTCAAGCCACTCTTTACCCAAAAGGAGCCTTAAAACTAATACTATTGAGAAACAAGCTGCACGCCACTTCAAATTATTCTTAACCTCCTCCCTGGCCTGCCCGAGTACAGTTATACCCTACTAATCCTGTAAATACAAAGCCGAAGTCCAGCCTCACCTATAGCTTTTAGTGGATCCCTGAGACTTTTTTTTATTGAGGACACAAGCATTTGCATAGCGGAACAGATAAAATGGAGGCAGAGATCGTATTTTTATTATGGGAACTCGAGGCTAAGCTGGACGCCCACTTCTGCAACTTGTGTGACATTCTCCCCGTGAGAAGCTTGCAATGAACTCTATAATCTCCACACACCTCCTGTAGATCGCTATCCAACCTCCTCATTCTGTGACAACCGGAACTTTACAGCTCCACTCACCCCTACCCTGACACTGAAAACGGACCACATAAGGATCACCGCAGAGGAGTTAACTCATCCAGTGCAGCTCAGAAGAGAGGAGGTAAACAATCCTGCTGACGTGTCTACAGCAATAGAGCAGCCAAGCCTGGCGACAACCCCAGCTGAGATGATACTGGTCGCATTGGAAGAGAGTCTGCATAAACTGCAGAGCGGTCTCAAGATGGAGTCGCCGACAGAAGCGCTGCTATGATTTCAGCCTGCCAAATCTACTACAAAGTCCTACACATCATGTGGACTCACATTACAGCCTGATTGTGGTCTCTCCTTCAGTCGCTCGGGTGGATCTGAGCAGAGGCAGCGGTGCAATCTGATAAACTTTGATAAACTGAACGTCAGGATGGGAGTAGGGTAAGAACATAGCGGAAACTTTATTCACTCATAAGCCCATTGCTTGCATGTGATATCTACCCTCAGAGATTCTTCAGTTGGTTGTTGGACATTTCATAGAAACCTGCCCGCATGAATGAGTCTAGAAAGATTCATGATCTGCACCAACTGAACCAGCAGCCACATGTTTTTTTCTTCAGTTAGCAACATAAGTATTGCACCACGTATATTTTTGTGAGCCTCAAGTTTGTTATGTGGAGGCACTATACCCTCTTAAAATGTATTTTATTCTATGTGTTTCTGCTTACATGCCTTCTAGGTTACCGTTTAGTATATGAGCACTTGAACCTTCACTACTGAGCTTGTAAAGTTCTGTTCAGGACTTATTGTTTAATATCTGTTGGTGTTCACTATACCTAACCACATGGTTTAATTACTTACTTCCCAGTCCTTAGGGGGAATGCATCTTGTAGTTCACTACTAATTGAGTTAAACCTGTTTGTCATTACTCTGTAATCTTAATGCTTATACTCATATCATACAAACTGCACTTAGTCTATGATTGCGATTTCAGCTTTTACTCCCATCCCATTTTCTCTTTTGAAATATGATACGAAATTCATGTCCATGGCCTGCAAATCTATACACCAACAGGGTAGTGGAACATACTACAGAGTTTGATCTAGCTCACGGCTATACCTTTGATAGTTTATGTGGGATTCTTTAGGTAACAAGTTTGGTAATATTCTTATAGAGGGTAAGTTCCCTTTATTAGATGGCCAGCCCCTATACTACTATATGTACATAACTTTCCCACCATATTAGCTGCTCGCATATTTAAAGCACATCCTACAATAATCTGTTTTACCTCTGATGGCTCCTGTTTGAGTACTTAGCTTTTGCACTATAGAGGAGGTTGAGGTACTCTAAGCTCCTATATAAGCTGGTTTTGGTTCGCTATTATTGAACCCTCTTTCCTTCATCATACTGAAAATGTCAGCCATGCTTGCTAAACTGCTCTGACACTATCATTTACACTCACTGTTATAAGGTTGTTATAGTCATTGTAGATGTACATATGTTGATTTATACAAATAACCTAAGTTTATATCTTGTGCATATGGGATCTTTATCCTATACTCCCTGAAGTGCTTTCCATGGTAGCTTTTTTGTAGTATTTCAGCCGTAGTTATCCTCTTACCCCAATATATCATAAAGCACACAACATATTTCAGTCTTTTGAATTAGTCCTTGCTATGGGCTCCAATATGTTTCTGTGGGACTTCCTGCGATAATAGTTTTAGCATAATTCCTATATATCATTCAAAGACCCATACGGGTTTCTATAGAGCAGTAATGAGATTTTTAATATATCTAACAGGAGCTATTGAGTACAGCATTTCCCCTAGACACTAATCTAGATACATGACCTACTGCCATCCACCTGTGCTAGATAACGATTCTAAGAGGCGATAATCTTGCAACTAAGGTGTTAAATAATGTCAGGGATGTAATATAATCAAGATGTTAATCGATACGATGTGCTGTTGTCTTACCATGATAAGACTCTATTATAATGACTGCTCCCATCTTGCGGCTAAGCGCCTAGTTCTCAGGTAATCTCTTATATTGAATAACTAGTTGCAGCCTATACCCTACAGATTACATATAGTTGAGCATGACCTAGCATGAGAGTGTTAGGTAGCAACTAGTGCAGATGGTTTCTGTGACCTCATAATGATGTACCATTTCCTCTAGGGGTCTGTTGCACCTGCAATAGGGTACATATGAGCATCTCTGTAATTTTAAGTCACTCAATTTTAATATTTGAATATAGGAAATAATTAGCTTATCTGTTTAGTGTTGTTTGACCTTTAGTTAACTATATCACCATTCATGCATTCAGTTCCTAACTGTTTAGCTCCATCTGCTTATTTTATGGCATAAGTATCAAACTACTCACTAACCTTTCATGGGCCCAAGAGCGACCACTCTAAACCCTAATCCCCCTCAAATTATAAGCTTAATAAGGCCCAATGGAACTACAGTTGGCTTTAGGAGGACTTAATTAAAGAAGATTATATATGAAAAAGAGGTATAGGGAGCCAATTGGCTGTTCCTCATTAGCTATACCCTTATACTTAAATGGATGCTTATTTCTAACTGGCCACGCCCCCCCCACTCTTATTTCGAGTGGCTTTTGCCCGCTGTTCCCCCCCCCCATAACCACTACTAAGGTCCAAAAGTGGCCTCACAAATGCCAATTTCCCTTCTCACTCTCCATTAGAATTCTCAGGTCCAAAAGTGGCCTCTCCTCTGAGTAAAATAGGGAACCCTAACTAATATATAAAAATGAGGTTTCATTCCTAGACACTTGCACTTCTCAATCAGCATTGTATACCACCACTTATTATACGAATGAATATTGTGACATTGACTTGCGATATGTAATATTTATCCTTGAAGCTCCAACATGATCATATATGTTCTTTTAGTTCCATTTCCAAAAATGTTTCCCTCATTAGCTTGGAAAGTACCTCAACGAATAACTAAAGGGACTCACGAATAGTTTAAAGAGAGACTCAAACTTTCCCTCATTAGCTTGAAAAGTACCTCAACGAATAACTAAAAGGACTCACGAATAGTTTAAAGAGAGACAATAAATAGTTTATTGTTTATTGGTTATTGTTTGGACTATTACTCTCCTGCCCAATGGCTACTTATTTGTAAAGAACATGCAACGCTTATATGTGTAGTTGGTCTATATACATTGTCTTGAATGGTGATGTAATATCATATCTGTACATCGATGTCTGTTAAGTGTTTTTTTCTTGTCATCGTTACTAATAACCTCAATAAAAATAAATTAAAAAAAATAAATAAATAAACCCTAAGCTAGCTACAATGTAACTATTAGTTACATTGTAGCTTTCTTACGGTTTATTTTACAGGTAAATATTTTGTTTTAAATAGGAATTATTTAGGTAATAATATTAATTTGTATTTAGATTTATTGTAATTATATTTAAGTTAGGGGGTGTTAGGGTTAGACTTAGGTTTAGGGGTTAATACATTTAATATAGTGGCATTGACATTGGGGGCGGCAGATTAGGGGTTAATAAATGTAGGTAGGTGGCGGCGATGTTAGGGACGGCAGATTAGGGGTTAATAATATTTAACTAATGTTTGCAAAGTGGGAGTGCGTCGGGTTTAGGGGTTAATATGTTTAATATAGTGGCGGCGATGTCCGGAGTGGTAGATTAGGGGTTAATAAAAATAATGTAGGTGTCGGCGATGTCGGGGGTGGCAGATTAGGGTTTAATAAGTATAATGTAGGTGGCGGCGGTGTCCGGAGCGGCAAATTAGGGGTATTCAGCGAGGTCTGGCGGACCTGATCCGTACTGTCGGATCAGGTCCGCCAGACTTTCATACATAGGGGCCATAGACTCAGAAGCAGCAATGCACTGTTGGAAGCTAGCTGCTGATTGGTGGATGCACATATATGCCTCTTGTCATTGGATCACTTGTGTTTCACTAGTTCCTAGTAGTGCAATTCTGCTTCAACAAATGATACCAAGAAAAGGAAGCAAATTTGATAATATAAGTAAATATGAAAGTTGTTTAAAATGTTATATTGTATGATGAAATTATTTAATGTTCTTTTAAAGATGTTACAAAAACAAGAAAAAAAACATTTTGGGGTTAATTTCTTTTGTTAGACAATACACACAGTAATATCATCAGATACGTAGAATTGTATGAAAACAGCAGATGAGAGATTGAAGGATGTAGATTTTGCTATTGAAAAGTTTTTTTTTTTATTTAAACAATCACCAACAACATTAAAACAAGCAAGAGTGACCAACTCATGACTCCTTTTTTAAGGTATACACAGATGTGGCACATCTGACTGCATTACAAGTAAGTTTATTTAACAAGGAAACAAATTTGTTCCTACAACAAACGGAAAAGAGTATGCGATGAAAACCTTTCACAATTGTAGATCTTTGTATTCTATCTAATTAATTGAGTGCATACACTGCCACCTGCAGTGAGTAGGTACAACTACAAGAGGCAAAAGTGAAGATAAGAGAGCGCCTTTCAAACATTACATCATATAGTACATCCTGTGATCATATTCCCTTATTGCATAACATTTTCCTACCATTCACAAGAAAAATGCTTATACATTCTCATGAACGCTAATAGAAAAATCACAGTTAAATAGAACAGGAGAGGATAAGGAAAAGTATTAGGATAAAGTATATTTTCTGTATCTTTAATTTTCAAACAAGAATCTCAAAAGGTTTAAATTCACAATTTGACATCATATTTTGTATGGAAGCCCAGAGAGTCCATGCATGTTTAATATTTTTTTTTACTTGTTTAACAACAAAAAAAAAATTCTCGACATAACAACTTGTTTTGTTAACATAACAAAAAGGTAAATTTATGCTTACCTGATTAATTTCTGTCTTTCCGGATATGGAGAGTCCACAACGTCATTCCAATTACTAGTGGGAATATCACTCCTGGCCAGCAGATGGAGGCAAAGAGCATCACAGCAAAGCTGTTAAATGTCACTCCCCTACCTATAATTCCCAGTCATTCGACCGAAGGGAAATGGAAAATAACACAAAGGTGTAGAGGTGCCTGAGGTTTAGTAAAAAATAACTGTCTTAATTAAGGGTGGGGTCGTGGACTCTCCTTATCCGGAACCAATACCCAAGCTAGAGGACACATAATGAAAAGGGAGAGAGAACAAGACAGGCAGACCTAAACAGAAGGCACCACCGCTTGCAGAACCCTTGTCCCAAAAGAGGTCTCAACCGAGGCAAAAGTATCAAATTTGTAAAAAGCTTTAATTCTCTCATGAAGCTGCTGACCAGCAGTCTCATAAGCAAAACTTATTATACTTCTCACCCAGAGGGAAAGAGAAGTAGCAGTAGCCTTCTGGCCCTTACACTTTCTTGAGAAACAAACAAACAGGGCAGAAGACTGGCAAAAATCCTTAGGTAGAATTTTAGAGCACGAACAACATCCAAGTTGAGCAACAGACATTTCTTATTAGAAGAAGGATTGGGACAGAGAGAAGGAACAACAATTTCCTGATTAATATTTCTATCCAAAACCAGTTTAGGGAGAAAATCCAACCTAGTACGAAGAACCGCCTTATCCGCATAAAAGATAAGGTAAGGCAAATCACACTGCGAAATCGAGAGTCCCGAAACTCTCCGAGCAGAAGAGATAGCAACAAGAAACAAAACCTTCCAAGATAACAACTTAATATTTATGGAATGCTTTGGCTCAAACAGAGCCTGCTGCAAAACTTTAAGAACAAAGTTAAGGCTCCAAGGAGGAGCAACAGGTTTAAACTCAGGCCTGATTCTGACCAGGGCCTGACAAAAAGATTGAACATCTGGCACTTCCGCCAGACGCTTATGTAAAATAATAGATAATGTAAGAATCTGACCTTTCAGAGAACTGACTGACAACCCTTTCTCCAGACCTTCCTGACCCTACTTCAAGAGTAGCACCTCGATTCACACCAATACAGGTATTTACGCCATACCTTATGGTAAATTTTACGAGTAGCAGGCTTGTGAGCCTGTAGCATGGTCTCAATGACTGACTCAGAAAACCCACGCTTAGCCACTAATCATTCAATCTCCAAGCAATCAGCTTCAGAGAAACAAGATTTGGATGGAGGAATAGACCTTGAGTTAGAAGGTCCTTCCTCAGAGGCAACCTCCAAGGTGGTTGAGATGATGTTTTCACTAGGTCGCATACCAGATCCTTGCGAGGCCATGCAGGAGCTATTAGAATTACCGACACTCTCTCCTGTTTGATACGAGCAATGACTTGTGGAAGGAGCACAAACGGAGGAAACAGGTATGCTAGACCGAACATCCAAGGAACCACCAGAGCATCTGATAAACCGGGCTGAGGACAACTGAGGCCAAGCCATTAGAGCATTGTAAATCGCTGTCAATTCTAAGATGTTTATGGGGAGAGCAGACTTCTCCTGCGTCCATAGTCCCTGTGCTTTTAACGAGTCCCAGATTTCCCCCCAGCCTAGCAGGCTGGCGTCCATGGTCACAATCAGCCAGGAAAGTCTCTGGAAGCATGTGCCCTGAAACAGATGCTCCTGAGAAAGTCACCATGGGAGAGAGTCTCTTGTTGACAGGTCTAGATATATCCTCTGAAACAGATCCGAATCGTCTCCATTCCATTGTCTGAGCATGCATAACTGCAGAGCTCTCAAATGGAATCGAGCAAAGGGAATGATGTCCTTGGAAGCGACCATCAGACCAATTACCTTCCTACATTGAGCCACTAATGGCCGAACAGTAGACTGTAGAGAGAGGCAAGAGAAGAAAATTTTGGATTTCAGTCAGAAAAAATTTCATAGATAGGGAATCTATTATGGTCCCTAAGAAAACCACCCTTGTACCTGGAACAAAGGAACTCTTCTCCAGATTCACTTTCCATCCGTGGGAATGTAGAAAAGACAACAAGATCTCTGTATGAGAGTTTGCTTGTTGAAAAGATGGCGCCTAAACCAATATGTCGTCTAGGTAGGGCGCCACTGCAATTCCCCGGAGCCTATTCACTGCCAAGAGAGCCCCCAGAACCTTTGAGAAAATTCTAGGAGCTGTGGCAAGACCAAACAGAAGAGCCACAAACTGAAAGTGTTTGCTTAGAAAGGCGAATCTCAGGAACTTGTGATTATCCCTGTGGATAGGAACATGAAGATATGCATCCTTCAGGTCTATGGTCGTCATGAACTGACCCTCTTGGACCAAAGGAAGAATGGAATGAATGGTTTCCATTCCCTGAGAAACTGGGTCGAAAAGTTCCCTCTTTTTTGGGAACTACACACAGATTTGAATAGAATCCTAGACCCTGTTCCCTTACTGGAACTAGAACAATCACTCCCAGGGAGGAAAGGTCCTGAACGCAGTTCAAGAATGCCTCTTTTTTTACCTGGTCTGCAGATAATCTTGAGAGGTGGAGTCTGCCCCTGGAAGTAAAAGTTTTGAATTCTATTTTGTAACCCTGAGATACTAAGTCCATAGCCCAAGGATCTGGGACATCTCGTATCCATGCTTGATAAAACAGGGAAAGTCTGCCCCCCACTGAAGGGGCTGACCCGTCAAGCTAACTTAGACTCAGCTAAGTAAGAGTCCTTTGATTGCTTCACCTTGTTCCAAGAATGATTGGGCTTCCAAGAAAACTTGGACTTCTCCTGCTTGGAAGAAGGAGAGGAAGGCTTTTGACCTTTGAAGTTATGAAAGGAACGAAAATTACTTTGATGTTCTGTTCTTTTTGTCTTGTGGTAGTAAAGACCCTTAATATCAGAAGTAATTTCTGCCAGACCAGGTCCAAACAAGGTTTTACCCTTGTAAGGAAGCGCCAGAAGCTTGGACTTGGAGGTAACATCAGCTGACCAAGATTTTAGCCACAATGCCCTACGGGCTAGGACAGTGAAGCCAGACATCTTGGCTCCCAGTCTAATAACTTGCATGTTAGCATTATAAATAAAGGAATTGGCTAGATTGAGAGCCTTAATTCTATCTTGAATCTCCTGTAATGGAGTCTCTTCTAAAATTGATTCAGACAAGGCATCGCACCAATAAGATGCTGCCCTAGCTACTGTAGCAATACAAAATACAGGTTGCCATTGCAGACCCTAATGAACATACATGTTTTTCAAATAAGCCTTCAGCTTCTTATCCATGGGATCCTTAAAGGAACAGCTATCGTCTATAGGGATCGTAGCTCTTTTAACCAGAGTAGAAATAGCCCCTTCTACTTTAGGCACCGTGCGCCATGATTTTTTAATGGAGTCAGCAACAAGAAACATATTTTTAAAGACGGTAAATGGGGAGAAAGGTATCCCTGGCTTCTCCCATTCCTGTGAAATAATCTCAGTCACACGGTCTGGAACAGGAAACACTTCCACAGAATAAGGAACATCATAGTATTAATTAAGTTTACTAGATTTCTTAGGGTTGACAACGGCAGAAGTATCGGAGTCGTCCAAAGTAGCCAATACCTCCTTTAACAGTACACAAAGGTGTTCAAGCTTAAATCTGAAGTTTTCTTCTTCAGTATCAGATTGTCAGACTCAGATACGATAGCTAGTAATGAGATTTATATAATGAGTTGTGTGAACCACAGCTGCTGAGAATCATACTTGTACTAAAAAATATGAATGATTGTAGCAGAATGAAATATTGCTATGTGACATAAACTATCATGAGTGATAGTGTCAAACAGCACATTTAACAGACAGCAAGGTTGATATTAGGGGAATAGGTGAGAAAACACTATTGCTATCACATGTGTTTGGTATTAACACTGCTTTTATATAGCAGTGTCTCTCACTGTGAATCCCAAATAAAAAAAGAACAAACTTACAAAGTACTTGTGAAAAATAATTATCATAAAGCACAGCTATGCAGCGAATAAATGTTGATCAACTTATTTATATATATATATATATATATATATATATATATATATATATATATATATATATATATATATATATATATATATATGGTATTTTGAGAGGATAAGAGAAATGTGCACAACAAAAGAAAAACTGACAGGTTGCTCTTTAGGGTGAACTGAAAATACAGGCTGTAGCAGTAAGAACAAACTTGTAACAACTGAACTTTTAAAAGTATCTGAGTGTGAGTTAATACCCTAGAGAGTGAGGTCTGGAATCCGGTATAGAAAACCCCAGTGGGGAGTAAGCTGGTCCGGTGTAGAGAGCTTGATCAGGGCTCAGGTAGTTCTGTTGATGGTGTGATTCAAAGTAGATCCGGTACTCAGAGAGAGGCTGTGCAGGCAAGGTTCAGAGAGGAGCAGGGAAACAGGCAAGGCTCAGGATAATACAGTTTAGCTACCACTGGGTGGCAGACGGTCAATAACAAGCAATGTAGGATAGTAGATTAGAGGTTTTATAGAGAAAGTTGTTAATCAGAGTTTATTACTTAAAGGGACAGGTACATCGATATGCCTTGCAGCAGTGAGCCTGACAGTATCCCCCCTTCTAGGAGCAGCTCCGGTGCTCAGGATGCGGCCGATCCGGGTTCCTCCTATGGAAAAGCGACACCAGTCGAGGTGCAGAGATGTTACTAGCAGGTTCCCAGGAATCGTGCTCTGAAGAATACCCTTTCCAACTGATAAGATATTGCAACACCCCTCGGAACAACCGGGAATCAAGAATTGCTCGAACTTCATATTCGGTAGTAGGGTCTATTGAGATCTGAGGGACAGAATCCGAAGGAACGTTTCTTAAAGCCTTGTAGGGCTTTAGAAGGGACACATGGAAGGTAGGGTGTACCTTCATGCTGTCCGGTAGTTTCAGGGTGACAGCATTCACGTTGAGTATTCGGGTGATAGGATAGGGTCCCAGGAATAAAGGAGAGAATTTCTTTGAAGGAGTGTTGAGCTTCAGGTTTTTTGTGGATAACCAGACGAGGTCACCTACAGCATACGGGGGTGGTTTTCTTCTTTTCCTATCGTAAAACTTTTTTTGTGTTTCCTTTGCTGATTCAATAGCATTCTGTGTAGCAGAGAAGCTGGCAGAGATGGCATCAGAGAGTTCAGATAAACCTGGGAAAGTGGTACGGTTATCGGGGTATAGATGAAACCTGGGGTGAAAACCGTAGTTCGCGAAGAATGGTGTAGTCCCAGTGGAGGTATTGATAGTGTTATTAAATGAAAATTCAGCATATGGTAAGTGTTGGGACCATGTGTTTTGTTGATCAGAGCAGTACAGCCGTATATATTGTTCGATCCATTGGTTACATCGCTCTGTCTGTCCGTTGCTTTGAGGATGATATGCAGTAGTGAGTCTCTTGTCAATCATAAATAATTCGCAAAACTTCGTCCATAACCTGCTAGAGAATTGACTGCCTCTGTCGCTCAAGATAGTAGTAGGAAGGCCATGGTGTTTGAAGACATGTTTTATGAGTAATTGGATGGTTTCCATGGCGGTAGGCAATTTGTGATATGAAATGAAATGTGCCATTTTACTGAATAGGTCTACTACTACTAAAATGGTATTAAAGTTGTTCGATACAGGTAGGTCTACTATGAAATCAAGTGCTATTTCTGACCATGGGATTGATGGAGTAGGTAAGGGCAGTAGAAATCCATAGTTTGCTTGTTTTGTTGATTTGGAAACGGTGCATTTGTGACAGGATGTTACATATTCGTTTATTTCACTGGCCATGTTAGGCCACCAGTAGGATCTCTTTGCGAGTTCTAGTGTCTTTTTCATTCCCGGGTGTCCAGCGAGCGAAGAATCGTGGACGGTTTGAAGAACCATTTGTCTACGAGTTGGAGGAATGTACAACTGATCTTGGTGGTAGTATAATTTATCCTTTCTCTTGTGCAGGAGCGATAATGGTTTGGTTTGATCCTCCATTTGTTCATGTAGTAGCTGTGGTTTGAAGTCACAGATAAAAGAAACAAACCTGTCTTTAGGGATTAGGCTGGTATCAGGTATAGGCTTCCGTACATAACAGGGTAACCTGGAGAGGGCATCTGCTTTATGGTTCTGACTTGCTGGTCGATATACTATCTGATAATTAAATCTGGTGAGGAATAAATGCCACCTTACTTGCCTGGAGGAGAGGGTCCTAGTGCTTTTCAAGTACTGTAAATTTCTATGGTCCGTATAGATCAATATAGGAACACTTGTACCCTCGAGTAGGTGCCTCCAATGCTCGAGTGATAGTTTAATGGCTAACATTTATTTTTCCCCAATGGGGTAGTTCTGTTCAGCAGAATTCAGTGATCGAGAGAAAAAAGCAACAGGATGGAGAGGTTGTTTTAAGCCTTTTCTTTGTGAAAGAACAGCACCCACAGCAACGTCAGAGGCATCAACCTCCAGTATAAATTGATACTCTGGATTAGGAAACCTAAGGATAGGAGCGGTAGTGAACTTTAGTTTTAACAGCTCAAAAGCTTCCTGTGCTGCGGGGTTCCATCTAAAAGGTATGCTAGTCCTTGTTAGCATCGTTAATGGTTTAGTGAGGGCAGAGAAATTTTTTATGAATTTGCGATAAAAATTCGCAAAGCCCAGGAAACTTTGGACTTCTTTTCTAGACTTAGGGACAGGCCAATCTTTAATGATTTGTATTTTTGATTCCTCCATATGTATACCTGAGGAACTGATGATATACCCAAGAAAAGCTATGGTCTGAGAATTGAATATACACTTCTCTGGTTTGACATACAGGTGGTTTTCCCTTAAACGAGATAGGACTTGTCTGACGTGTAGAACGTGTTCAGAGAGTGTTTTAGAGTATATTAATATATCGTCTAGATATATGACTATATAAACATCTAAGATATCTCTGAAGAGATCATTTATTAAATACTGGAAAGTGGCCGGGGCATTACAGAGCCCGAACGGCATGACTGTGTATTCATAGTGGCCGTATCGGGTCTTGAACGCCGTTAACCACTCGTCGCCACTTCGCACTCTGATTAAATTATACGCCCCCCGAAAGTCCAATTTCGTAAAGAACTTGGCCCCTTCTTACCTCTCGATTAACTCTGGGATTAGGGGCAAAGGGTATCTGTTCTTTACTGTGATCTTGTTCAATTGTCTATAGTCTATAATAGGCCTTAGGGAGCCGTCCTTGTTTTTTACAAAGAATATTCCGGCTCCCGCCGGTGATGTCGAGGGGCGGATAAACCCTTTCCTTAGGTTTTCCTCTAAATATGATTTTAAATGATCAAGCTCTGTTTTAGAGAGGGGAAAAATGTGCCCACAGGGAATCTCTGCTCCAGGTATTATGTCTATAGGGCAGTCGTACTTCCTATGGGGAGGTAAACTCTCTGACTCAGTTTTGTTAAATAAACCCATAAAATCCCTGTATTCATTGGGTATTTGGTTCTCAGTATCTGCCTGGGGAGTGAGTAGGATAGGCATAGGGAAACATGTGGTAGTGCAGTATCTAGAATTGAAGCTGAGAGAGAGTGTTTCCCAGGATATTTTGGGGTCATGTAGACTCAACCACGTTAAACCCAGGATAACAGGGGAAACTGGTGAAGAAATGACATCGAAAGACATATATTCCCTGTGATGGTCAGTCGTGGATACTAAAAGGGGTATTCTTTGATATTCAACTGGACCTGAGGAAAGGATCTTACCATCTATACCACGCAAATAAATAGGAGATTTTTTGTGCACAAGTGGTATTTTATTATTATAGGTGAATTCCTTATCAATATAGGAGACGGTTGCCCCAGAGTCAATAATGGCTGGAACTTTGACCCGTAGAAGATCCCACTGTAATAGAAGATTAATTTTACAATAGGTTGTGGTGGAGTCATAAGTTTTGCAACAGGATAAGGTTGAATAGTTCTTACCCTTTCGTTGTCTCAACAAGGAGGGGCAGTCTTTTACAGTATGTTCTTCTGAAGCACAATATAAACACAGGTTGTTCTCTCGTCTTCTATTTTTCTCTTGGGTAGATAGGGGTCCTTTTAGGAACCCGATATCCATAGGTTCAGCTGTTGATTTACTAGAGGCCTGAGGTGTAGCAGTGTTATAGTGCTTTTTGTAGTGTGTGTCCTGATAAGACCTTTCATGCATGCGTTCTCTGAGACGTCTGTCTATAGTAATGGTTAGATTTATAAGCCCCTCTAAAGTGGGAGGTAAGTCTATGCGAGACAGCTCATCTTTAATAGGGTCAGATAGACTGATTCTAAACTGGTTTTTAAGAGATACATCATTCCACTGGGAATCTTTTGCCCATCTTTTAAAGTCAGAGATGTACTCTTCTACAATTCTTTTCTTTTGTTTCAGAGCCCTAAGAGTTGTCTCAGCAGTCTGTTGTTTGAACGGGTCTTCATATAATTGACCCATAGCTGTTAGGAAGGCATCAAGTGAGTTCAATATAGTGTCATTTGTCTCAAAAAAGGTATTAGCCCATGTACGGGGCTCACCTCTCAAGAAAGAAATGATAGTCAGGACACGTGACCTATCATTTGGGTAGGTTTGTGGTTTCATTGTGAAAAGCAGAAGGCAGGCATTTTTAAAATCTCTATATAGAGATCTGTCGCCAGAAAATTTATCAGGGAGACTTATTGGTGGTTCTGATGTATGCAACTTAGGTTCTATGTATTCTTTAATGTAAGCTTTAAGTGCAGTGTTTTCTGCCTTAAGTGTGGATAAGCCCTCTGTTAGTAAATCAACTATTTGCTTTAGATTCTGCATACTTGTAGTCATCTCAGCTGGGTCCATTTTGTATTAATTGGCTTGTTATTCTGTCAGACTCAGGTACGATAGCTAGTAATGAGATTTATATAATGAGTTGTGTGAACCACAGCTGCTGAGAATCATACGTGTACTAAAAAATATGAATGATTGTAGCAGAATGAAATATTGCTATGTGACATAAACTATCATGAGTGATAGTGTCAAACAGCACATTTAACAGACAGCAAGGTTGATATTAGGGGAATAGGTGAGAAAACACTATTGCTATCACATGTGTTTGGTATTAACACTGCTTTTATATAGCAGTGTCTCTCACTGTGAATCCCAAATAAAAAAAGAACAAACTTACAAAGTACTTGTGAAAAATAATTATCATAAAGCACAGCTATGCAGCGAATAAATGTTGATCAACTTATTTATATATATATATATATATATATATGGTATTTTGAGAGGATAAGAGTAATGTGCACAACAAAAGAAAAACTGACAGGTTGCTCTTTAGGGTGAACTGAAAATACAGGCTGTAGCAGTAAGAACAAACTTGTAACAACTGAACTTTTAAAAGTACCTGAGTGGGAGTTAATACCCTAGAGAGTGAGGTCTGGAATCCGGTATAGAAAACCCCAGTGGGGAGTAAGCTGGTCCGGTGTAGAGAGCTTGATCAGGGCTCAGGTAGTTCTGTTGATGGTGTGATTCAAAGTAGATCCGGTACTCAGAAAGAGGCTGTGCAGGCAAGGTTCAGAGAGGAGCAGGGAAACAGGCAAGGCTCAGGATAATACCGTTTAGCTACCACTGGGTGGCAGACGGTCAATAACAAGCAATGTAGGATAGTAGATTAGAGGTTTTATAGAGAAAGTTGTTAATCAGAGTTTATTACTTAAAGGGACAGGTACATCGATATGCCTTGCAGCAGTGAGCCTGACACAGATGAAGGAATTATACTGTCTGAATCTGAGATTTCACCCTCAGAGGCTACCGACGTATCCTCCTCATCAGACTTATGAGGGACAGCAAGCTGCGTAGCAGAAGGTGGAACAGCAACCTTATTATCTGAATGTCTAATTTTCCTCTTGCGTTTTCCCAACATAGGAAAAGCAGATAATGCTGCAGATACTGCAGATGATACCTGTGCAGCAAAATATGCAGGCAAATAAACTCCTCCAGAAGGATGAGAGGAACTGCAGGGTACTGTATGTGCCACCATAGAGGCTTGGTAATGTTTGAGGAGAAAACTGTGGCATAGCCTGGACAGCATCATCCTGAGAGACATTAGGCTCAGAAACAAAAAAAAAAATCTTTACATGTATATGTTATATCAAGACATGGGGTACAAAATTGCATAGTTAGCACAATTTGGTTCTCTAGACACAATAATCACTTGTCCATAGGGACAGACTCCTGTTCCATGTCCATAAAATAAATTATTCCACCGGAATGACAAAAAGAAATAAAATAATTTCAAATGATACTGTCACTTTAAATGCTCAGAAAGAAATTACGCTCCAAAATAAACCTAACTGAGGACCTTTACACCTCAGCCGAACTGAGGTGTCCTACCTGCCTCTTCTGGAGTATAAAAATTCTGACAGGCAAAGGATTATTTCTAGTAGATAACTTGCCGGACTTACAGCACAATCAACGCTGCTCCGATAAATCTTTTGAGCAGAAGAGAGGAAGTCATGTGATTGGCTAGAAATAACACTGTGCAACTAAATAAATCGCATGAGTCAGCCGATTATACCAGGCAAACTGACAACTGCAGTCTAAGTTGCCTTACTCCCCATGAAATGATCGTATTCATGCTGTACCAGTGTAAATTATTCCACCCGAATGACAATAAACATTTGTTCATAGTCCAGAGTTATAATTAAATGACCTCCAAGGCATTTAGATTAAATAAATAAATAATTGAGCCCCAATTATCATAAAGAAGGTTAACCTAAGTCTCTAGTCACATACATATATTGTGCCTGCTCACTGCTTAAATGAATCCTGTATAAAGGATTATAAAATGTCCCCATATACTGCAAATTAAATTTCTTTCTGAAGTGCAAGTCTCCAACACCTAGAAGACAAAAGCTCTTACCTGCAGTCTAGCCGTCCAGCAGGAAGACAGCTCACAATTTGTAAAAGGACACATACTCCTTACAGAGATCTGTAGAAAAAAGAAAGAACAGAGTAACCAACTCTGGCTTTCTATAACTAGGGCAGCAATATGTTAGGAAACAAAGTAAGGACCACCTCACAACTTCCTAACTGATTAAAAGCCACCACTACTCTACTTGCTTGCAGGGAAAAGTACCCAAAAAAAGGAATTCATTTCTTCAGACACCAAACTTCACCTCCTCCATTGACAGAGGCAAAGAGAATGACTGTGGATTATGGGTAGAGGAGTGACACTTAACAGCCTTGCTGTGGTGCTCTTTGCCTCCTCCTGCTGGCCAGGAGTGATAATCCCACTAGTAATTGGAATTACGTTGTGGACTCTCCATATTTTAGGAAAGAAATTGTTTTGTCGCCATAACAACTTGTTTTGTTGACATAACAAAATTGTTTTGTCGACATAATTTGTTTTTGTCGGCATAACAAATTTGTGTTGATGACCTAACATAATTGTTTTGTCAGCATAACAACTTGTTTTATTAACTTTTTTTTAACAAACAGATTGTTACATTTACCTGACTAGATTTCATTCAGGAAGTGTTACAGTGATGTAGCATACTGATTGAAAGGAAAAGCAGCTGCCCGGGCTGTCACAGCAGCCTGCAACCTTCTTCCTAATCTTACCAGCAGCCAGAACAAGAACCTTTATTCAGAACTGTGTGCCAGTCTGGGAACTTGTATCTTGTCTACATATCTGTTATCCTGTCACTTCAATGAAGTGGTTATCTGGCTGCTCTTAAATCACTTGGAGTCTGGAACCCCCTCTCTCTGTCTGTTCCTTTTGTGTTTTTCTTTCCCTCTCTTTAAGTGTAACTGTCCTTCTGTGTATATTTCTCTCTGGCTTTGTTTCTTCATATCTCTGCTGTTTTTTTCTCTTCTCATGGGTATCTCCCTCTCTCTATCTGTGCCTCTATTTTACTCCCTTTTCCTATAATTCCCAAGTCCTTTTCACCCTTCCTTCACTTTACCCCAACTCAGTTTCTGCATCTTTTGCCTCTTTCAGTGTTTCTTCCTTTTCTCTCTTTATCCTTTTGTATGTCATTCTTTTTCTTGGTGCTTCTTTTTGCAATCCTGTCTTTATCTATGTATGTCTGTCTTCTAGAAACAGCTGTCACGTTTTCAATAGTCTGAATATTATTAAGGGACACTCTACTTGACATTTTTTATTATTTTTAAAGATAGACGGGAGACTTCCGGCGGAAGTGGAGCTCTCACGACACGCTGCTCCAACTTCAGCGTTCACTGAGGGCGGAAAGAACGCTATCCACGAGTGAGACCGCCTTTTGGCTGTACCTAACAGCAGCTTGTAGGCACTATTCTGGGGGATCTATCCCAGACCTCAGCCGAAGTCAGTAAGCGGATACGCTACTGCCCGTGCAAGGGACACAGACCGGGGATCGCCTGAAAGGAGAAAAGGCACGCCAGCCAGCCAAGGGTACTTTTGCGATATCTGCCTCTATTTGAACTTACCTCTGGGAGAACGCCCAGACACCTCAGGAAAAAGGAATCCTGTGCCCTCCTGGTAGGGCGTAACAGGTCAGCGACGCTGGGACCAGAGCAGTAACCAGCGGGTCGGGGAGGCACGGATGCGGAGGGATCCATGTGTGCCACTCCTTCCGGGCTGGACTGCTTTTGGGTCCGTACCAGCTCTTCATTGACTGCAGGGTAGACGCAACACAGTGCTCCAGATGCATTACTCCTGCAGAGGTACCAAATAACTGAAGGACTTCAGCACAACAGAAACCACACAGGAGCTTGGTATAGGTATCGTATGAGATAATACACCCTCACCCGGCACAGGCGATCTCCCCTTTGCACTAGCATGTCCTATTTTACTAAGTGGAACTGAGCTATACGGATCTAGCTGAGAGTTATCCCTTGGGTCTTCTTCCCTACTTAGTGCGGTTAAAGTTTGCACACAGTTTGCTTGTTATAACTAAGGACACGGGGAGAGACGGAGCAAAAGTCAGAAAGAAAGAGAAAAGAATCAGGGGGAAAAAAATTAGAGAAGGACAAAAATAACTCTTCCTCATGGACTCCCCTTTAAATTTTTCTATCTGGCTGATTTGTTTTTCTGAAAGAGCCTAGAGGAGGGAAGAAAAACTTTTTTTACTTTAACTTAACATGATATTTGAAATAGTATTCGAACAGAGTTAAGAAAAAAAAAGAAGTTGGGGACTGGAATATACAACTGGTTTGCTTCCCAGTGTGGCATCAGGATTAATCTTCTTATGTGTTTTCAATGTTCATAGGGATGTGTCTCTATTTAAGGGGACAAAATTCAATAGAACTTCCAACCAGTAGATATATGTCTATAAGGGTATAATTCTACACTGCTTTGCCCTAGCTTTCTGTTTGGTTCTTTTGAATGTTTTTTGGGTGCTATTTGTCTTTCTTCCCTTTTTTTTTTTTACCCCTTACCAGCATTCACTAGTCTTAGTAGTTGCAGTGATATATTGCTTATTCCGCTGTTTGTTATGTATGTTATGCTGATTAACCCTTATGGTATTTTTCATTGTGCAGGCATTATTAACATGATTCAGATTCAACTCTGAGTTTTCACTATTAATTTAACACCAATCCCCCAAAGGGAGGGAAAAAAAAAGGGGGAACATTCTCAATAGCAATAGTCTCTAGCTGATTGATCAGTTAGTAAGTCTACACCTCTACACTAATTTCACGATATCCATCACTCTAATTACACATTCCCCGTTGTCCACATTAGTTTGTTCTCCTAGTAAGCAGAAGTAATCTGCTGGACACACATAGTCTTGAATCCATATAATTCACTTTCTTTTTTTTTTTTTTTTTTTCTTTTTGCTTTGCTTCTTTTGTTTTTTGTTTTATTATTACACGTTACTTTACACGTTTTGGTTATTTTAGTTTTTTTTTATTTCACATGGAAAAATACTGCACACAACACCCTTCTAAAATGCCTGCCAAGTCCAGGGAAAAGAAAAATAATAAGGGGGCTGATCTGAGTTTTGTCTCTTGTGAAACGTTATCTTTATCAACTGATAATCAGACATTACTGGTACAGATGAGTATTCTTTTTTCACCGCAGTTTGACATAATTAAGAAGGAGCTGAATGGTATATCTAGTGAGCTTAATACTCTTAATCAGGAAGTTAAACAATTTGCCACTAGGATAGCGGAAGCAGAGGATAGGATATCTGTTCTGGAGGATATGGTTAATAAGCAAGAAAATATGCTAATAGAACAACAGTCCATAATCCAGAATATGGAAGCCCGTCTGGAGGATCAAGAGGATCGCTCCAGGCGTAATAATATTAGAATTCTAGGTATACCTGAAACTGCAGATTATGAAAACTTGATTGAATTTACCTCCCTAACGTTGCCTCAAGCCCTAGGGTTTCCTCCACACGCTTTACCTCTATCTATCGAAAGGGCACATAGAATAGGACCAAAAAAAATCTCTTAAAATGGCTTAGTTAGGAATAGAACATGTATATTTAAGCTGCTTCAAGACAAAGTGGAAATTTTGAGGCTGTATAGGAAATTTGATACTTTTACTATTAACGATAAAAAAGTTATGTTATTCCAAGACTTCTCTAATGAGACTGTCCTAAAAAGGAAAGCTATGTCTCCCATGTGTACGAGTATGATAAACAAAGGTTTGAAAGCACGCCTGATATACCCCGCTAAGATTATAGTGGAAGACAATGGGAAAAAGTTGGTCTTTACTGAGCCCTCTAAAGCAAGAGAATATATTGATTCCATGTGTTAACCAAGGGAGATTGTAACTCTCAGAGCATAGATTTAATGATATATTTAATGTTATGGCTATGCTATATATGGATATGTATTCTTTTTTTTTTCTTCCCCCCCCCCTCTTTTTTTTTTTTTTTTTGTTTGTGTCTCCCCCCGATGTCTCTGCTCTCTGCACTCTATCCCAATCCTTTTCCCACACCATGGATAGATGTACAGGAGAGTTGAAACATAATGTCTTCCGTTAGAGATTTTTGGACTAGTGAATTGTACCTATACAGGCTCTCTCCTGGTAATTGATCCAAAAGGATGGATAAAACTATATCACTCTGTTACAATTTTAAGTATCATAGTTAAAAGCTCGTGCTATTTTATTTTGTATTATGGTTGATCTAACAGAAAATTTTAAGATTCTCTCCTGGAATGTGGGGGGCATTACTAACCCAATGAAGCGCAAATTAATAATTAAGACATTAGGTTTACAGGAACCTAGTGTAGTGTTTTTACAAGAAACCTATTTAAAGGAGAATGAGATACCCAAATTGAGATCTAGGTGGATAGGTGAAGTAATTGCCACACCATGTAGTAGAAGGAGATTGGGGGTTGCAATTCTTTTAAATAAAAATCTAACCTATCAGATAATACAGATGGAACTACATCCGGAGACTAGATACATCATATTACAAATACGAGTAAAGGGGATAAAATTTGTTTTTTGTAACGTTTATGCGCCAAATGTTTTTTCTAAACCTTTTTGGGAAAAGTTAAAGGGTAAACTGCTACCATTTGTATCAGACAATTTGGTGATAGGGGGTGATTTAAATCTTTCATTGTGTCCTGAGCTGGATAGACTCTCTAAAAAAAATATAGCAGTATATAATAAACAAGCTAAATTTCTGAAAAAAAATTGTTATCAGTTAGAAATTATTGATGTATGGAGACTCCAGAATCCAGACCAGTGTCTATATACTTGCAAATCTAAAAAGCACAGGACATTTTCTAGAATAGATTTCATTTTAGTTGCCGAATCTCTTTCGTTGCAAAAAATGCAGGCTACAATAGAGGACATAGTGATCTCCGACCATGCGGCTGTTTCACTGTCATTCCAATCTTTAGTGAATCAGGCAAAAGAGAATTTTGCCATTTTCTTTCCGCGTTATTTGTATAAAAATATCAGATTCACTTTATGGTTAAAACAAAAATGGAAAGATTATTGTACTCTCAACATTTCATATTATCCAAAAATTGAAATTTTCTGGGAAGCTTCAAAAGCATATTTAAGAGGAGAAATAAAGGCTTATATGTGTAAAAAAAAAAAAGCATAAAGATAATCTGAGAGAAAATCAACTGGTTAAGCAAGTTAGAAATAGTTACAAGAAATATCTTGGGGATTCAACCAGTGTTCATTGGAAGAGGTATTCTAGGGCTAGACAGGAAAGGGACAGCTTCCTTAAACAGAAATCTTTGGAAGAAGAGATTAAATTAAATTTACGTTTTAAGGGACACTATGGTTATTCTGCTAAGTTCCTCGCTAAAATAGTTAAAGGCAGAAAAAAGAAGAATTACATTTTAGCAATCAGAGATCAGGACAAAAGATATACGGAAGTGTCAGATATCAGTAAAGTATTATTTGAGTATTATCAAAAATTATATACAAAGAGTAGTAACAACTTTCAAAACCGAGAAAAATTCTGGTCGCAAATAGAACTCCCTAGAGTCTCACAGGATCTCCTGGAGAAACTTAATGCCCCTATATCAGTGAAAGAGATAGGCAAAGCAATTGATAAAGCTAAGTTAAATAAAGCCGCAGGGCCTGATTGTCTAAATACTATAAAATATTGGCAGAAGAGATTAAACCCACTCTAGATAAATTATTTAATAGCTATTTTATGAATAGTAAACCACCTTCAGAATATTTTGCGGCTGCCAATATATCTCTAATTCTTAAAAAGGATAAAAACGCGGAGGATCCAGCTTCATACAGACCAATTTTCGTACTCAATGTGGATTATAAAATATTGTCTTCTATCATAGCATCTAGATTAATGTTCTGTCTTGATGAAATTATACACCCAGATCAGACGGGGTTTATGGTCTCAAGAAATGCATCTAAAAATATGCGAAAAGTTATAACTTTATTAGACTACATGTGGAACCTATGTCAAAAGACGGGTAGACAATTTAAACAATTTAAACACGATAGCACCCTTTTAACACTTGATGCGGTCAAAGCATTTGACTCCATAGAATGGGAATACCTATTTGAGGCTCTTGAAAAATTTGGGTTTAAAGATCATTTTGTACGGTTTATCCGCAATATCTATCAGTGCCCAATTTCTTACTTGCTGATCAACAATAAATTAACTCCAGGGATTAGATTGAAAAAGGGTACAAGGCAAGGTTGTCCGTTGTCCCCCTTGCTTTTTAACTTAGCATTGGAACCGCTGGCTATAAGGTTAAGGGACATAGTAGAAGGGATCACTATCGGTAAAACTGTTCTTAAAACCTTTTTATATGCAGATGATATCTTAATCTGCCTATATAACACACATAGGGCTATCCCTATAGTGATAGAATGTCTGAATTTTTTTAGCTCATTTTCTGGATACAAAGTAAATTATAATAAAAGTGAGTTAATGCGGATTCAAAAAACAAATCATGTGTCAGTTAACATAGAGTTTAGAGAGGTGGAGTCTCTCAGATATCTTGGAATTTATCTCCATAGAAACCCTTCAAAATGGTATGCACTAAATTTCTATCCTTTACTACAGAAAATCTATTCTGACTTAAAACTTTGGGCAGTATTTCCGCTTTCGATGTCCGCTAGAGCAAATCTTATCAAGACAATTATTTTCCCCCGGCTTCTTTTTCCATTACAGAACTTACCATTAATTTTAAATAAAACAGACATACAGAAATTGAATTCTAGCTTTTCCAAATTTATTTGGCATAATAAGAAACCGCGTATTGCATTAGAAAAGTTAATGCAACCACGTGAAGTTGCTGGTCTAGCCCTACCCAATATAAGACTCTATAACCTTGCAGCTTTGAGCAAACTTGCACTGGACTGGCTTATAGAAACAAGCTGGTTTTCAACTCTTGAAATGGAGAATGCTCTAGTGGCTCCTTTTTCACTTAAAGCCTTATTGCATACTCAATCTAAAGAAATCCCTAACAATATAAAGAGTTTAATATCCGTGCAAAATATAATTCTCGCCTGGCAAAAGCTTTGCACACTTATAAGCGTAGATTATTCGTATTCAGAATATCTACCCTTAATAGGCAATCCTGAATTTCTTCCTGGAAATAATCAGAGGACATTTAGAGAGTGGTATAATAAAGATCTTAAATTAGTAGGCCAATTCTTTACAGAGGAGCGTCAAATCATATCCTTTGATGATCTAAAATCCCAGTTCGACCTATCAAGCAATAGCTTATACGCTTATTGGCAAGTGCATCATTTTATAACATCTAGGGGATGGAGTGGCAATGGGACGGCTGCATGGTCGGAGATAAGGTCCATTATGGTTATTGCACGGGTCAAAGCTCCCTCAATCTCACTACTATATCGCATTATGCTTGCTAAACAAAGTGATTCCTTAATGGAAAAATTGAGTGCAAAATGGAGATCTCTGATCCCAGATATAGATCATGACATATTAAGAGACAGCTTTAAAACATTAAATAAATGTCGCATTCCAATAAGCTGGAAAGAAAGCCATATGAAACTTATCAATAATTTTTATTGTACTCCAGCTAAAATGGCTAAAATGTATACTGGTCAGGATTCCTCTTGTCCAAAATGTGCTCTAAGGAACGCAGACATACTGCACATGTTTTGGCAGTGTCCCAGAGTTGGACAATTCTGGAAGAAGGTCGTTTTTTGGATTAATAGACTTTATCTAACCAATATTCATCTCTATATGGAAGAAACATTGTTTCTTTCTGATTGCTCCAGTCCAGGAGCAGTTTTACAAAATAAGACTTTAAATACAATTATATTATCGGTTAAAAAATTGGAAGACCAAAAAAATGCCGGGCTTCTCAGTGTTTATCAAATCGATTCAGATGCAGATAATTTTTGAGTCTTTCCATCTTAGAGAGGCAAATGAACAAGAAATTAAAAGGTTTTTAGTGGGTTGGTTACCTATAATCAAGACATATTCGGAAGATTTACAAAAGACAATATTATACCCATTCTTAAATTCTGAATGTTTCTATGAGCTGGTATTATTAGGTGATTTCCCGTCTGAGTGGATCACGAGTTATAGGTAGACTTATTATAATGATTACAAGAAGCATGGTAAGGATTGGGCTACGTTTGATAAGTTGGTGCCGTAGGGGAATGTCAGTGGGGTGGGGTGGAGAGCAGGAGTGGGAGTGCCCAGAGAGCCAATTTATATACATATATATATATTTTTTTTATTTTTTTTTATTTTATTTTTTTTCTCCCTTTGTCCCTTCCCTTCTTTTTTTTTTTTTTTTTTTCTTTATCTTCTTTTTCTTCTAATCTTTGTGTATAAAAAAGCTGCCAAGACCAAAAAGATGATATAATCTTTGGCATAATATTTCCACAGCAAAATGATAAAATTGATGTGTGATGTTCATACTTTATGTCATTTTTGCATGTTGTATATTAATTTTTGTAATTCTGTCTTGTGATGTCAAAGACATATTATGTGTTCACCCGGTGTGGTGTCTTTTCTTTGTAACATGGTTAAATTGTATGAATCTTTTTTTGGCAGTGACAAATAAATAAATATTTAAAAAAAAAAAAAAAAGATAGATAATCCCTTTATTAATCCCCAGTTTTGAATAACCAACACTTATTACCTCTGTGATTACCTTGGGGCATATGCTCGCCGTATTCAGCATTGCACCAGCAGCTCACAAGAGCTGCTGGTGCAACGCCCCTCCCTGCTGACTCGCGGCCAATCGGCCGCCAGCAGGGGGGGTGTCAATCAACCCGATCATACTCGATCGGGTTGATTTCCGGCAATGTCTGTCTGCCTACTCAGAGCAGGCGGACAGGTTATGGAGCAGCGGTCGTTGTGACCGCTGCTTCATAACTTCTGTTTCTGGCGAGCCTGCAGGCTCGCCAGAAACACGGGGCATCAAAATCCATTCGGAGCTTGATACATATGCCCCCTTGTATCTAAGCCTCTGTAGGCTGCCCCCTTAGCTCAGTGCTTTTGACAGACTTGCATTTTAGCCAATCAGTGCTGACTCCTAAATAACTCCACGGAAGTGAGAACAATGTTATCGATAAGACACACATGAACTAGCGCTGAGATAAGAAGAAGCTTTCAATGGTTTAAAAATCAGTTAGAGACGACCTAGGTTAAGCTTTTATAAAAGAATACCAAGTGAAGTTTAATTTTGACTAGACTATCCCTTTAACTGGTTCCCTTTAAACGAATATTCATTCAACTATTATTTCCAATGGGAAGAGGGGGGAAAATCCAACTTTTCATGTCATGTTAATTTAAAAGGACAATAAACAACTTGAAATTTTCAAATAAAATGTTATGTATAATGAAACAGCTTTGTATTATACATTCATTATTTATTTTTCCCACTTTGTATGTAATTTAGTTCTGATAATTGAGTATTTCAGAACTTAAAATGCACCCTGCTGACTTTTCAAGGCTAACTCTGCTACATATCTCTCCCTAATTGGCTTTATCAGATAACAACTGCAAAATATACTTTATACTAACTTTATGACAGTGACTAGCCTTGTCTGTGGACTAAAGTCTAGACTGGCTCATCCAAATAATGCAAATGGAGGGTGGAGTTTGGCCACTAAAACATTATTGCAGTAAATAGGATGTAAATTTGTTTTTTGTTTTTTTAAATGTACAACTTGGCTGATATGTTTTTCTATAGCAACACAACAGAAATGTCTTATAACTACAATGGGCCAGATTACAAGTGGAGCTCTAAATATCACTTGCATGCTAATGTGAGTTGGTATTACAAGTAAAGCACAATGAGAACGCAAGTTCACGTTCACATTGCTAGGAAGCATTGCGCTCACTAGAGCGTGCTTCCATAGGCTCCAATCACAGCCTCATTCTGATGACCTCAGGTTGTAAGTATTGCAGCAATGGCAGCAAATATATATGTGTGTGTATATATATATATATATATATATATATATATATATTGTATATAAAAGTCCTGACTGACTGACTCATCAACACCTAGTTCAAACCATTTAACCTAGGAACATAACATTTGGAAGGTACATTGTTTTTGTTATGTAAGCACCCAATAAGGAAGGATTTTTGGAAATGATGTCCCTAAGGGGGTGAAAAAGTGGGGTGAATTTTTTTTATGAGTATACTTATATCTCAAAAAATGAAGATGTTACAGATGTGAAAATTGGTATTTAGATTCTCCTTTAAAAATAAAGAAACACAACTTTTTAAAACATAACAAAATGGCAGCAACTTTGTGAGTTGGATTGGCACATTTCCATCTCTGACATAGTATACTGGGATATAGTGAAGGAAGTACTTGGCTCCTGATACCTGGTGAGGGTGAGCTAATACACCCTGGCATATCAGCCTTCTCCTATAAGCACATTAGGGTTTTCATCAAATGTGAGTATCCATTTGATTTTTACATCCATTAAGATTACAAATATATCATTTGATCTACACATGAGGCGCCCCTCTATCTGCTTATTATTTCTAAAAATACAGAAACACGTGTTTTACTATTTCCTGAAAATCCACTTAAAGGGACACAAACCCATATTTGTTCTTTCATGATTCAGATAGACCATGCAATTTTAATCAACTTTCTAATTTACTCCTATTATCATTTTTTCTTCATTCTCTTGCTATCTTTATTTAAAAAGCAGGAAAGTGGTGCATAGTAGCCAGCCCATTTTTGTTTGAGAACCTGGGTTATGCTTGCTTATTGGTGGGTAAATGTAAGCAAGGCCTATCCATGGTGCTGAACCTAAAATGGGTTGGCTGCTAAGATTTACATTCCTGCTTTTAAAATAAATATAGAAAGAGAACGAAGAAAAAGTATAATAGGAGTAAATTAGAACGTTGCTTAAAATGTCATGCTCTATCTGAATCATGAAAGAAAAAAATTGGGTTCAGTGTCCCTTTAAGGGGGGTAATTAATGAGGATGCCTATATCTCAAAAACAAAAGATGTTACAGACGTGAACATTGGTATTTACATTCTACTTTAAAACTAAAGAAACGTGTTTTACCATTTCCTGAAAATCCACTGAAGGGGGTGAAAAGGGGGAGTGATTTATGAGAATACCTATATCTCAAAAACCGAAGATGTTAGAAAGTAAAAATTATAAATTAAAATCTTTATTATAAAGTTAGTTTACATGCCAAATGTATTGCTCCTAAAGTCAGCAGTTCTCAAGATACAGATATCACTAAAAAAATTAATACTCTTTTTTTTTTTAACATCTGACAGTTGAGTCATAATATATAATTTCAATTTAATATTAAACTATTTCTGCACAGAATAATAATAACATATTTTTGATGTGCCGGTCGGACGCCCCGCCCAAAACTTAACTAATTGGTGCTCATGTATGAGAAACACAGCCAGATTATGAGTTTTGAGTTATGGCTGGCTCGCTAATTACTTGTACGTTTTTTTCACCGCTCACCTTTCATAGCGCTGCTATTATAGGTTTGCAAAAAGCAGGATTGTGCGGGCGATATGGTTGAGTTGAGCTCCATACCTCACCCAAATACAAGCGCTGCTTTGATGTGCCCGTGCAAGATTTCCCCATAGACTTTAAAGGGGCTGCGTTACGGAGCTTTAGTTTCCACGATCGGAGGATTTTAGGCTTCTTTTTTGCCGGCTCTCCTAATCTGCCGCCCCCGACATCGCCGCCACCTACATAATGTTATTAACCTCTAATCTACCGCCCCCAACTAAATAAAACTATTAACTCCTAATCTGCCATGGGCCCACACCTCCGCTATAATAAAGCTATTAACTCCTAAACCTAACCCTAACGTAACCCTAACCCTAACACCCTCTAACTTAAATATAATTAAAATAAATCTAAATAAAACTTACAATTATTACCTAAATAATTCCTATTTAAAACTAAATACAAACTTACCTGTAAAATAAAACCTAAGCTAGCTACAATATAACTAATAGTTATATTGTAGCTATCTTAGGTTTTATTTTTATTTCACAGGTAAGTTTGTATTTATTTTAACTAGGTAGACTAGTTAGTAAATAGTTATTAACTATTTACTAACTATTTACTAACTACCTAGTTAAAATAAATACAAATGTACCTGTAAAATAAAACCTAAGCTAGCTACAATATAACTAATAGTTACATTGTATCTATCTTAGGTTTTATTTTTATTTCACAGGTAAGTTTGTATTTATTTTAACTAGGTAGACTAGTTAGTAAATAGGTATTAACTATTTACTAACTACCTAGCTAAAATAAATACAAACTTACCTGTGAAATAAAACCTAACCTGCCTTACACTAAAACCTAACATTACAATAAAATAAAATAAATTAAATTAATACAATACATTTATCTAAATTACAAAAAATAAACACTAAATTGCACGAAATAAAAAATGAAATGATCAAAAATAAAAAAGAATTACTCCTAATATAATAGCCCTATCAAAATAAAAAGCCCTCCCAAAATAAAAAAAAACCTAGCCTACACTAAACTGCTCGTATCCATCTTCACGACATCCGGTGCGGATGTCTTGAAGATAAGATGGACCCACTCCGCACCGGATGGATGAAGATAGAAGATACCGTCTGGATGAAGACTTCTGCCTGCTTGGATGAAGACTTCTGCCGCCTGGATGAGGATGGATGTCCGGTCTTCAAAAACTGTAAGTGGATCGTCGGGGGTTAGTGTTAGGTTTTTTTAAGGGTTTATTGGGTGGGTTTTATTTTTAGCTTAGGGTTTGGGAAATAAAAGAGCTAAATGCCCTTTTAAGGGCAATGCCCATCCAAATGCCCTTTTCAGGGCAATGGGGAGCTTAGGTTTATTTAGGTTTTGATTTGGGGGGTTTGGTTGTGTGGGTGGTGGGTTTTACTGTTGGGGGGCATTGCCCCGCAAAAGGCCCTTTTTAGGGCTATTGGCAGTTTAGTGTAGGCTAGGGTTTTTTTATTTTGGGGGGCTTTCTTATTTTGATAGGACTATTAGATTAGGAGTAATTCTTTTTTATTTTTGATAATTTCATTTTTTATTTTGTAATTTAGATGTATTGTATTAATTGAATTTATTTTATTTTTATTGTAATGTTAGGTTTTAGTGTAAGGCAGGTTAGGTTTTATTTCACAGGTAACTTTCTATTTATTTTAGCTAGGTAGTTAGTAAATAGTTAATAACTATTTACTAACTAGTCTACCTAGTTAAAATGAATACAAACTTACCTGTGAAATAAAAATAAAACCTAAGATAGATACAATATAACTATTAGCTATAATGTAGCTAGCTTAGGTTTTATTTTACAGGTAAGTATTTATTTTTAAATAGGAATTATTTAGGTAATAATTGTAAGTTTTATTTAGATTTATTTTAATTATATTTAAGTTAGGGTTACGTTAGGGTTAGTGTTAGGTTTAGGGGTTAATAGTTTTATTATAGTGGCGGTGTGGGCGGAAGGCAGATTAGGGGTTAATAATATTTAAATAGTGTTTGCGATGCGGGTGTGCAGCATTTTAGGGGTTAATAGGTTTATTATAGTGGCGACGATGTCGGGAAGCAGCGGAATAGGGGTTAATACATTTTTTCAGTGGTGGCGATGTCCGGAGCGACAGATTAGGGGTTAATAATTTTATTATAGTGTTTGCAATGCGGGCGGGGCTCGGTTTAGAGGTTAATAGATAGTTTATGGGTGTTAGTGCAATTTTTTTTTTTTTTTTTTTTTTTTTTTTTTTTAAACATAATTTTTTATTGAGGTTTAGTTAAAGGCATACATAGATCATAATAACCAATTCCTATGTCACATGAAGTAAAGCTTTCAATGTTACAGGAGTAGCAAAATAGGCATAAAAGAGACGTATAATATATAATAGCCGACAAGTTACATAGCCTGCAAGCATTATACAGGTAGGATACTGATCTTTCGGGAACCTTCTATATGACACATTAAATCACTTTTGAACCAACAAAAGAAACAGGTTGTAATAAAGCAAAAGAAGGAAATTGTACCTAAGGAGATCACTTTTGGATCTCATTAATAAACCTTGATTTTTTAAGATTAACAACAGTTTTGTTCTTGAGGTCCCGAGGACTCATACACCATAGAACAAGGAGGGTATTAACTGGGACTATTAATAAATCCACAGGACTACTCATAAATTGTATAGATTATTAAAGTAAATAAGGGAAATATTGTGGACTAAAATTAGCTAGTTGAATGGGTGCTTTTGGACCTGTTAGTGTAAGGTAGTTAAAGGTTGGTATTGTAAGCACCAATATGAGTAAATATATAGATTTGTTGTGTAGACATTATGGTGGAATATGCAGGTAAAAATAATTAAAGTATGGCATAGGCAAGATAAGCCATATAGATAGCCCTCCAACATTAGGGGGTACCTTAGGGGTTGGGGGGAGAGGAGGTGGTAAGTTGAATAAGGTTTATGCGATTTATATGGAATACCATGAATATGGTGTTAATGGTAACAGAGCAGGTCCAGCCTGCACCAGGAACCTATCTACTGCGGCTATGTGACAGAGCTGCAGATCACATCATAGTTCTACCAGGCTCACAGAAGAAATAAGCTGTAGCCCAATTTCTTAACTACTATTTATGTGGCTTTAGAAGTTATGTTGCGGGAATAAAAGAGAACATATATACATAGGTAATCCAAACCAGTTATTGATATGTGAGGGTTGAAACTAACCCCTTATATTGAAATATGAGTAATTATGTTGCTCATGGCTCACCGCCTCGGCCGCCGGCAGTGGCACCATACAAGACCAGTCAGCAGGGGTTGGAAGAGTATTTTTAAGTAGATATATAGCAGTCAAAGTTTATGAGAAACTGCGTTTAGAACTTAAACCATTCCTATGTGTAACATATTCTTTTACTGAGGAAAGTCTTCAACATTACTGCCATACAGCTGACTTGCAAACTAGAGGTACTGTTAGGTAGTTGAGAATTATAAATTAGAATGCTACCAGGGATATCTATGGGTACATATTGACATTAACCGTCAGGCAGGTGCTTAGCACCTCTGAACCAAGTGTATTAGGGTAAACATATAACTAGGAACTGTGCCATAACCTTAGAACCTTACGTAAACATTAATATTGCGCCAAAATAAGATGTGCATGGGATAGGTGATCTGTTTTGTAGAGACTTACAGTATTCTAAAGCCCATTGGAGCTAGAAGTGTAGGATATCGCAATTAAACATGGTACTAATGCATCAAGAACTGCAGGAAATACAAAATACAAAAACCCTCTACATGTTGGCTCCACTATAATAAGAAGAGACTCTAAAATAGTGGCTAATATAAACAAGTTAGAATTCAGAGAGCGGTAATGTTAAGGGTAAGCAATTGCAAGCATTGGGATCATTAAAGTGAGAATATTGAATTGCAAACAAGTGTATAGCCTGTACACTGCGGAGGTTAGTTTAAAACAGGAAGCAAGGTAGAAGAAGTGAGCTCTTTGGATTGATGTGAATGGGTGCGGTCTACATTATGTTATGAGTGTGCTATAATTAGTGCTCAGCACGTGTGTAAACCAGACAGAATTGGAGTTGTGAATTGCTCCTTTAAGCTCTACAACCTAGATGGGAGTGTGGCCCTATGGAGAAAAGCTATCTGGAAGAGCTGTGAATGAGAGGCTGCACGAGCAATAATATAAACAACATGTACAAACATCTATATGCTCTGCAGCGGTATGACCTGAGAGACTGAGCTCACTTCCTGTTTACTGAAGTAATAATGCCTTGGTACCGTAGTCAGCCACAGGCCTACTCATATAGTGTGAAATATTGTCCCTGGAAACAATGAGCTCTCAACTCAAATATAGGGGCCACACACATGAAAGTCAGAGCATAGCAATATTAAAGGACAAAACAAGTCTATGGTAGTTGTACTAAAAGTAATTGTTATGGCTAAAGAAATGTAGCAGCACAATAAGCAGTCCCATTAGTATGTGTGCGGGAGGATGTTCAGACTGGAAATAGTTTTCATACATGCTGTAAATCAAAAGCTGCTAGCATAGTCATAAGGAGCTCCAAATTAGCCGATGCCACTTCTCAGGTTACCGGGAGCATATTGTACTTGTAGTGTGAGGCCCATTAATGCACACCAATTTACAGTGCTCATCCTGTGCTGAGACTCCCAACGTGAACACAGCGCATAGGCTCTGAGTCTATCTGTCCCTGTGAGAAATGTGTTGTGCGGTCCGTACCTCTCCAGTGGGTTCCAAGATGTCAGCAGGAATTTGCGCGGTCCCTGCCTTTGTGTCCAGCTGCAGCTGCTCCGTAGCGCATTTGTCTGCGGCGTTTCTCTAGAGGCTTCAAGGTGCGCAGCTGTTGGGGAATCGCCCAGATCATCCTCGGACTGCGATCCGCCGCCGGTATCCAGCTGAGTGAGCTCCCTGGTCCTCTCGACCATGCTTTGTAGGCAAATGGGTGTCGGTCTTGGAAGAGAAGATGGCGGCTGCCTCTGTTCTAAGCTGCTTTCTGTGTCTTCTGAGTTCCTCACATGAGTAGTCAAGGTGGGTAGATAGTTAGCATGTCTGGCGTGAGGCTTACAAAATTCAGTCAATGTGTTACTAAGAGTCCCGCCATATCGGTCTATTAGTACATGCATCTGACTCAAGATGGAAGCTGCAGTGTCGTCGCACATTGTAGGCCAGAGAGAATCAGAGAGCCCGGGACTCGAAAGATAGGGCGGTAAGTGCTGTGCTGCTTTCCAGAAGTAGTGATAGATAGATCTTCCACATACACCCCTTAGGCAAAGTGAAAAGTGGAGAAAATAGACAGTAGATCACTTGAAAATAATAAATATATCAGGAGCTCTGTAAAAGTGCGTCTTGTCTTAGTGAAGGTTGGCTCCTCCCCCCGTTAGTGCAATTTTTAACACTTTAGTTATGTGTTTTATGGTACAGCTTTGTAGCGTAAAACTCATAACTACTGACTTTAGATGGCGGTACGGATCATGTCATTTTAGGCTGTAACGCTCACTTTTTTGGCCTCACAGCACAACTCGTAATACCAGCGCTATGGAAGTCACATTGAAAAAGGACTTTTCTTAAAGTGCGGTACTGATGTTGCGTGACGGCCAAAAAAGTGTGCGGTACAAGACTTGTAATAACAGCGTTAGTGAAAAAGCATAACGATGCTTTTTCATTCATAACGCCAAACTCGTAATCTATCTGACAGAGAATTAACGAAAATTCACAAAGTTTATGTCAGCAAGTGTGCAACCCAAACGGGCATACACGCGAGGGCACATGTAGTTGCAAGTATTTTTGTGTGTATAATAGTTTTCGCTATTTTTTTTACAAATCACAAAATCCACGCAAGCGAAGCGTGGGCAACAGCTAGTATAAATATATATGCATATGCTTTTATATATATATATATATTTATATTTATGTGTTGTATGTATATAAACATATACATATATATATATTTATTTTCCCATAGACCACAATGTAAAGGCACTCTTCAGTGACTTTTTTTTTTCCGAACACCCCACCAACTTTAAGGCCCAAAACTGCCTAGTGCATTTTTTTATTAAAAAAAGTATAATGCACTCAATTTTGAGGGCATTTGTGGCACTTTTTGAAAATTAACCAGAGATCGGATCTCTAGTTAATTTTCTCAGTGCTAAATGCTCACGGTAGCAATAACCAGCCACTTGAAATGGCTGGTTAATTATCAGGCGGCCAAAAAACGGCCAAATTTGACGATTTGCGGGAGCACGATAATTTAACAGGCCACACATAATCTAGCCCAAAGTGTTTACTGCCCCTTTAAATGTGAAACACTATAATGTGAGCAACAGTACTCAAATAGGCCTAGGTTACAAGTAAAGCTCTACAGATCTCTACACTAAAGCTAAAATTAACCCTGCAAGCTCCCTACAAGCTACCTAATTAACCCCTTCACTGCTGGGCATAATTCACGTGTTGTGCGCAGTTGCATTTAGCACCCTTCTAATTACCAAAAAGCAACACCAAAGCCATATATGTCTGCTATTTCTAAACAAACGGGATCCCAGAGAAGCATTTACAACCATTTGTGCCATAATCGCACAAGCTGTTTGTAAATAATTTCAGTGAGAAACCTAAAGTTTTTTGAAAAGTTGACTATTTTTTTTAATTTGATCGCGGTGAAATGGTGGCATGAAATATACCAAAATGGGCCTAGATCAATACATGGGGTTGTCTACTACACTACACTAAAGCTAAAATTAACCCAAAAAGCTCCCTACATGCTCCCTAATTAACCCCTTCACTGTTGGGCATAAAACACGTGTGGTGCGCAGTGGCATTTAGCAGCCTTCTAATTACCAAAAAGCAACGTCAAAGCCATATATGTCTGCTATTTCTGAACAAAGGGGATCCCAGAGAAAAATTTACAACCATTTGTGCCATAATTGCACAAGCTGTTTGTAAATAATTTCTGAGAGAAACCGAAAGTTTGTGAAAAAAATTGTGAAAAAGTGAACAATTTCTTTTATTTGATCTCATTTGGTGGTGAAATGGTGGCATACAATATACCAAAATGGGCCTACATCAATACTTTGGGATGTCTTCTAAAATATATATATATATATATATATATATATATATATATATATATATATATATATATATATATATATATATATATATATATATATATATATATATACACATGTCAATGGATATTCAGGGATTCCTGAAAGCTATCAGTCTTCCAATGTAACTAGCGCTAATTTTGAAAAAAAGTGGTTTGGAAATAGCAAAGTGCTACTTATATTTATGGCCCTATAACTTGCAAAAAAAGCAAAGAACATGTAAACATTGGGTATTTCTAAACTCAGGACAAAATTTAGAAACTATTTAACATGGGTGTTTTTTGGTGGTTGTAGATGTGTAACAGATTTTGGGGGTCAAAATTATAAAAAGTGTGTTTTTTTTTTCATTTTTTCCTCATATTTTATAAAATAAATATAGTAAATGATAAGATATGATGAAAATAATTGTATCTATAGAAAGTCCATTTAATGGCGAGAAAAACTGTATATAATATGTGTGGGTACAGTAAACGAGTAAGAGGAAAATTACAGCTAAACACAAACACCCCAGAAATGTAAAAATAGCCCTGGTCCCAAACGGACAGAAAATGGAAAAGTGCTCATTAAGGGGTTAAACAAATTCACATCCTATTTACTGCAATAATGTTTTAGTGGCCAAACTCCACCCTCCATTTGCATTATTTGGAGGAGCCAGTCTAGACTTTAGTCCACAGACAAGGCTAGTCACTGTCATAAAGTTAGTATTTTTTGCAGATGTTATCTGATAAAGCCAATTAGAGAAGGATATGTAGCAGAGTTAGCCTTGAAAAGTCAGCAGGGTGCATTTTAAGTTCTGAAATGCTTAATTTTCAGAACTAAATTACATACAAAGTGGGCAAAATAAATAATGAATGTATAATGCAAAGCTGTTTCATTATACAAAACATTTTATTTGAAAATCTCAAGTTGTTTATTGTCCTTTTAAATTAACATGGAATGAATAGCTGGATTTCCCCCCCTCTTACCATGGGAAATAATAGTTGAATGAATATTTGTTTAAAGGGAACTAGTTAAAGGGATAGTCCAGTCAAAATGTAACTTTCATGATACAGCAAATTTGTTTTGTTCTCTTGGTATTCATTTTTAAAAGCTTAACCTAGGTCGTCTCTTTTTTAAACCATTTAAGGCTGCCTCTAATCTCAGTGCATTTTGACAGTTTTTTAAAGCTAGACAATGTTAGTTCATGTGTGTCTTATCGATAACATTGTGCTCACTCCTGTTGAGTTATTTAGGAGTCAGCATTGATTGGCTAAAATGCAAGTCTGCACTGAGCTAAGGGGGCAGACTGCAGAGGCTTAGATAAAAGGTAATCACAGAGGTAATAAGTGTTTTAATAACACAGTGTTGGTTGTACAAAACTGGGGAATAATAAAGGGATTATCTATCTTTCAAAATAATAAAAAATGTCAAGTAGAGTGACCCTTTAAATAATATTCAGACTATTGAAAACATGACAGCTGTTTCTAGAAGACAGACATACATAGATAAAGACAGGATGGCAAAAAGAAGCACCAAGAAAAAGAATGACATACAAAAGGATAAAGAGAGAAAAGGAAGAAACACTGAAAGAGGCAAAAGATGCAGAAACTGAGTTGGGGTAAAGAGAAGGAAGGGTGAAAAGGACTTGGGAAATATAGGAATAGGGAGTAAAATAGAGGCACAGATAGAGAGAGGGAGACACCCATGACAACTGAAAAAACAGCAGAGATACAAAGAAACAAAGCCAGAGAGAAATATACACGGAAGGACAGTTACACTTAAAGAGAGGGAAAGAAAAACACAATAGGAACAGACAGAGAGAGGGGGTTCCAGACTCCAAGTGATTTAACAGCAGCCAGATAACCACTTCATTGAAGTGACAGGATAACAGATATGCAGGCAAGATACAAGTTCCCAGACCGGCACACAGTTCTGAATAAAAGTTCTTGTTCTGGCTGCTGGTAAGATTAGGAAGAAGGAAAATGATTAAACTTGACTATCTAGAGGAAGTAAAAGTTGTTACAAGGTTTCCGTAAGTGAACCTTCGGAAGGATCATTAATGGGCTGCTGTGACAGCCTGTGCAGCTGCTTTCCCTTTCAATCAGTATGCTCCATCACTGTAACACTTCCTGAAAGAAATCTAGTCAGGTAAATGTAACAATCTACGTTTAAAAAAAAAAAAATTGAGGGGGCGGAGCCTGGACGAGCTCAGTGATGGCAACATAATCACTGAGCTCCGTGCATAGAGAAGAAGGAAAGTGTGTTAAACTTTTTATATGGCAACCTAACTACTTATAGTATGCTGCGGGAGTAACTCTGAACTTACTGAGAGCAACTTTGCTGGACTAACACTACAAAGCCGCACGGAAGGAGAGATAAACACTAAGTTGGGTGCGTAGCAGTGAGAAACACGGATCCGCCATCTTGGGGAGTAAAGTTTGTACGCAGTTGGTGGCAAAATTCCTGTAGCGGCTACGAGTGAAGTACTGAGACTTGAGAAACACTATGTGAGACTGATCAAGGCATCCGGTAAGCTGGTTTAATATTACATATGATAGCTGGCTAAGAAGTTACAAGTGAGCGCTGTAATACATGGCCATAACTCGATACGCACACGTGGGGCACAGTTAAAAGACACATCTAGCTTTTTGTACAATAGATGTACCCATGGCTTACGGTAGTCGGTTATAATATAAGGCGGGATGAAGATTGAAATATGGGTGTGTTGTTAACGGATATATCACGAAAATGGATGGTGTAACAATAAAACAGAATTACAGTGGTTCTTAACACCTTAATAATCAGCATTGGAGATGCAGTACTTCATTTCATTTGGATTGGTATTTACCATATGCTTGAAATATACTGATTGCTGAAATTCGTCACTACAAAAAATTTCATAAAAGATACCACCACAGCTGCTTATATTACTCTATCTGTTAACGTTGGAGGGAGGGGGCTCTGCTCTGCCTGTGAGTTATTGGGATTGGTATTTACCATGTACCTGACATATAAGTTATGTTGAAGTCTTGAAATGATTATTAGTGAACAAGAGACATTGCCACAAAGGTATATTTAACTTCTGACAATACTAAGACCTTATAAGGGGATAAATCTATCTACTGAAAAGTCGCAACACGCTGCAGAGGGCGGCTGGATATCAGACAGGAGAGGAACTCTCTAACTCTAAAATTAAGATACAGATTCCAGACTGAAACAGGCTATAAACCAGAACAGGAAGAAGATACCTGTTCCTCTGTATTTGAAATATGTCGGTTAGAAAGCAAAATAAACCACAACCTATTTCTAAATCCTCCATACAGCATCCCTTTTTTAAACCCACCAAAGGAGGGAAAACCCCAGAAAGAGAGACTTCACCCCCAGCAGAAGAATTAGACACAGATTCAGAGCCCCAATCAGATAACACAGATATGATTTCTATTACAAAAGCTGATCTCCAAAATCTTGTATCAAAACAGGATATTAACATCATCTTTGACAAAATGCTAGAGAAAATGGACACTCTACAAGATACTGTCACTAATAGTCTGGCGGATATTAAACAAGACATACTGGAATTGGGAGCAAGAGTTGAGACACTGGAGGGCAGAGAGAACTCTGTTACAGAAGATATGACCATTTTACAACAGCAGATCTCATCCCAACAACAAGAAATAGCTGACATCAATAATAAACAAGAGGACCTAGAGAATAGAGGGCGAAGATGTAATATAAGATTAAAAGGAATACCTGAAACTGTGACTGCGCCAGAAATAAAAGACTTTTTATTGCAATTATTCCAAACCATAACAGAAGATAAAGAGGAGGGCAAATTTCAAATGGAAAGAGCACACAGAGCTCTTAGAGCACCACCAAAAAAGGAGACCCCCCAAGGGACATCATTGCAAAAATGTTCTGCTTTCAGGAAAAAGAAGAAATAATGGCGGCGGCCAGAAAAAATCCCACTTTTAAATTTAAGGGGTCAGTCATCCAATTTTACAAAGATCTCTGCCTGAGAACACTACAAAAACGGAGTGCATTAAGACCGTTCACGCCGTCCATTTGCACTGCACATTCAATATGAAGGCAAAATAACCTCAATTGATAATCTATCAGAAATCCTGGAGATGTGTAAACATCTCAAACTGGAATGCCCGGAACTACCAGCTCCATCTCAAGAGCAAAGTACACATCGTAATCTCACACAGCAGGGATCATCGGCCAAAGGAAAATGGACGAAAGTCCCTAAGAAAAGGCAGAAAACATAACCAACCTCTGATTTTACAAATTTGTGTATAATAATCCATTGAAGGAGGAAAAAGAAAGAAGAATAAGCAGAGACATTCTAGCGGGGTATGACCCTTGTTTAAGAGACTCCTCTGAAATGAGACTGGCCTAGAGATAAGTATATTTCTCTATTTTAACTATCTGCTGAAAATATATTGAGCTATTATAAAAATATTGACTTGGACACAGGTGACAGCTGTTACCCAATCTTTTAGTTTTGTTGTTACATGTTATATGGTTTAAAATGGGTATCAAACTGGATATATGAGGTTCGGAGGTGACCCCAATGCAGACACGGGGCGTGTCCCCTCACACTTTCTAATGGAAATACACTTAAAATTCTATTTTTTTTTATGCACACACAATGTGATACGTTTTTTTCTAACAATACAAGTTAAAAGTTTCTTATTACCTGTATTATTTTTTGCAACACAAATTGTATATTACGTTATTAGCTTAATTATGGTTAAATATCTAAAAAGGATATATTCAGTTTATACATTTATGATGTTTGTGGTTATGTGGTCATTGAAATGCTATTTACCTTTTTACTCTTACAGTGTGTCAGATATCAGGGGGAAAACTGAAGGTTGTAGAAATCCCATTCCTTTGCTTACTGATTTTGTAGCGGATGCACAGTCCCTAAGTGAGAAACGGTTAGAACAATATACAGCTAAGACAATGGATACTATTAACATTATTAGCTACAAACCCTGTTCTATCTATGGAACCGTGGGCCAATAACTTGATTTCACACAATGTCAGGGGACTAAATTCAGACATTAAGAGAAGAACAGCACTTACACAATACAGATCATTAAAAGCCAATGTAATTTTCCTACAGGAAACACATTTCTTAAATTCACAAATACCCAGATGTTGGAGTAGAGACTTCCCACTACACTATCATGCTACAACTGACTCGAAAAAAAGAGGGGTCTCCATCCTCATACACTCCTCTATTCCCTTTGTCCATATAGACACAATTAAAGATAAAGAGGGCAGATTTTTAATAGTTAGAGGTCAGATACAAGGTACGGAAATCACATTTTGTAATTTATATGCTCCCAATGACAAACAAGAGAGTTACTTTAAGCTGATGTTGCATCAACTGACACACTGGAATCAGTCTAGAATGATATTAGCTGGTGACTTTAATGTAGACCTCGCATTACAATTCAGAAAATGCTCCCAACTGTCGACTAATAAACAACACAGACAGTATAACAAGGCCAAAGTGATACTTGATCACCTAAACACATGCCTTAATTGACTCCTGGAAGACCGTATATGGAAACACAGTAGACACCACATATTATTCTGCAGCACACAAGACGTACACAAAATTAGATTACATATTTGTCAGTCAAATACTACAGCCTTCCCTAGAATCAGCTACTATACTCCCCTGTGTGTGGTCAGACCACTCAATAACACAATTGAAATTAGGCACTTTCCCGATGAGGGATAAAACTAAAACATGGACTTTCGACCCTTTCTGCCTAAAAGATCCATTAAAGTTAAAATCCATAACACGACAAATGTAGGAATATTGGGAAATCAACACAGGGACGACGGTGAATCCCATATCAACTTGGGCAGCTCACAAAACCTACTTAAGAGGATTACTTATAAGGGAGAAAGCTGTTATGACTAAAAAATGTAACAGTCAAAGACTAGAACTCCAAAAAGAAATAGGCATACTGGAACAACGACACCGACTTACACAATCTAAGACTATATACCAACAACTGCCAGAAAAGCACTCAACACTAGCCAACATTCTTAATGACCAATCAGTTAGGGCAACATTCAGACTTAAGACCAATTACTATATATACTCCAATAAACCGGACAGATATCTGGCTAATAAAATCCGTGACAAATTAAGAGTAGCGGCTATTACACAAATTCAGAAACAAGATGGTACTTACACAACTCACCCACAGGAGATAGTTGACTGTTTTGCTGATTACTATAGTGACCTGTATGATGGACACAAGGTGATACATTCTGCACAAACTACAGCCTTACTAACTAGCTTTCTTAATGAAACGCAACTGGCTTCTTTGACGGAAAAAGATAGGGATGACTTGACTCAAGACATTACACTGAATGAAGTTCAACAGGCAGTGAAGGATTTAAAACCAAGAAAGGCCCCGGGTCCTGATGGACTTCCGGGTGAATATTACAAATTATTCCAGTCCTCACTGATCTCCCACTTGGTTAAATTTTCAAATCACGTTATGCAGGGAAATGCAATTCCCCAAGATCTTCTTAGAGCACGGATAGCAGTAATACCCAAACCAGGAAAAAATGTCAAGTGGTGTGCTAGTTATAGACCTATCTACCTCATAAACCAAGATCTTAAAATCTTTACTAAGATATTAGCTAAAAGACTTAAAATCATACTGCCGGATATCGTTCACCCAGATCAGGTTGGGTTTATGATGGGTAGGGAAGCCCCTGATAACATTAGACGCATACTCATGACCATAAACCAACTGACAAAGACAAAAACGCCTTCTCTGGTCCTATCATTGGATGCAGAGAAGGAGTTTGACAGGATCGACTGGACATATATGTTCGCTGTATTAGATAAGATGGACTTTAGAGGCCCATTTGTGACAGCCCTAGGAGGCATATATTCTGCACCTACGGCCACGGTTAGGGCTATTGGACACCACTCCAAACTTATAAATATTAAAAACGGTACAAGACAGGGATGCCCTCTGTCGCCATTATTATTTGCACTTTGCATGGAACCCTTAGCCACTTGTATTAGACAAAATCCTAACATTACAGGCTTCCAACTTAAAAAGAGGGACTACAAGATTGCCCTCTTTGCAGATGACGTCTTGCTGACCCTAACTAAACCCCTAACATCTCTTACTAGCCTTTATGACGTACTGGACCAATACTCTGCCATATCGGGATATAAAATAAATATGGACAAAAGCTTAATTTTGAATTTTCCTGGGTTAAGTCACATATCAAATATTTGGGAATTAACTTATCTGTTCAATTTACGGATCTCTATAGAATCAATTATTTACCTTTATACAGAGATATCCGAAAGGATATCGCAAAGTGGAAACACCTTAACTTCTCGTGGTATGCCAGAATATCAGCAATAAAAATGAATATTCTCCAAAGATTGCTTTATCTGTTCAGGACCTTACCTATAGTGGTTCCTAGAAGAAATTTAGATACAATGCAATCAGAATTTACTCATTTTGTCAATAACAAAAAGCACTCTAGAATCCCTTTTCAGACAATGACAAAGCATAGACAACTAGGTGGGATCGGAGTCCCTAACTTGATAGATTACTATGATGCCTCCAGACTGGCCCAAACAGCGCTAATGGGAACTTCTAACCCTGATATAATATGGACGGGGATGGAATCGGATCTGGGAGAAGTGGACTCCCCAGATGCTCTAAGATGGGACACTTCTGTGCCTTACAAAACATTTATAACCACTCTCAGATCACCGGTCACTCTGTGGAACACTGGAGAACCCTCAATAGAAAGAAAAAATTGATACCGTATAACTCACTTAAGACACCACTTAGATATCTTATCCCAAGGGAATACAGGAAGCAATTGGACAAATGGGGAAATAAATATAGGGTAGGAGATATGATATCACACGGTAAACCATTGACCTTTACACAAACTCAGGAAAAGCTAGCACCAGACCCCCTAAGGTGGTATTTATACCTACAAGTTACTTCTGCCTTACATAAATTTACGGTAAACACACGAAAACCAACTTAGCACCAAGTTAGAAAGATTAAGCTGTGCTGACACTAGACAGAAAGATACTATCTCACATCTATACATAGCATTACAATCCACTACAAGTGAGGATAAGTCCTCTCTTATGTGCAAATGGGAGGCTGATATGGGCAATAGTTTTGAGGTGAAGGAATGGCATGAATTTCTTTATTCCTCTTGTAGAGGATTGATAAGCGCAGATCTACAAGAGAATAGAAAATAGAGGTAAGAAATAGAAAATGCTACAGGGGATGTAACGAAATAGAAACCTATATACACATGTGGTGGGAGTGCCGCGAGGTTAGACAGATCTGGTCGAGGTTGTCTAACCTTATTAGTACACTACTAGATGAACAGATAACATTAACTATGCTCCAGGGACTCCTTAACATGCCACTTCCAAAATATCATCATCATATAAATACGTTCATTAGAATACTTTGCACAGTCACAAGAATAAGCATTGCTATTGGAGAGAGAAAGCACCGATGTGGCAGGAGGTCTTGGACAGAATTAGTTTGACACATAAACTTTATGAAACTGCAGCTATTATCCTAGGAAACATTGACATATACCACAAAATATGGTTTTACTGGTTGATGCAAACAAAATGACACATTGACTCTTGTGAGGCCCTAAACTAAGGTTGTTGATAGGCTATTTATACAGACTAGAGAAAGCTGACATGGGAATGTCTTTTACAGATACTATATCCCCTATATGGAGTATAATTCTTGAAATAATAAATGGCAATGACACACGAAAAATGTACTTATCAATTGACCACTAGTTCGTTTATTCATTTTTGTTCTTATTTGTTTGTTCATGATTTTTCTCTTTGATTTTTGAGTTGTATTGAAGTTTTATCTTTTTTATCAGCTTTGAAAATTATTGTGCAGAACACTTATGCTACTAATCATATTGTTTGGTACATCAGTAGGAGACTGGCCTCTATGGCTAGTATTAAAATCACATGGCGAAGTAATTATATATAACTTTATGGACAAAGGGGACTATTATCGCAACCAACAACTGATGGTAAACGTGGATACAGAAAATGGAAGATATATAATTACCATAATGATGTAATACCTAATGATTCTGTGATGTACCGCCATATGAATTCTTCTCAAGAAGTGATGTGATGTATTTTGCATAAGGAAATAAAAAATATTTTGACATAAAAAAAAAAAATCTTGGGGGGGGTGTCCAAGCCGCGATCAAGTATGGCCGCAATCTCAGGAGCTCTGAGAGACAAATAAAATATTCATAGAATATCCTTGGTTTGCAGCTCCATCCGATCCACCGACATTGAAGGTTACTCACCCTAATGCTATAGCTTACACTGGATATAGGATCACCACAAGTATGCTCCAAGAAAATTGAAACTGACCTAAACTACAGGAAGACAGCCTATTCACCTGATCTTGCTAAGCTTCATCCCTTGTCTCCCGGATCTGGCAGTAATTTATACACTAATGCCTAGAACATGGAGGAAGCTAATATAATTATCCACCAGATGCTGAGCGAACTAGATCAAAAGACTAAAAGCCTCACATCTATACTGAAGGGCACCCACGTGGAGTCAGCCATCTTTGATCCAGAGATAACTACCAAAGCCGACAAACAGAAGACAGACACACAATAAAACATCCTCGCAAGAGAGGATGTACCTGCTTGTGCACCAAGGAACAGTTATGCCGGTCCTGCACCCTCTTCCTCCACCTCTGCAGTGGGAGACGGGGCCGACGCCTGGCAGGTAGCTGGTGGTTCAAAAACCCGGGCAATTAGGGACCTAGAAATCACGGAGGCAAAAGATAAATGGTTCGCAAACCCCCCAATTCGGCGAATGCTGGAGCGGCAATTAAATAATCCTTCAGACCCCTACAAACAAGAGGTGAATATATCTCACCACAGATTCCTTGAGCCCACCATTGGAAACACATTAATAGCTTGGGGAGAAGAAAAAGTTTGGCACCCCTTCAGATCATGCACTTACAGTACATACAGCCTGCCGTAACCGGACTCCACCAGTGGAGCCAAGTGACTTGCTTCAGGTGCGACAATCTAACCTGCATGCAGATCGATGCAGAGGCATCCTTATCACCTCTACTCAGAATGGGTGTGGACTAGCACCCTATATGGATCACACTTTTGTCAGTGAGACCCCAGTATAAGCCCTGGTCAACATCCTCGAACACCATACGAACTTTGCCCAACTCCTCTCATACCCTACTGAATTACGAGACATTGTTACCACTGGGTACTATAGCATCCATAACTTTCTTTTTCCTCTCATATGAATTCCCTTCTAACTCCCTTCACCTCATATGAGTTCTGCACATCAATTTTTAACCTTAATCTAATTTTAACCTCCCTGACCTATTCATGCCTACAAGAGCCCTCATAATAAAAGAATCCCACTCAAATGTATGCTTCATGGTTCCATAGTTATCGTTATGCAGAAACCCACACTACTCCCCACCCCCACCCCCATGGCTCAGATATCTATTTAGAGTACCCTCCATACATACAGAGATGGTATGATATATATTTATTTTTCTATTTTCTTCAGCTCACATAGCTCTGACTTAATTGTATTACCCATAGACTTATCTATATACAGATATGGCTGTCTATATATTAAGGGTGAGAGTACATTATAGAGTACGCAGTATCGGTACATGCTCCTTTTTATAGGTTTTGACACAGTACCCTCCCAGATTAAGCCTCTATACTTATTACATGAACATATTATGATGTATATCTATTTTATTATACAAAAATGTATGTCAGTTTATTTGCACCACAGACATGCATTAGTTATTTATCTAACACAATAGGTAGTACATACTACTTTTAGGCTAATGGGCCTTTACTATATACTAGTTTATATCACATTCAACAATCAGAAACGCGTTGCAGACTATCCAACTAGTTAGTCTCTAGGTATATGCTATGTTTTATGTTATGTCAGAATCTAGTGAATAAAATAGGTGTCTTAAGAGACACATATGCTTTGTGTGTCTCTTATATATTTTAGCATACTGTATGTTATTGATTGCCCAGACATATTTTTCATTTTGAATGACATTGGGCCCTATAGCTAAACCTGTATTTCATTATTATATATTTCTGCGAACTATCTAGCATGTCTAGTTCTTATACGGCTAGATTTAGAGTTGGCGGGTAGCCGTCAAAACCAGCGTTAGAGGCTCCTAACGCTGGTTTTTACCACCCTCTGGTATTTGGAGTCAGTCAGGAAAGGGTCTAACGCTCACTTTCCAGCCGCGACTTTTCCATACCGCAGATCCCCCTACGCCATTTGCGTATCCTATCTTTTCAATGGGATCTTCCTAACGCCGGTATTTAGAGTCTTGGCTGAAGTGAGCGTTAGAAATCTAACGACAAAACTCCAGCCGTAGAAAAAAGTCAGTAGTTAAGAGCTTTCTAGGCTAACGCCGATTTATAAAGCTCTTAACTACTGTGCTCTAAAGTACACTAACACCCATAAACTACCTATGTACCCCTAAACCGAGGTCCCCCCACATCGCCGCCACTCTATTAAATTTTTTTAACCCCTAATCTGCCGTCCGCACGCCGCCGCAAGTTATGTTATACTTATGTACCCCTAATCTGCTGCCCCTAACACCGCCGACCCTTATATTATATTTATTAACCCCTAATCTGCCCCCCTCAACGTCGCCTCCACCTGCCTACACTTATTAACCCCTAATCTTCCGACCGGACCGCGCCGCTATTATAATAAAGTTATTAACCCCTAATCCGCCTCACTCCCGCCTCAATAACCCTATAATAAATAGTATTAACCCCTAATCTGCCCTCCCTAACATCGCCGACACCTAACTTCAAGCATTAACCCCTAATCTGCCGACCGGAGCTCACCGCTATTCTAATAAATTTATTAACCCCTAAAGCTAATTCTAACCCTAACACCCCCCTAAGTTAAATATAATTTAAATCTAACGAAATAAATTAACTATTATTAAATAAATTATTCCTATTTAAAGCTAAATACTTACCTGTAAAATAAACCCTAATATAGCTACAATATAAATTATAATTATATTGTAGCTATTTTAGGATTTATATTTATTTTACAGGTAACTTTGTAATTATTTTAACCAGGTACAATAGCTATTAAATAGTTAATAACTATTTAATAGTTACCTAGTTAAAATAATTACAAAATTACCTGTAAAATAAATCCTAACCTAAGTTACAATTAAACCTAACACTACACTATCAATAAATTAATTAAATACAATACCTACAAATAAATACATTTAAATAAACTAACTAAAGTACAAAAAATAAAAAAGAACTAAGTTACAAAAAATAAAAAAATATTTACAAACATAAGAAAAATATTACAACAATTTTAAACTAATTACACCTACTCTAAGCCCCCTAATAAAATAACAAAGCCCCCCAAAATAAAAAAATGCCCTACCCTATTCTAAATTAAAAAAGTTCAAAGCTCTTTTACCTTACCAGCCCTTAAAAGGACCTTTTGTGGGGCATGCCCCAAAGAATTCAGCTCTTTTGCCTGTAAAAAAAACACATACAATACCCCCCCAACATTAAAACCCACCACGCACATACCCCTAATCTAACCCAAACCCCCCTTAAATAAACCTAACACTACCCCCCTGAAGATCTCCCTACCTTGTCTTCACCATGCCAGGTATCGATCCAGAAGAGCCTCCGATGTCTTGATCCAAGCCCAAGCGGGGGGCTGAAGAGTGACGTCCATCCTCGGGCTGAAGTCTGGATCCAAGCGGCGGCTGAAGAAATCCATCATCGGGCTGAAGTCTTGATCCAAGCGGGCGCTGAAGAAGTCCATAATCAGGATGAAGTCTTCTATGAAGCAGCATCTTCAATCTTCTTTCTTCCGGAGCCATCAACATCCAGCCGACGCGGAACATCCTCTTCTACCGACGCCTACTCGCCGAATGACGGTTCCTTTAAATGACGTCATCCAAGATGGCGTCCGTCGAATTACGATTGGCTGATAGGATTCTATCAGCCAATCGGAATTAAGGTAGGAAAATTCTGATTGGCTGATGGAATCAGCCAATCAGATTCAAGTTCAATCCGATTGGCTGATCCGATCAGCCAATCAGATTGAGCTCGCATTCTATTGGCTGTTCAGATCAGCCAATAGAATGTGAGCTCAATCTGATTGGCTGATTCCATCAGCCAATCAGAATTTTCCTACCTTAATTCCGATTGGCTGATAGAATCCTATCAGCGAATCGGAATTCGACGGACGCCATCTTGGATGACGTCATTTAAAGGAACCGTCATTTGGCGAGTAGGCGTCAGTAGAAGAGGATGTTCCGCGTCGGCTGGAAGATGATGGCTCCGGAAGAAAGAAGATTGAAGATGCTGCTTCATAGAAGACTTCATCCCGATTATGGACTTCTTCAGCGCCCGCTTGGATCAAGACTTCCGCCCGATGATGGATTTCTTCAGCCGCCGCTTGGATCCAGACTTCAGCCCGAGGATGGACGTCACTCTTCAGCCCCCCGCTTGGGCTTGGATCAAGACATCGGAGGCTCTTCTGGACAGATCGGGACCCGGTGAGGTGAAGACAAGGTAGGGAGATCTTCAGGGGCTTAGTGTTAGGTTTATTTAAGGGGGGTTTGGGTTAGATTAGGGGTATGTGGGTGGTTGGGGGGAGGGGATTGTATGTTTTTTTTTACAGGCAAAAGAGCTGAATTCTTTGGGGCATGCCCCGCAAAGGGCCCTTTTCAGGGCTGGTAAGGTAAAAGAGCTTTTCTATTTTAATTTTAGAATAGGGTAGGGCATTTTTTTATTTTGGGGGTCTTTGTTATTTTATTAGGGGGCTTAGAGTAGGTGTAATTAGTTTAAAATTGTTGTAATATTTTTCTAATGTTTGTAAATATTTTTTTATTTTTTGTAACTTAGTTCTTTTTTATTTTTTGTACTTTAGTGTTAGGTTTAATTGTAACTTAGGTTAGGATTTATTTTACAGGTAATTTTGTAGTTATTTTAACTAGGTAACTATTAAATAGTTATTAACTATTTAATAGCTATTGTACCTGGTTAAAATAAATACAAAGTTGCCTGTAAAATAAATATAAATCCTAAAATAGCTACAATATAATTATAATTTATATTGTAGCTATATTAGGGTTTATTTTACAGGTAAGTATTTAGATTTAAATAGGAATAATTTATTTAATAAGAGTTAATTTATTTCGTTAGAATAAAATTATATTTAACTTAGGGGGTGTTAGGGTTAGGGTTAGAATTAGCTTTAGGGGTTAAAAAATTTATTAGAGTAGCGGTGAGCTCCGATCGGCAGATTAGGGGTTAATACTTTAAGTTAGGTGTCGGCGAAGTTAGGGAGGGCAGATTAGGGGTTAATACTATTTATTATAGGGTTATTGAGGCGGGAGTGAGGCGGATTAGGGGTTATTAACTTTATTATAGTAGCGGTGCGGTCCGCTCGGCAGATTAGGGGTTAATAAGTGTAGGCAGGTGGAGGCGACGATGAGGGGGGCAGATTAGGGGTTAATAAATATAATATAGGGGTCGGCGGTGTTAGGGGCAGCAGATTAGGGGTACATAGCTATAATGTAGCTTGCGGTGGTGTACGGAGCGGCAGATTAGGGGTTAATAATAATATGCAGGGGTCAGCGATAGCGGGGGCGGCAGATTAGGGGTTCATAAGTGTAAGGTTAGGGGTGTTTAGACTCGGGGTTCATGTTAGGGTGTTAGGTGCAGACTTAGGAAGTGTTTCCGCATAGCAAACAATGGGGCTGCGTTAGGACCTGAACGCTGCTTTTTTTTTAGCTCAAACAGCCCCATTGTTTTCTATGGGGGAATCGTGCACGAGCTAGTTTTTGAAGCTGGCCGCGTCCGTAAGCAACGCTGGTATTTAGAGTTGCAGTGGCGGTAAACATGCCTATACGCTCCCTTTTTGGAGCCTAATGCAGCCCTTCTGTGAACTCTAAATACCAGCGGTATTTAAAAGGTGCGGGGGAAAAAAAGCACGCGTAGCTAACGCACCCCTTTGGCCGCAGAACTCCACATCTAGCCGACTGTTTGTTGTTCCAACAAATTATAGCATTAGTGGTGTTATGTTAGACAAGTTTGACAGGATCTGTCGCAAAAAATGTTGGAGCTGTACAATGCTAATCATGCCCCTCCCCCCATATAGAATATATTTTAGCATTATGTCCCACAATTTTTTCTGATACTCTTTACTGTTATATATTCTACAAATGTGACTTCTTTCCACTCATATATATTTTATATCCCAAGCGGTGTTTATCCGCTGTTTCCTATTAGCTACAATAAAGCCCAAAATTGGCTGCCAATCTGACTATCATATGTCTTTCAGTTTGTATGACCAAATGGCTCATAAGTGGCCATCTAATTAGTTAGCCCTTTAAGCTATAATATTTATAAAATAGAGGTTAGAGAAGACTATTTACTGTTATTCCTTGTAGTGTTTTTTTTTTATTTTCTTACAAATATCAATGTTTATTGTACAATGGTATACATGCCCTTGATGTTATAAGGCGATCATTGTAGGTTGCTTTTATCGCAAAACCTCAAAAAAAAACTATTTTAAAAAAAATCTTCATAAAACCACTTGTTTTGTCGACAAAATAAGTTGTTATGCAGACAAAACCATTTTGTCATGTCGATAAAACAATTTTGTTATGTTAACAAAACAAGTTGTTATGTCGACAAACCAACTTTGCTATGTCAACAAAACAAGTTAACAAAATATTAAACATGCATAGCATCTCTGGGCTTCCATAGTAATTTTGAGGAAAATTCAGAAAATTATGTTAGACTACAGTTCAAATCCTGTTTTTTTAAATATTATTAGGAATATATTTTTGGACATTATATACAGTGAGAAATCCTGGATCTGCTTATCTAAGGGTGATACATATAGCATTGCTAGTAAGATATACATATTAACATATATATATATATATATATATATAGATAGATAGATAGATAGATAGATAGATAGATAGATAGATAGATAGATAGATAGATAGATAGATGATAGATAGATATACATAACTTCAAAACAGAACAAACTGCAAACTACAGGGTAGGGGGGCTGACCCAGAGTTCCCACCCCTATCCTGTGTAGTTCAGTATATCTTTATCCAGCACAAACCATGTCAGATTCTAATATTAATAAATCAAAACAATAACAGTGATAAGTCAGCTTAACTAACAGATATTTATTAATAAACACATTGCCACAAGCAGAAAAGATAACGAAAATACCATGTCCACTAGACAAAGTTAATAATGGGTACCCATAACATTTAATAGGGAGCTCCCTGTTAGTTGTATATCCAGAGTTGAATGACTTATTCAAATTTATCCTCTGTTTCCCACATCCACTGTGTATAGTTATTCACACTTGTTATTGCCTGTTAGTAAATGTATTCAATGTGCACCCCCACGGCTGTTGTCATGGTTGCTTGCAACTGTTAGTGTAATTAGCTTCCAGTTGTGTCTCGCAAGTTGAACTTTGAGCAGTTGGGTTAGTAAAGCAAAGCATGTATTGCACAGTCCTTAGTCAGACCCTTCATATTCATAAATAACGGAACATTTGATACCAGGGAGTAGCGCCTTCCACGGTGTGTTAAGTTTAGGCAGCGTCTGCCATATACTCTTACCCTTCTTCGGTTCTCCGTTTTCTATGCTCTTTTCAGGTCAAACTTATGTAGGGTTTCTGGTGCCACATCCTTTAACCTTCAGCATCATCTGCAGTTAGCACTTCAGCTGCTTAGTTGGCCTTGGCAGTTTGGAGAAAGTCCCTTGAAACCTTGTCAGTGGTATTATTTCTGCTGCGTCTGCTACGTGCGTTCCACCCCTACCATTGCACGGGGCATCGTCCGGCTTGAGTTCAGTGACGTAATTTCCTATTGTCATTACACTTAAATGGAAATTCTTTCCCCTTCAGCCTATCGGGTGAATTTGAAACTTTGGCCCCTATTTAAGAAAGGTCTTGCGGACCTGATCCGACACTGCGTATCAGGACCGCATGACCTCACTGAATGCGGAGAGCAATACGCTCTCCGTATTCAGCATTGCGCCAGCAGCTCACAAGAGCTGCTGGTGCAACGCCGCCCCCTGCAGACTCGCGCCCAATTGGCCGCCAGCAGGGGGGTGTCAATCAACCTGATCGTACTCGATCGGGTTGATTTCTGGCGATGTCTGTTTGCCTGATCAGAGCAGGCAGACAGGTTATGGAGCAGCGGTCTTTGTGACCGCTGCTTCATAAGTGCTGTTTCTGGTGAGTCTGAAGACTCACCAGAAACACGGGCCGTCAAGCTCCTTTCGGAGCTTGATAGATAGGCCCCTTTGTATCTACTTAACTGATTGTGGTCTTTTATTGTGGCAAACAAGAACAACTTTAATACAAACTCTGTATGTTTGTCATATTTCGTGCCCCTTTCATTAAGAAATGTATTCATTACCATAATACCTGTTTCGTGAGGAATTGAGGAATATAAAGCTTCCACGTCAATGGTTACCAATATAGTTTCTCGTTTAACATGTATTCCATTCAGCTTTTTTAGAACATCCAGAGTATCTTTTATATATGATGGTAAAGTGATTAAAAATGGACATAAGCAATAATCTACATACTGTTAAACATTTTCGGTGATTGAATTAATCCCGGAGACTATTGGTCTCCCGGGAGGGGGATTAAGTCTTTTATGGATCCCTGCATTAATGTTTGTTAAGTGTTCTCAAATTAAATTATGGCCTCTCTCGTTGTGAGGCCAACATATTAAACCTTACAAACTGTACATGTGAGAAGGTAGATTATATTAGTAGATCTGCAATTAAGGCATTCCATATGCTCATATACTCTTCCCGTAGCCTCACTTTTAAATTGATTCCCTTGAGAAAAAGACTCACAGGCCTTGCAGGTATGATTGCTGCATCTAAAAAACCATTACATGATAGCCAAGAACTAGTCAGGGTACCTAGACCGGGAAGCTTAGTTGGTGCTATTACATTACCTATAGTTTTAGCTTTTCTAAAAGAAAACCTGCATCCTCTTGATACCATTTGCACCAAGTCATCATCCACCAAAAGGAGCGGTAGATGCTTTTTGATAATTAAACCGACCTTGTTATACTGGTCACTAAAGCTGATCACAAATGTGACCCCTCATGCATCTGTTTCTTGGGGGGGTGCTTATTAGCCAATAAGTCCTCCTTTTTTAGAGACAATTTATTTTCAGACGTATAAACTGTCCTTTTGCTACCACCCTAAACAATTTTTAGAGTGGCAGCTCTCTTCATGGAGAAGTGAATTCCCTGATATGGGTTTCCTATATACTTCAGTTTTTATTTTTCCAGTGTCCAATCCTGTTAATCTGATATCTAGTTAATCTATTTGTTCCCTCGCAAATTCAAAGGTAAAACTGATACCTATGCTGTTGCCATTTAGATAGTCAATAAAGGAATGTGCCTGTTGTTCACTACCTTCCTATATCACCAGAAGATTGTCTATGTATCTCCTATAAAATGATACACACGGTCTGAAAAGGTTTCTATCTCCATAGATGTAGGACAGCTCCCACCACCCCATAAAGGGGTTGGCGTATGAGGGCTCATATTGGCCCCCATCGATGTCTCATGACTCTAAAGGTAGAATTTGCCTTCAAATGAAAAATAATTGTGGGTCAAAAGAAATAAGGTGACCCTCAAAATGTATTCACAGAAAGAAGGACTCCACATATTGGATCTCTCAAAGAAAAATCTAATGGCCTCTAAGCCCACATGCCAAATGGATGAGTATTAGGCCCGTACATCAACAGTTAGCCACCGTGACTGTTTGTTCCATCTACTTTTTGACATTAATACCAGCAACTCTTTGGTATCTCTTAAATATGAATATAGACCTTCCACTAGGAGTTGCAGTATCTCATCTAGCCATTTTGAATGTGGCTCTATGAGTGAACCTATTCCACTTACAATTGGTCTGCGGGTCACATTGTTCAATGTTTTATGCACTTTAGGCAAATGGTTAAATATTGGTATTATGGGTTTATCTACCAACAAAAAATAGGCTGTGTCTTGGTTAAAAATACCAAGATCCTTACCCTCGTCAATCAGATGACTGATCTCCCTAAATCTCATTGTTGGATCACCCAGTAATACTGTTTATTGTGCCGTATCCTCCAGTTATCTCCAGGCTTCTCTTATGAACCATATACGGTCCCTCACCACCACAGTGCCCCCTTTGTCCACTGCCCTTATTATGATGCTTTTATTAGACTGCAAACCTCTAAGATCTTGTTTCTCTTTGTATGTCAATTTTTTGCTTCGGGAGTGGTCAACTGTGTAAGCCAATTCAGTGAGATCTTGTTCTACTCTTCTCTGAAAGGTCATTAATAGCGATCCCCTATCTTGTATAGGGTAAATACTGGAGGGTCATTTGAAACTGGGGAGGGTTGTGAAAAATCTTCTCTATCTACTTGTGACATATTACTTTCTTCAAAAAGTCTCTCCAAATTATTTAGATCACAGAGCTCATTAAAGGGGAGTGATCTTGCTTCTTTAAGAGCATTTAATTCCTTCAAAGTGTGGATGTCAAATTGGACATCTGATTCATACATACTCTTTCAAAAATGTTTTTTGAGAGTCAAGTTCTGAATCAAAGTATTTATGTCTATAAGGGTTTCAAAAAGATCAAATGAAGTAGAGGGGGCAAAGTATAAACCTAATGATAAGACCTTGTATTCTGCAGGTGTCAAGCTATGTTTTGAGATATTAATTACACTCATGGATTGTATTTTGTGTGTGGGTAATACCTCCCCCTGCGCAAATGATATCTCTCCAGGGTAATCTCTTGTTCCTTCCCTCTGCCTCTTGTTCCTGCCCCCCCTTCTGAATCTCCTCTGAGGTAGAGGGGAAAACCTGTTCCAAATCCCTCTCATCTGATAGTCTGTCTGTTGCTATTGCAGTTTCCCTGGGCACTTCAGTATATCTGTTGTAATTACCACGTCTGCCAGTTTGTTTTAGATTTGGTACAATATGGGAGGCTCCCTGTTTAGGTTTAACCACTTGTATGGGTTCCTCATCCTCCCCCAATATTGTATTGTCTCCCATATATTCTGCCTCACTCTCTGAAAACGTTACTACTCTGTCTCTATTTGGAGTGGTGTTTTTACTCTTATCTGGGGTTTTTCCCCCTTTTTTTTTAATGCAGATCAAACATAGAAAATAGATTAAGAGACCAGTCAGATTACGTCAATAATACGGTATACATCTGGAAAAAAAAAACAGAGAAGTCAGTACAAACAAAGAAATTACCAGAGGGAACCCTTTACACACACTAGAGGGGGGGGGGAGGGGGGAAAGAACAATAAGAATAAAAACACAACTCCAAATAAAGACAGAGTAGTAACGTTTTCAGAGAGTGAGGCAGAATCTATGGGAGACAATACAATATCGGGGGAGGGGGTTGAGAAACCCATACAAGTGGTTAAACCTAAACAAAGAGCCTCCCATATTGTACCGATTCTAAAACAAACTGACAGACGTGGTAATTACAACAGATATACTGAAGTGCCCAGGGAAACTGCAATAGCAACAGACAGACTATCAGATGAGCGGAATTTGTAACAGGTTTTCCCCCTACCTCAAAGGACCTTCAGAGGGGGGGCAGGAACAAGAGGCAAAGGGAAGGAACAAGAGATTACCCAGGATAACATATCATATCATTTGCGCAGGGGGAGGAATTACTCACACACAAAATACAATCCATGAGTGTAATTAATATCTCAAAACATAACTTGACACCTGCAGAATACAAGGTCTTATTATTAGGTTTAAACTTTGCCCCTATACTTCATTTGATCTTTATCAAACCCTTATAGACATATATGGTTTGATTTGGAACTTGACTCTCAATAAACATTTTTCAAAGAGTATGTACGAATCAGATGTCCAATTTGACATCCACACTTCAGGGGAATTGAATGCTCTTGAAAGAGCAAGATCACTCCCCTTTAAAGAGCTCTGTGATCTAAATAATTTGGAGAGTCTTTTTGAAGAAAGTAATATGTCACAAGTAGATAGAGAAGATTTTTCTACAACCCTCCCCAGTTTCAAACGACTCTCCAGATTTTACCTATTCAAGATAGGGGATCGCTATTAATGAGCTTTCAGAGAATAGTAGAAAAAAATCTCAGTGAATTGGCTTACACAGTTGACCACTGCCAAAGGGGAAATCTGACATACAAAGAGAAACAAGCTCTTATAGGTTTGCAGTCTAATAAAATCATCATAAAAAGGGCAACGGACAAAGGGAGCGCTGTGGTGGTCATGAACCGTATATGGTTCATGAGAGAAGCCTGGAGACAACTGGAGTATACGGCACAATATACGGTATTAAGGGGTGATCCAACAATGAGATTTAGGAGGGAGATAAGTCATCTGATTCACGAGGGTAGGGATCATTCATATGAAAATAAATTGTACCTCAATAGAAGACTTTAAAGTATATGCTGAAGACTTAACCAAACATTTGGTGAATAGTGGCTATATTAAGTATATGGTACAAGGAGTGAGAAACCAACAGTCTCTAAAAAGGGAGGACTTATTGGCTAATAAGCACACCCCCAAGAAACAGATGCATGAGGGGGTCACATTTGTGATCATCTTTAGTGACCAGTATAACAAGGTCTGTGGAATTAGCAAAAAGTATCTACGCTCCTTTTGATGACTTGGTGCAAACAGAATCGAGAGGATGCAGGTTTTCTTTAAGAAAAGCTAAAACTATAGGTAATGCAATACAACCAACTAAGCTTAATTACTTTTTGTGACATGGCTGGCGTTAACTGTCTGTGTTAGCTTGTCCGTATGATGGTGGTTTTGTGCATTATTAATTGTGGCTATGTTAGTGTCCGTCACTGGTATATACTGACATGGTATTTCTGTAACACTGTATGCACTGTTGATTACAAATTGTGGCTATGAATTTGTCAGTTAAAAGTATTCTTAATACCTGTATATATTGCGGTTCCTTCTAATTTGTGTGATATGGTTATGTTTAGATTGAGAATTAAAAGCAGGTGTCTTTTTACTATAAGTATGGGCAATGCCGGTTTCGGTTCTTAATTGCCTAAACTCTTTTACGGCTAGATTTAGAGTTTGGCGGTAGCCGTGAAAACCAGCGTTAGAGGCTCCTAACGCTGGTTTTAGGCTACCGCCGGTATTTGGAGTCAGTGATTAAAGGGTCTAACGCTCACTTTTCAGCCGCGACTTTTCCATACCGCAGATCCCCTTACGTCAATTGCGTATCCTATCTTTTCAATGGGATCTTTCTAACTCCGGTATTTAGAGTCGTTTCTGAAGTGAGCGTTAGAGCTCTAACAACAAAACTCCAGCCGCCGGAAAAAAGCAGGAGTTAAGAGCTTTCTGGGCTAACGCCGGTTCATAAAGCTCTTAACTACTGTACCCTAAAGTACAGTAACACCCATAACCTACCTATGTACCCCTAAACCGAGGTCCCCCCACATCGCCGCCACTCGATTAAAATTTTTTAACCCCTAATCTGCCGACCGCCACCTACGTTATACTTATGTACCCCTAATCTGCTGCCCCTAACCCCGCCGACCCCTGTATTACATTTATTAACCCCTAACCTGCCCCCCACAACGTCGCCACCAGCTACTTACAATAATTAACCCCTAATCTGCCGACCGCAAAGCGCCGCCACCTACGTTATCCTTATGTACCCCTAATCTGCTGCCCCTAACACCGCCGACCCCTATATTATATTTATTAACCCCTAATCTGCCCCCCTCAACGTCGCCGACACCTGCCTACACTTATTAACCCCTAATCTGCCGAGCGGACCTGAGCGCTACTATAATAAAGTTATTAACCCCTAATCCGCCTCACTAACCCTATCATAAATAGTATTAACCCCTAATCTGCCCTCCCTAACATCGCCGACACCTAACTTCAATTATTAACCCCTAATCTGACGACCGGAGCTCACCGCTACTATAATAAATGGATTAACCCCTAAAGCTAAGTCTAACCCTAACACTAACACCCCCCTTACTTAAATATAATTTAAATCTAACGAAATTAATTAACTCTTATTAAATAAATTATTCCTATTTAAAGCTAAATACTTACCTGTAAAATACATCCTAATATAGCTACAATATAAATTATAATTATATTGTAGCTATTTTAGGATTAATATTTATTTTACAGGCAACTTTGTAATTATTTTAACCAGGTACCCCTAATCTAACCCAAACCCCCCTTAAATAAACCTAACACTAAGCCCCTGAAGATCTTCCTACCTTGTCTTCACCTCAACAGGTATCACCGATCTGTCCTGGCATCCGGTGCTGAAGAGGTCCAGAAGAGGGTCCAAAGTCTTCCTCCTATCCGGCAAGAAGAGGACATCCGGACCGGCAAACATCTTCTCCAAGCGGCATCTTCGATCTTCTTCCATCCGGTGCGGAGCGGGTCCATCTTGAAGCAGCCGACGCGGATCCATCCTCTTCTTCCGTTGTCTCCCGACGAATGACGGTTCCTTTAAGGGACGTCATCCAAGATGGCGTCCCTCGAATTCCGATTGGCTGATCGGATTCTATCAGCCAATCGGAATTAAGGTAGGAATATTCTGATTGGCTGATGGAATCAGCCAATCAGAATCAAGTTCAATCCTATTGGCTGATCCAATCAGCCAATCAGATTGACCTCGCATTCTATTGGCTGTTCCGATCAGCCAATAGAATGCGAGCTCAATCTGATTGGCTGATTGGATCAGCCAATCGGATTGAACTTGATTCTGATTGGCTGATTCCATCAGCCAATCAGAATATTCCTACCTTAATTCCGATTGGCTGATAGAATCCTATCAGCCAATCGGAATTCGAGGGACGCCATCTTGGATGACGTCCCTTAAAGGAACCGTCATTCGTCGGGAGACAACGGAAGAAGAGGATGGATCCGCGTCGGCTGCTTCAAGATGGACCCGTTTCGCACCGGATGGAAGAAGATCGAAGATGCCGCTTGGAGAAGATGTTTGCCGGTCCGGATGTCCTCTTCTTGCCGGATAGGAGGAAGACTTTGGACCCTCTTCTGGACCTCTTCAGCACCGGATGCCAGGACGGATCGGTGATACCTGGATGGTGAAGACAAGGTAGGAAGATCTTCAGGGGCTTAGTGTTAGGTTTATTTAAGGGGGGTTTGGGTTAGATTAGGGGTATGTGGGTGGTGGGTTGTAATGTTGGGGGGGGGGTATTGTATTTTTTTTTTACAGGCAAAAGAGCTGATTTTCTTGGGGCATGCCCCGCAAAGGGCCCTGTTCAGGGCTGGTAAGGTAAAAGAGCTTTTACATTTATTAATTTAGAATAGGGTAGGGAATTTTTTATTTTGGGGGTCTTTGTTATTTTATTAGGGGGCTTAGAGTAGGTGTAATTAGTTTAAAATTGTTGTAATATTTTTCTAATGTTGGTAAATATTTTTTTATTTTTTGTAACTTAGTTCTTTTTTATTTTTTGTACTTTAGTTAGTTTATGTAATTGTAGTTATTTGTAGCAATTGTATTTAATTTATTTATTGATAGTGTAGTGTTAGGTTAATTGTAGGTATTTGTAGGTAGTTTATTTAATTAATTTATTGATAGGGTAGTGTTAGGTTTAATTATAACTTAGGTTAGGATTTATTTTACAGGTAATTTTGTTATTATTTTAACTAGGTAACTATTAAATAGTTCTTAACTATTTAATAGCTATTGTACCTGGTTAAAATAATTACCAAGTTGCCTGTAAAATAAATATTAATCCTAAAATAGCTACAATATAATTATAATTTATATTGTAGCTATATTAGGATGTATTTTACAGGTAAGTATTTAGCTTTAAATAGGAATAATTAGGGGGTGTTAGTGTTAGGGTTAGACTTAGCTTTAGGGGTTAATACATTTATTAGAATAGCGATGAGCTCCGGTCGTCAGATTAGGGGTTAATAATTGAAGTTAGGTGTCGGCGATGTTAGGGAGGGCAGATTAGGGGTTAATACTATTTATGATAGGGTTAGTGAGGCGGATTAGGGGTTAATAACTTTATTATAGTAGCGCTCAGGTCCGCTCAGCAGATTAGGGGTTAATTATTGTAAGTAGCTGGCGGCGACGTTGTGGGGGGCAGGTTAGGGGTTAATAAATATAATATAGGGGTCGGCGGTGTTAGGGGCAGCAGATTAGGGGTACATAGGGATAATGTAAGTTGCGGCGGTTTACGGAGCGGAAGATTAGGGGTTAATAATATAATGCAGGGGTCAGCGATAGCGGGGGCGGCAGATTAGGGGTTAATACGTGTAAGGGTAGGGGTGTTTAGACTCGGGGTACATGTTAGAGTGTTAGGTGCAGACGTAGGAAGTGTTTCCCCATAGGAAACAATGGGGCTGCGTTAGGAGCTGAACGCTGCTTTTTTGCAGGTGTTAGGTTTTTTTTCAGCTCAAACAGCCCCATTGTTTCCTATGGGAGAATCGTGCACGAGCACGTTTTTGAGGCTGGCCGCGTCCGTAAGCAACTCTGGTATCGAGAGTTGCATTTGCGGTAAAAATGCTCTACGCTCCTTTTTTGGAGCCTAACGCAGCATTTGTTTGAACTCTCGATACCAGAGTTAATTTTATGGTGCGGCCAGAAAAAAGCCTGCGGAGCGTTAACAGCCCATCTACCGCCAAACTCCAAATCTAGGCCTTAGTTTATAGCTATATCAGCTGCTTTCTCGCACTGCATGGGTATTTTCTGCTTGTTATACATTTGTTACTACAATATTGCTATTTTTCTTGCCTTTGCTATAGACCGTGGCCTTATAAGATTGAGGGTTTATTCGGGTATTTTGTTTCTGTAAGGTAACATCTCACCTGATGTGTACACATGTGAGCTATGCCATAGTTGTAATCTCTGTAGATGGGCTGAACCATGTTGGTTTTAGTTCCATTATTGGTTTGCTACAGGTGGCGGTAGTAAAGTGTACTGGGTTCATATACCTTTTGACACATACCTATTACTATAAGAATGATTGTATTAGGGAGGTTTATATTTGTGGCATTGTTATGTGTGTTGCTTTCCCTACATGATTTAAGATATGGCCTATGTGTAACATCAGTAACGGGCATAGTCAATTCTTATTGTTCATAAAGACTCTCAATTTAGAGGTTAGTGCCCTTATATCATTACTTTTTTTTTTTAAATTATTGGTGCTACCAATTCGTGTATAGCCCTGCTTAGTGTTATGACGTGGTTTTCACTGTATTTCAAGTACTGTCCTATGTACACATGTTTAATGGAGATGGTTGTATTCATTTTAAAGTCAGGTAGTTTGGCTTATGTTTGGTACCCTCCTTATGGAAGTTCCTCAGCATTACTCTATTGTTTTGATCAGTCATATCTATACATGTGTCACCATCTTTCTGTGTATCATTTTTTCATTGTGTAAAGTAGTGTTTTTGTGTGTCTGGCTTGGTGACCATGGACTTGTATACAAGTTTATCCTTCTGTATAATTTTAAACGCATAATATAAGTGGTGTTGGGTGTATATATTTTCACGTTAGTTTATAATTATGTGTTTGTATATATTGGCTGTTCTTTCTTTTATTTCACAGATGTTGTTTGTCTTGAGGAAGGCTTCAGTCAAAGCCAAAACGTCGACTATGAAGAATTGTAGAAATTAAGAATAAATATATTTATTTTGCAAATACTAAAAAACCTGAGAGTGCCCTTCATTCTACAAAAATTTTCTATATATTCTATTAAGGACTGCACCCAGGTGTGTGAGAATTAACCAAGGTTGGAGTGCTGGAAAACTTGCTATTTTATATATATATATATATATTCTAAAAGACTGAACGATATGGACTTGAGGGATGAAGGGGATCTTTTTTTTTGTTCTGTTTATTTAAGCTACAAAAAATATAAAATTTGAGCCTGCATATTTGAACCACAGTTCTGAGGCCTTTAACATGCTGTAATTGATGTAGTCTCTGATTTGTTTTATAATGGCATAGCAAAGATCCTGTTTAGGAACTTAACGATTTGTGATATTTGATTGTCAAGTTGCTGATCTGCTCTTATTTATTTTTTCTTGTTTTTTGATATATAAATGTCACAATCTGTTGGAACTGAAAAGAAGCTATGTATCTCTATGTTTTGGCTTATGAATAAAAACTGCTTTAAAAAAAATCCAACACTTCACTGACAAACACTCAAAATCTTCCAAATCATTGAGATGGACAATTATCCAAAGAGTTAAGAACCAAGAAAGAGGTGGAGACTTGGATTATTTACTTGCCAAAAAGAGGTATTTTGGATTTTCAACCTCCAAAATAGAATGCCACAGGGATTAAAATCAGAGTTTGACCTAGTAAATTTTGGGATAATAAATAATAAAGGTGTCAGACATAGCATTTTCTGCTCTTTAGATGCCTATGGAACCTAAACTTTATCTTAGGTGGCTTTGTGATATTAAATATCTCCATAAAATTATTAATACTCCTGAAATGAGTTTCCTTATGTTTATATGTGTCAATTAATAAGAGGATGGATATGGGGGACTTAATTTCATCACAAATTAATTTCATTCATGTATTTCCATCAGGTAACAAAACAAAACTACCAAACAGATTCATGAAGGTCTGATCACTTTTACAGTATGAGAAATTTACCCCAGACAGATTGCCTAATAAAATCAATATACTAAAACATACCATATTAATTTAAGCTATGAGGATAAATATCAACATGAATATAAAGTAAACATGGATGTTTGGGGTAAAAAATATGTATGTTTACATGTATATACATATTTATATCCATATGTGAACAAGCATGTTCTAAGGTAAATAATAATACATTTATACAAGTGAAGAGGCTGCACAACGGGTCAATCAAAAAAGCCACATTTATTGAGGCAAAAATAAAGATAAAACCTAGGCAGACATGGAAGGAAACAAGGCAGTCTTGTTTCCTTCCATGTTTCCCTAGGTTTTATCTTTATTTTTGTCTCAATAAATGTGGCTTTTTTGATTGAACGGTTGTGCAGCCTCTTCAATTGTATCCATTTGTCTTGTCGGTATTGGTTCCCGATTCCTAGGCTAAGCACCTTGCCTGATTTGATGTGACTCCACTCTGGCTGCTCCTTGATGATGTCAGCCACCCACGACCAGTTTCTCCAGTGGAATGCTGGCTACTGCAATCGTTGATTCACTTTGAATAATACATTTATACCTTAATATAGGTATTATGTATATAACCTCAAGTTACATTTTTCAGAGTATCCATTGTATATTTGATTAACAAGTAACAGGGGCCAACAAAGCTAAATTAATGTTTCAAGCACCAATGCTTAATGTAATGTACATAATAATATGAATTACCATTGTAAACACTGTTTCGTAAGTAACACTATCATTGAGTGAAAAATGAGCTGTAATCTGATTAGAGGAGCCCAGGCAACGTCATTTTGTTTTACCCAATCAGACTGTATGTATTGCTTCTTTAATGAATGCCGGGTATGCACAGGTCATACAGCTATGACTTAGGCCATTTGGCCAAAATGCGTCAGATGACCTGTGACGTTGCTGGCATCAGATGGGTGCTGTTACTCACTTTGTATATACATGCACATACGTTCTGCTTGGATTTTACACTGTAATCAATAAAGGATTACGTTTTAAGCTCTTTAGGGGGTTTCAATGTTAGTTTATTACGTTGCGTTGTGGGGGATGCAGCTTAGGAGTTAATAGTTCTATTTAGTTATTGTGATGTGGAGAGATGGAGGTTTAGGAGTTAATAGTTCTATTTAGTTATTGTGATGGAGAGAGATGGAGGTTTAGGGGTTAATAGTTCTATTTAGCTATTGCAATGTAGGAGGGGTTTAGTGGTTAATAGTTCTATTTAGTTATTGTGATGTAGTGGAGGGCGGTTAACGGTTAATAGTTTATTTAGGTACATTGTGATGTGGGGGGATGGCAGTTTAGGGGTTAATAGTTTATTTATGAGTCTAACTGTACTTTGTAAAGTATTTTTGAAGTGTTTTGTGCAACCTTTTAGATGCAGAAACCAGTTAACCACAACTCTTAGATTGGAAAGGATTGAAGCGCAATCACGATTTCGCTCATCTTGTAATATCTATCTATCATAATTAAAATGGAATGTGAAAAGGCGATTGCGCTAGTGCAAAACCGTTTCTGCCTCACTTGTAACCAAGCCCCTTGTTTGCATAGAGAATATCATAGAAAAATGTCAGAAATATTGATTTATTTTTCAGTAAAATGTTTAATGAAAGCCTGTATATACTAGAGATTAAGGCATCTATTTATCAAGCCGTCAACCGCAAATATTTGGAATTCCGCAGCATATTTGTGGCGAGCCTGATTCCCCTTAGTTATCAAACCCTACAGACCGGCAAAAGTAGAATTTTGTGACGTAACATACGATCCCCCGGACTCAGTCTGACACAGATCGATGCTTACGTCATTACAGATGTTCCGAATGCAAATTCGGCACAATCTGACTACTTTTGCTAGTTATCAAATTTCTACCAGGTACACTCGCCACTATTCCGGCCCAGCGTACCTGGTTTTCAATCCGCCACCCTGGAAGCGGCGGATACCATAGGAATCAATGGAAGGCTGAAAGCAGCGAAAGCTCATGTTCGCTGCTGCCCGATATCCCATTGATTCCTATGGTAATGTTTACACCTAACACCCTAACATGTACCCCGAGTCTAAACACCCCTAATCTGCCGCCCCCTACACCGCCGCCACCTACATTATACTTATTAACCCCTAATCTGCCACCCTACACTGCCGCCACCTACATTATACTTATTAACCCCTAATATGCCCCCCTACACCGCCGCCACCTACCTACATTTATTAACCCCTAATCTGCCACCCCCAACGTCGCAGCCGCTATATTAAATTTATTAACCCTTAAACCTAAGTCTAATCCTAACACCCCCTAACTAAAATATAATTTAAATAAATCTAAATAAATATTCCTATCATTAAATAAATTATTCCTATTTAAAACTAAATACTTACCTGTAAAATAAACCCTAAGCTAGCTACAATATAACTAATAGTTACATTGTATCTAGCTTAGGGTTTATTTTTATTTTACAGGCAAGTTTGTATTTATTTTAACTAGGTACAATAGTTATTAAATAGGTATTAACTATTTACTAGCTACCTAGCTAAAATAAATACAAAAGTACCTGTAAAGTAAAATCTAACCTAAGTTACAATTACACCTAACACTACACTATAATTAAATTAATTCCCTAAATTAAATACAATTAAATAAATTTAGCTAAAGTACAAGAAAACCCCCACTAAATTACAGAAAATAATAAACAAATTACAAGATTTGTAAACTAATTACACCTAATCTTATTACCCTAACAAAATAATAAAGTCCCCCCCCCATAAAAAAAGCCCTACCCTACACTAAATTACAAATAGCCCTTAAAAGGGCCTTTTGCGGGGCATTGCCTAAAAGTAATCAGCTCTTTTACCTGTAAACAAAATCCCAAACCCCACCAACATTAAAACCCAGCACCCACACAACCAACCCTACTCTAAAACCCACCCAATCCCCCCTTAAAAAAACCTAACACTAACCCCTTGAAGATCACCTTACCATGAGAAGTCTTCACCTAAACGGGCCGAAGTCCTCAACGAAGCCGGCAGAAGTGGTCCTCCAGACGGGCAGAAGTCTTCATCCAGATGGCATCTTCTATTTTCATCCATCCGGAGCGGAGCGGCTCCATCTTCAAAACATCCGACACGGAGCATCCTCTTCATCTGACAGCTTCTTGCTGAATGAAGGTTCCTTTAAATGACGCCATCCAAGATGGCGTCCCTTCAATTCCGATTGGCTGATAGAATTCTATCAGCCAATCAGAATTAAGGTAGGAAAAATCCTATTGGCTGATGCTGATGATTGGATCAGCCAATAGGATTGAACTTTAATCCTATTGGCTGATTGCATCAGCCAATATGATTTTTCCTACCTTAATTCTGATTGGCTGATAGAATTCCATCTTGGATGACGTCACTTAAAGGAACCGTCATTGTTCAAGAAGACGTCGGATGAAGAGGATGCTCCGCGTCGGATGTCTTGAAGATGGAGCCACTCCGCGCCGGATGGATGAAGATAGAAGATGCCATCTGGATGAAGACCTCTGCCCATCTGGAGGACCACTTCTGCCCTTCTGGAGGACCACTTCTGCCAGCTTCATTGAGGACTTCGGCCCGGTTGGGTGAAGACTTCTCACAGTAGGGTGATCTTCAAGGGGTTAGTGATAGGTTTTTTTAAGGGGGGATTGGGTGGGTTTAAGAGTAGGGTTGGTTGTGTGGGTGGTGGGTTTTAATGTTGGGGAGGGTTGTGATTTTTTTTACAGGTAAAAGAGCTGATTACTTTACGGCAATGCCCCGCAAAAGGCCCTTTTAAGGGCTATTTGTAATTTAGTGTAGGGTAGCTTTTTTATTTTGGGGGGCTTTTTTATTTTGTTAGGGGGATTAGATTAGGTGTAATTAGTTTAAAAATCTTGTAATTTGTTTATTATTTTCTGTAATTTAGTGTTTGTTTTTTTTGTACTTTAGATAATTTTATTTAATTGTATTTAATTGTATTTAGTTTAGGGAATTAATTTAATTATAGTGTAGTGTTAGGTGAATTGTAACTTAGGTTAGGTTTAATTGTACAGGTATATTTGTATTTATTTTAACTAGGAAGTTATTAGTTAATAAATATTTAATAACTATTGTACCTAGTTAAAATAAATACAAACTTGCCTGTAAAATAAAAATAAATCCTGTATTTAGTTTAGGGAATTAATTTAATTATAGTGTAGTGTTAGGTGTAATTGTAACCTAGGTTAGGTTTAATTTTACAGGTATATTTGTATTTATTTTAACTAGGAAGTTATTAAATAGTTAGTACATATTTAATAACTATTGTACCTAGTTAAAATAAATACAAACTTGCCTGTAAAATAAAAATAAATCCTAAGCTAGATACAATGTAACTATTAGTTATATTGTAGCTATCTTAGGGTTTATTTTACAGGTAATATTTAGTTTTAAATAGGAATAATTTACTTAATGATATGAATATTTATTTAGATTTATTTAAATTATATATAAGTTATGGGGTGTTAGGGTTAGACTTAGGTTTAGGGGTTAATAAATTTATATAGTGGCAGCGACTTTAGGGGGGGCAGATTAGGGGTTAATAAATGTAGGTAGGTGGTGGTGGTGTAGGGAGGGGCAGATTAGGGGTTAATAAATAAAATGTAGGTAGCGGTGGTGTAGGGGGCGGCAGATTAGGGGTTAATAAGTATAATGTAGGTGGCGGGCGGTGTAGGGGTGGCAGATTAGGGGTTAATAAGTATAATGTAGGTGGCGGCAGTGTAGGGGGCGGCTGATTAGGGGTTAATAAGTATAATGTAGGTGGCGGTGGGCTCCGGGAGCGGCGGTTTAGGGGTTAAACACTTTATTTAGTTGCGGCGGGGTCTGTGAGCGGCGGATTATGGGTTAATACATTTATTAGAGTTGCGGTGGGCTCCGGGAGCGGCGGTATAGGGGGTAAACAGTATAGTATAGTGTGGGTGTTTAGTGACAGGGTACCAATAAAGCTGTGAAAAAGCCGAAGAGCAGCGAGATCGATGACTGTTAGTTAACAACAGTCCGCTGCTCATCGCCCCGTACTTAGTGTGCGGCTTTTTGACAGCTTTTTTGGTAATTTTGGAGAACGTATTCAGGTCCGCGGCAGCGATGTTAGGCGATCTTAGGTGAGCGTATTGGTGCCGTTGAATGCAAGTAAGTTGACGGCTTGATAAATAGATGCCTAAGAGTTTACCTTATTTAAACAATAAGCAAACTCTATCAAAATTTCTTCCAATCCAATCAATTTTGTCTTCTCATAACAATTTTTCAGCATAACGTTTAAACTGAAATTAAGAGGATATTAATTGGATAAGGATACCAAGTTGAATTTTATATGCCTCAAATAATTTCAATGAGTGATTTTCAATATCTTTACCAAAATGTGCCCACTTTTCGAACCATTGGGAATCATATCCTACAATGAAGTCTGGATTTCCCTTAATAGTTAAATAAGGTGATGACTTAACATTAATCTTGATTAATTAACAAAATTGGTGACAATCCTTAATAAAATCTCAAAACACAAACGGCTAGATTTGGAGTTTGGCGGTAAAAGGGCTGTTAACGCTCCGCGGGTTTTTTTCTGGCCGCACCATAAATTTAACTCTGGTATCGAGAGTTCAAACAAATGCTGCGTTAGGCTCCAAAAAAGGAGCGTAGAGCATTTTTACCGCAAATACAACTCTCGATACCAGAGTTGCTTACGGACGCGGCCGGCCTCAAAAACGTGCTCGTGCACGATTCTCCCATAGGAAACAATGGGGCTGTTTGAGCTGAAAAAAAACCTAACACCTGCAAAAAAGCAGCGTTCAGCTCCTAACGCAGTCCCATTGTTTCCTATGGGGAAACACTTCCTACGTCTGCACCTAACACCCTAACATGTACCCCGAGTCTAAACACCCCTAACCTTACACTTATTAACTCCTAATCTGCCGCCCCCGCTATCGCTGACCCCTGCATTACACTTTTAACCCCTAATCTGCCGCTCCGTAAACCGCCGCCACCTACGTTATCCCTATGTACCCCTAATCTGCTGCCCTAACATCGCCGACCCCTATGTTATATTTATTAACCCCTAATCTGCCCCCCACAACGTCGCCGACACCTGCCTACACTTATTAACCCCTAATCTGCCGAGCGGACCTGAGCGCTACTATAATAAAGTTATTAACCCCTAATCCGCCTCACTAACCCTATAATAAATAGTATTAACCCCTAATCTGCCCTCCCTAACATCGCCGACACCTACCTTCAATTATTAACCCCTAATCTGCCGACCGGAGCTCACCGCTATTCTAATAAATGTATTAACCCCTAAAGCTAAGTCTAACCCTAACACTAACACCCCCCTAACTTAAATATAATTTACATCTAACGAAATAAAATAACTCTTATTAAATAAATTATTCCTATTTAAAGCTAAATACTTACCTGTAAAATAAATCATAATATAGCTACAATATAAATTATAATTATATTATAGCTATTTTAGGATTAATATTTATTTTACAGGCAACTTTGTAATTATTTTAACCAGGTACAATAGCTATTAAATAGTTAAGAACTATTTAATAGTTTCCTAGTTAAAATAAAAACAAATTTACCTGTAAAATAAATCCTAACCTAAGTTATAATTAAACCTAACACTACCCTATCAATAAAATAATTAAATAAACTACCTACAATTACCTACAATTAACCTAACACTACACTATCAATAAATTAATTAAACACAATTGCTACAAATAAATACAATTAAATAAACTATCTAAAGTACAAAAAATAAAAAAGAACTAAGTTACAGAAAATAAAAAAATATTTACAAACATAAGAAAAATATTACAACAATTTTAAACTAATTACACCTACTCTAAGCCCCCTAATAAAATAACAAAGACCCCCAAAATAAAAAATTCCCTACCCTATTCTAAAATACAAAAATTACAAGCTCTTTTACCTTACCAGCCCTGAACAGGGCCCTTTGCGGGGCATGCCCCAAGAATTTCAGCTCTTTTGCCTGTAAAAGAAAACATACAATACCCCCCCCCCCCCAACATTACAACCCACCACCCACATACCCCTAATCTAACCCAAACCCCCCTTAAATAAACCTAACACTAATCCCCTGAAGATCTTCCTACCTTGTCTTCACCATACCAGGTTCACCGATCCGTCCTGGCTCCAAGATCTTCATCCAACCCAAGCGGGGGTTGGCGATCCATAATCCGGTGCTCCAAAGTCTTCCTCCTATCCGGCAAGAAGAGGACATCCGGACCGGCAAACATCTTCTCCAAGCGGCATCTTCTATGTTCTTCCATCCGATGACGACCGGCTCCATCTTGAAGACCTCCAGCGCGGATCCATCCTCTTCTTCCGACGACTAGACGACGAATGACGGTTCCTTTAAGGGACGTCATCCAAGATGGCGTCCCTCGAATTCCGATTGGCTGATAGGATTCTATCAGCCAATCGGAATTAAGGTAGGAATTTTCTGATTGGCTGATGGAATCAGCCAATCAGAATCAAGTTCAATCCGATTGGCTGATCCAATCAGCCAATCAGATTGAGCTCGCATTCTATTGGCTGATCGGAACAGCCAATAGAATGCGAGCTCAATCTGATTGGCTGATTGGATCAGCCAATCGGATTGAACTTGATTCTGATTGGCTGATTCCATCAGCCAATCAGAAAATTCCTACCTTAATTCCGATTGGCTGATAGAATCCTATCAGCCAATCGGAATTCGAGGGACGCCATCTTGGATGACGTCCCTTAAAGGAACCGTCATTCGTCGTCTAGTCGTCGGAAGAAGAGGATGGATCCGCGCTGGAGGTCTTCAAGATGGAGCCGGTCGTCATCGGATGGAAGAACATAGAAGATGCCGCTTGGAGAAGATGTTTGCCGGTCCGGATGTCCTCTTCTTGCCGGATAGGAGGAAGACTTTGGAGCACCGGATTATGGATCGCCAACCCCCGCTTGGGTTGGATGAAGATCTTGGAGCCAGGACGGATCGGTGAACCTGGTATGGTGAAGACAAGGTAGGAAGATCTTCAGGGGATTAGTGTTAGGTTTATTTAAGGGGGGTTTGGGTTAGATTAGGGGTATGTGGGTGGTGGGTTGTAATGTTGGGGGGGGGGGGTATTGTATGTTTTCTTTTACAGGCAAAAGAGCTGAAATTCTTGGGGCATGCCCCGCAAAGGGCCCTGTTCAGGGCTGGTAAGGTAAAAGAGCTTGTAATTTTTGTATTTTAGAATAGGGTAGGGAATTTTTTATTTTGGGGGTCTTTGTTATTTTATTAGGGGGCTTAGAGTAGGTGTAATTAGTTTAAAATTGTTGTAATATTTTTCTTATGTTTGTAAATATTTTTTTATTTTCTGTAACTTAGTTCTTTTTTATTTTTTGTACTTTAGATAGTTTATTTAATTGTATTTATTTGTAGCAATTGTGTTTAATTAATTTATTGATAGTGTAGTGTTAGGTTAATTGTAGGTAATTGTAGGTAGTTTATTTAATTATTTTATTGATAGGGTAGTGTTAGGTTTAATTATAACTTAGGTTAGGATTTATTTTACAGGTAAATTTGTAATTATTTTAACTAGGTAACTATTAAATAGTTCTTAACTATTTAATAGCTATTGTACCTGGTTAAAATAATTACAAAGTTGCCTGTAAAATAAATATTAATCCTAAAATAGCTATAATATAAATGTAATTTATATTGTAGCTATATTATGATTTATTTTACAGGTAAGTATTTAGCTTTAAATAGGAATAAGTTATTTAATAAGAGTTAATTTATTTCGTTAGATAAAAATTATATTTAAGTTAGGGGGGTGTTAGTGTTAGGGTTAGACTTAGCTTTAGGGGTTAATACATTTATTAGAATAGCGGTGAGTTCCGGTCGTCAGATTAGGGGTTAATAATTGAAGGTAGGTGTCGGCGATGTTAGGGAGGGCAGATTAGGGGTTAATACTATTTATGATAGGGTTAGTGAGGCGGATTAGGGGTTAATACATTTATTATAGTAGCGCTCAGGTCCGCTCGGCAGATTAGGGGTTAATAAGTGTAGGTAGGTGTCGGCGACGTTGTGGGGGGCAGATTAGGGGTTAATAAATATAACATAGGGGTCGGCGATGTTAGGGGCAGCAGATTAGGGGTACATAGGGATAACGTAGGTGGCGGCGATTTGCGGTCGGAAGATTAGGGGTTAATTATTTTAAGTAGCTTGCGGCGACGTTGTGGGGGGCAAGTTAGGGGTTAATAAATGTAATACAGGGGTCGGCGGGGTTAGGGGCAGCAGATTAGGGGTACATAAGTATAACGTAGGTGGCGGTCAGCAGATTAGGGGTTAAAAATTTTAATCGAGTGGCGGCGATGTGGGGGGACCTCGGTTTAGGGGTACATAGGTAGTTTATGGGTGTTAGTGTACTTTAGGGTACAGTAGTTAAGAGCTTTATAAACCGGCGTTAGCCAGAAAGCTCTTAACTCCTGCTATTTTCAGGCGGCTGGAATCTTGTCGTTAGAGCTCTAACGCTCACTGCAGAAACGACTCTAAATACCGGCGTTAGAAAGATCCCATTGAAAAGATAGGCTACGCAAATGGCGTAGGGGGATCTGCGGTATGGAAAAGTCGCGGCTGAAAAGTGAGCGTTAGACCCTTTAATCACTGACTCCAAATACCAGCGGGCGCCCAAAACCAGCGTTAGGAGCCTCTAACGCTGGTTTTGACGGCTACCGCCGAACTCTAAATCTAGGCCAAAGTTTTTTTTAGTCATCTTAGAGAGAACCTTTAGGGGCATATGAGGTAATATTTGAAATGAATAGGGGACTACCAAGCATTTTTCATATTCTAATAAAGAATAATGTCAAATATCTATAAACCAGTCAAAAATCTATTTCACTAAGGCAGAAATATTTTATTTTTTAGATATGGGAGGGCCATTCCAAAACAATTTTTATTTGCTGTAAGTCTTTTAATAGCCATTCTCATTCTTTGTTTTAGCCATATAAATCGAGATATGTAAGAGTTAATTAGAACAGTGTCTTTCCTAAGTAACAATAGAGGTAAAGTCAGAAAAAATAGAAAGATTTTAGAAAACAAATCATTTTAAATGAATTACTTCTTCCCACCAATAAAAGGGGAAAATCCTAACGGCTAGATTTAGAGTTTTGTCGGTAAGGACCCGCGTAGCTAACGCTGGCTTTTTTCTGGCTGCACCTTTAAAATAACTCTGGTATTGAGAGTCCATATAATGTCAGCGTTAGGCTCCAAAAAAGGAGCGTAGAACATATTTAACGCAACTGCAACTCTCGATACCAGAGTTGCTTACGGACGCGGCCAGCCTCAAAAACGTGCTCGTGCACGATTCCCCCATAGGAAACAATGGGGCTGTTTGAGCTGAAAAAAAAACCTAACACCTGCAAAAAAGCCGCGTTCAGCTCCTAACGCAGCCCCATTGTTTGCTATGGGGAAACACTTCCTACGTCTGCACCTAACACTCTAACATGCACCCCGAGTCTAAACACCCCTAACCTTACACTTATTAACCCCTATTCTGCCGCCCCCGCTATCGCTGACCCCTGTATATTATTTTTAACCCCTAATCTGCCGCTCCGTAAACCGCCGCTACTTACATTATCCCTATGTACCCCTAATCTGCTGCCCCTAACACCGCCCACCCCTATATTATATTTATTAACCCCTAATCTGCCCCCCACAACGTCGCCTCCACCTGCCTACACTTATTAACCCCTAATCTGCCGACCGGACCTGAGCGCTACTATAATAAAGTTATTAACCCCTAATCCGCCTCACTAACCCTATAATAAATAGTATTAACCCCTAATCTGCCCTCCCTAAAATCGCCGACACCTAACTTCAATTATTAACCCCTAATCTGCTGACTGGAGCTCACCGCTATTCTAATAAATGTATTAACCCCTAAAGCTAAGTCTAACCCTAACACTAACACCCCCCTAAGTTAAATATAATTTTTATCTAACGAAATTAATTAACTCTTATTAAATAAATTATTCCTATTTAAAGCTAAATACTTACCTGTAAAATAAACCCTAATATAGCTACAATATAAATTATAATTATATTATAGCTATTTTAGGATTAATATTTATTTTACAGGTAACTTTGTATTTATTTTAACCAGGTACAATAGCTATTAAATAGTTAAGAACTATTTAATAGCTAAAATAGTTAAAATAATTACAAATATACCTGTAAAATAAATCCTAACCTAAGTTACAATTAAACCTAACACTACACTATCAATAAATTAATTAAATAAAATACCTATAATTATCTACAATTAAACCTAACACTACACTATCAATAAATAAATTAAATACAATTCCTACAAATAAATACAATGAAATAAACTAACTAAAGTACAAAAAATAAAAAAGAACTAAGTTACAAAAAATAAAAAAATATTTACAAACATTAGAAGTATATTACAACAATTTTAAACTAATTACACCTACTCTAAGCCCCCTAATAAAATAACAAAGCCCCACAAAATAAGAAAATGCCCTACCCTATTCTAAATTACTCAAGTTCAAAGCTCTTTTACCTTACCAGCCCTGAACAGGGCCCTTTGCGGGGCATGCCCCAAGAAGTTCAGCTCTTTTGCCTGTAAAAAAAAACATACAATACCCCCCCCCAACATTACAACCCACCACCCACATACCCCTAATCTAACCCAAAACCCCCTTAAATAAACACTAAGCCCCTGAAGATCTCCCTACCTTGAGTCGTCTTCACCCAGCCGAGCCAAATTCTTCATCCAAGCGGAGCAAGAAGAGGTCCTCCATCCGGTAGAAGTCTTCATCCAAGCGGGGCAAAAGAGGTCTTCCATCCGATTGAAGTCTTCATCCAAGAGGCATCTTCTATCGTCATCCATCCGGAGCGGAGCGGCAGCATCCTGAAGACCTCCTACGCGGAACATCCATCCTGGCCGACGACTGAACGACGAATGACGGTTCCTTTAAATGACGTCATCCAAGACGGCGTCCCTCGAATTCCGATTGGCTGATAGGATTCTATCAGCCAATCGGAATTAAGGTAGGAATATTCTGATTGGCTGATGGAATCAGCAAATCAGAATCAAGTTCAATCCGATTGGCTGATCCAATCAGCCAATCAGATTGAGCTCGCATTCTATTGGCTGTTCCGATCAGCCAATAGAATGCGAGCTCAATCTGATTGGCTGATTCAATCAGCCAATCAGATTTTTCCTACCTTGGATGACATCATTTAAAGGAACCGTCATTCGTCGTTCAGTCGTCGGCCAGGATGGATGTTCCGCGTCGGAGGTCTTCCGGATGCTGCCTATCCGCTCCGGATGGATGACGATAGAAGATGCCTCTTGGATGAAGACTTCAATCGGATGGAAGACCTCTTCTGCCCCGCTTGGATGAAGACTTCTACCGGATGGAGGACCTCTTCTTGCTCCGCTTGGATGAAGAATTTGGCTCGGCTGGGTGAAGACGACTCAAGGTAGGGAGATCTTCAGGGGCTTAGTGTTAGGTTTATTTAAGGGGGGTTTGGGTTAGATTAGGGGTATGTGGGTGGTGGGTTGTAATGTTGGGGGGGGGTATTGTATGTTTTTTTTACAGGCAAAAGAGCTGAACTTCTTGGGGCATGCCCCGCAAAGGGCCCTGTTCAGGGCTGGTAAGGTAAAAGAGCTTTGAACTTTAGTAATTTAGAATAGGGTAGGGCATTTTTTTATTTTGGGGGGCTTTGTTATTTTATTAGGGGGCTTAGAGTAGGTGTAATTAGTTTAAAATTGTTGTAATATATTTCTAATGTTTGTAAATATTTTTTTATTTTTTGTAACTTAGTTCTTTTTTATTTTTTGTACTTTAGTTAGTTTATTTCATTGTATTTATTTGTAGGAATTGTATTTAATTTATTTATTGATAGTGTAGTGTTAGGTTTAATTGTAGATAATTATAGGTATTTTATTTAATTAATTTATTGATAGTGTAGTGTTAGGTTTAATTGTAACTTAGGTTAGGATTTATTTTACAGGTATATTTGTAAATATTTTAACTATTTTAGCTATTAAATAGTTCTTAACTATTTAATAGCTATTGTACCTGGTTAAAATAATTACAAAGTTACCTGTAAAATAAATATTAATCCTAAAATAGCTATAATATAATTATAATTTATATTGTAGCTATATTAGGGTTTATTTTACAGGTAAGTATTAAGCTTTAAATAGGAATAATTTATTTAATAAGAGTTAATTAATTTCGTTAGATAAAAATTATATTTAACTTAGGGGGGTGTTAGTGTTAGGGTTAGACTTAGCTTTAGGGGTTAATACATTTATTAGAATAGCGGTGAGCTCAAGTCGGCAGATTAGGGGTTAATAATTGAAGTTAGGTGTCGGCGATGTTAGGGAGGACAGATTAGGGGTTAATACTATTTATTATAGGGTTAGTGAGGCGGATTAGGGGTTAATAACTTTATTATAGTAGCGCTCAGGTCCGCTCGGCAGATTAGGGGTTAATAAGTGTAGGCAGGTGGAGGCGACGTTGAGGGGGGCAGATTAGGGGTTAATAAATATAATATAGGGGTCGGCGGTGTTAGGGGCAGCAGATTAGGGGTACATAGCTATAATGTAGGTGGCGGCTCTTTGCGTTCGGCAGATTAGGGGTTAATTATTGTAGGTAGGTGGCGGCGACGTTGTGGGGGGCAGGTTAGGGGTTAATAAATATAATATAGGGGTCGGCGGTGTTAGGGGCAGCAGATTAGGGGTACATAAGGATAACGTAGGTGGCGGTCGGCAGATTAGGGGTTAAAAAATTTTTATTGAGTGGCGGCGATGTGGGGGGACCTCGGTTTAGGGGTACATAGGTAGTTTATGGGTGTTAGTGTACTTTAGAGTACAGTAGTTAAGAGCTTTATGAACCGGCGTTAGCCCAGAAAGCTCTTAACTACTGACTTTTTTCTGCGGCTGGAGTTTTGTCGTTAGAATTCTAACGCTCACTTCAGACACGACTCTAAATACCGGAGTTAGCAAAATCCCATTGAAAAGATAGGATACGCAATTGACGTAAGGGGATCTGCGGTATGGAAAAGTCGCGGCTGAAAAGTGAGCGTTAGACCCTTTTTTGACTGACTCCAAATACCGGAGGTAGCCTAAAACCAGCGTTAGGAGCCTCTAACGCTGGTTTTCACGGCTACCGCCAAACTCCAAATCTAGGTCTAAGTCTGCAAAGATGGTAGTAAGGGAGAGATGTTTAGTTTATACCACCTCTGAGGATCTCTAGAACATTTAAAACCCAGATAACCTATAGCCTCTTTTACTTCTTTAAAATGAGTCACTGGGGAATTTGTGTTCTTAACAAGCCACATTATACGAATTTTTGTTTTATTTATAGAAAAACCTGAAAAAGATTGAAAGTCTTCTAAAACTTTCAAAATAATTGTTAAATAAACAGAAAGATTTTCTGTGAAAATTAATAAATCATCTGCTAATATAGCAAGATTATTTCCTTCCACTTAATACCTGCAGTACTTTCCCTTAAATAACTAGCTAACAGCTCCAAAGATAGATTAAATAATAAGGGAGAAATAGAACACCCCTGCCGTGTACCTCTGCATAATTGAAAATTAGGTGATTGTAATCCATTAACAACTAATACTGTTGTTGGAGATTTGTATAATTGTACTAATTTCAAAAAATTTCCAGTGAAACCAAAATTGGAAAGAGAAGTTAATAAATGATCCCACGATAATGATTTAAAGCCTTTGTGGGTATCTAACATAATTATTTCCCCATCACTATTCATTAACTCCTCCTTTTTCATTTGAGAATAAAAATTATCTATAACTAGCTCAAGTTTTTTTGTATTCGAGATCAAAGTTCTGCCTTTCATAAATTCAGTTTGATCTGGGTGTATAAGAGGAGAGATAACTTGTTGTAATTGGTTGCCAATATTTGTGTCAAGATTTTATAGTCTACGTTTTGTAGAGAAATAGGGCGGTAAGAATCCACATCCTCAGCATTCTTTCCTTGTTTATGGATCAAAATAGTTCAATACTGCTTAAAATACTTGGATGGATTTTTCCCTTCTAAAAAATAACTATTATATACTTTTGTTAATAATGGATTAATCCTTTAATCCAAAATTTTATAGAATTCCACCTGTAGACAATCTGGGCCTGAAGCTTTACCGAGGATTAGTCTTTTAATCACCATCCTAATCTCTTCTATTTGAATTGGATTATTGATTATCTGCACTTGCGCTAATGTAACTAGGAGTACCTTTATTTTCCTCCATTTCTGTAGAGATAGGGGAGTATAATTTTTGATAATACTGATAAAATTTATCCACTATCTCTTTTGGACTAGTAACATGCTTATCCTGAACTTTCAGTGAAGTAATTTACTGGTATTTAGATTGTTTTGAAAACTTCAATATCTTAGCTAAAAAAAATCCATTTTTATTTCCATATTGCATATATTTTCCATGTTTTCTGAGCTCAGCCCTACTTTACTTCTGATATGTATACTAAAGGAACACCTCAAGTTATATAGCAGCACTCACATACAAATATAGCAATAATCTGTTAGATCTATGTGCAAAAAGTCTTACTGGTAGTGGAAACACATTACGTGTAATGTCCCGAAAGAGACCCTTTAAACAGTCAGGTAATGAATGTGCTGAGTGGAGTTCCCCACCGGTTGCTGCCAATCTTTATTCCTGTGCTTTCCTCCTTCACAAGCCGAAAAAATCTAGTAGAATATGGGATACAAAAGAGCAACGCAAAGCCGTATTCATGGTAAATTTATTGACAATCACGCATAAGTAAAATCTTACTTACTAAATGTAAGTTCTTTAAAACATGTCCAAAATCACAAAAGTCCAGCTTCCAATTGCACTGCTATACGCCGAACAGCTGATCAATTCCGTCATTCTCAAGACATCAATCTAACACTTGTGGCTGCAGTCATCTACAGAATCCCAAGCAGGACATTAGTAGCTCAACGCATTTCTCCTGGATAAATGTGGTGGTCTCTTGCAATAAAATATGTAGGAAGCCCAATGTTGCTCACTCTGATCACCTTTTGAATCCCATATCCTACTTTACTTCTGTAGGAAATAAGCATCTCTTTGAGATTTGGCAGCTAGATAATTTATATATGAATGAGTGAAATGTAAAAAATGTTTATTTAGAATACATTTTCAGATTATTGTTCCGGTTATTTCTGACAATTAATCACCTGGTTATACATTGTTGAAATCAAGGAAATTATTGTGAGGTGAATTATCTCCCATTTAATCAGTTGATCATTCATATTTAATCAAATGTACTTCATTGGAAATAGAAAAATAATGATTCCCTTAAAAATAATTTAAATAGTTTTATTAAACTAAATAAAAATAACCATTACCTTAATAATAAGAATTTAAATAGTTTTATTTAACTAAAATTAGAACATTATAGTTCATTAGTAATGCTTGCCCCTCCCACTTGTGCAGATCTATTCCACTCCAACCAATCTTCTATTGAGTGAGCATCCTGAAACTTGTTAGTTGATTCTGTGTACATAGACTTGCATGAGACCAATGGCATTAAAGGGACAGTAAAGTCAAACTTAAACTTTCATGATTCAGAAAGAACATGAAATTTTTAGCAATTGCCTAATGAACTTCTCTTATATAATTTGTATTGTTCTCTTGGCATTGTTGAAAAGCATACATAGGTAGGCTGCTTGTCACTGATTCACCCAATGTATTCAGCCATACCCCAGTAGAGAATTGCTATTTTTTAACAAAGGATACAAAGAGAATGAAGCAAATTTGATAATAGAAGTAAATTCAGTTTATTCTAATTTTGGCGCCTAAATAATCTAGATTTTATTAAAGACAGGAGGCGAATATTTTGCAGTTATCATTACTGACTTCCAAACAGCAGCAAAGAAAGATAAATAACATAGTAACAAAAGACATCCAATTAGCAATGACCAGACAATATAACCACATAACTGCAGGAAATAACGTGTCTTTTCGCAGCCGTAACAGAAGAAGGAAATTGCACAAACTTTATAGAAAACACTGAAGAATAAACTGGAACATTGTGAACTTCATGAAAAATTTAATGGAGACATCAACAGATGGAGGAGGGCCAAAGGTCTGTTAAGCTGGAAGAAAACAGAAAAGGAGAGGTAACACTGATACCATTACAGTAAAAAGCAACCTAGGGAGAACAAAGGTCATTACAACAGCAACAAACAAAAGCCATTTAGAGTGTGGGGGGGGGGGGGGTTTTCTGTATGGGAGGGTAATGGAAGGAAAATATTTGTCTCCTATCTAATAAAATCTAGGTTATTTAAGAACCAAGGTTAGAATACTCTGATTTTTATGGCAAGACAGGAGGCTTCATATTTTGTATATTTTAACGCCCTGAAAGGACAGAATGGAATGCATGAGGAAAAGGTTTAAAGTAAAACTCAGAAAAGAAAGTGGCCAAGGAAAAGACTGAAAGGCTGCAGCACCATTGACAGAATGAGCTCGAAAAGAGGGAGAAATTCCCACCTCAAACACGAGTAATTTAATCCACCTAGCCAAAGTAGGGGTAGACATTGTGCGGTGAGGAGGAAATGCAAGAAATGAGTAGAGGATCCGTTGAAAAACCACAAAGGCCTTCAATCCAAGAAAAATAAGCTTGAAGGCAAAGGGCGACACAAAGTTTCAATTCCTCAGGAATATAAAGGTAAAAGAAAGTTTTAGAGGATGACTTGGTTGTGTGAGAAATAGAAAAGGAAACACCATCAGGAGAAAAAGAGGCAGAATGAACACCAAGAACTCTAATGTCTGAAACTCGCCAAAATAATACCAGGCAAAGAAGCATGGCCAACTTCACGGAAAGCTGTTTAAGGGAAATTTATGAGTTGGAAGGCCAGATTTTAAAGAAAGAAAGAATCAAGCTATAATCCCAAAGACTAGAACAATGAGAATTGTGAGGGTTCTGAAACTGAATAGCCTAAAGAAGATGGCAGATCAAAATCTACCCTGTCTACCCTCAGGGAAACCCTCAAAGGTAGGATGGCCTGCTGAAATAGCTGAATGGAAAAGATTGACAGTACAGTATGCTTTCCCTTGAGAAAAAAAGTTCAGTGAGGAAAATTACAATCATGTTAGGCGAGGCAGAAAAGGGATCAATGTCCCTTCCCACACACCAACAAACCCAGACTTCCCAGGCTGAAGCATAAATTTTTTTAGTACGTGGGGCCCAGGATTAACATGATAGGAGGGAAGCCTTTAGTGAAAGGTCTTCGTAAGACCAGGATCCCCTGAATTCTGCCAGACCAGGAGTGTCAGGTGGTCCTGGATCAAACAAGGGTGAGGGTGATTCTAAACATCCACCAGAAGATTGGGAAGCAGATGAGGAGGAGCTGAGTACATCTTCAGTAGAGGAGCAAACAATGGCTGAGTCAACTACCAGGGAGTGATCAGGGTCAGGAGGTACTGGAAGCGTCAAACAAATAAAAGGGTCTAAGCGATGAGGGCAGAAGGACGGAAATCATAAGCTCCTTGTAGAGGCCAAACCTAAAGAAAGGCATCCACTACTTTGCAGTCTGGATCCAGGAGCCAAATGAAAAAATTAGGAAGTTGGTGATTGATGCAACAGTTCACTTCTGAATGCAAATGACGAGTTTTAGGATACAAACATCACACAAGTGCCTTTAAAACATTATTAGAATGAAATAAAAATACATACCAAAAAACTCAATCCACTCTAACAGATATACACAAGAAAACTTGAAAACAGTTCAAGAAAAACTAAAGGAAAAACTATATAACCTCATCAGTTTTGAAATAGAGAAACACAACCATGAGACAAGATACTTCACAAGTGCAATTACATCTATTTAAATTTTGCATGCTGAGTTGAAGTTTTAGGTGTAAAATCTGGACCATTACTCATGAATGTCCCGGAATAGCCCAGAAGACCCACAGCAATATTGTGACACCAATTTGACAAAATTACCATAACATAACAGGAATGCAAATATTTAACAATTCACAGGTCCAGTTCTACAAACATGTATCCTGTGTGTTGTAATTATCATTGCTGTTTTTCCACATTGCTGGCAGTTTGCATTTAGGGCTAGATTACGAGTGAAGCGTTAGTTATCTCTCCTGCTTGCACACTAACCGCGCTCAACAAGAAAACCAGTGTGCCCGGAGATAAGCCACCACTAGCTTGAGGAGTTTTGTAAAGCATCAAAGGGCAGAGCTGAGGCAGAACGGAAAACAAGTGAACTGTTAAAGCAACAGAATTGAAGGAATTTGTGTCAGTGAGGTGACACAGGCACTGCCAAATATGTGTCTTTCAAGTCCGGATCGCACTATCCAGTCATTCAAATGGAGCAGATCACTTAGCATGTGAACGTGCTCCATCTTGACACCACAAAAATGTTTGAGATCCCTCAGATTTATGACCGGATATTAATCCCCAGACTTCTTTGAGGCAAGTAACAGGTTGCTCAGGAAACCCGTCAGGGCATCCTGAGGAACATGGTTTTATAGCTCCTTTTGACTGTAGTGACAAAACCTCCTCTTTGATAAGATGATAAGATTCTGGTCCTCAACGGACAAGCAAATGGGATTGGAGAAATGAGACTGCAAAAGAGGACAAATTAATTCTATGGCAAATCCTTGAACAGTCTGGAGAATCCAAGGGGTCAATTTATTAAATGCAGGGCAGACATGATTCGCTGTAGCTAAATGCCAACAGTGTAACAAGCATTTCTTGTGAAATGCTTGTGCAATGCCGCCCCCTGCACATTCACGGACAATCAGCTGCTAGAAGGGGGTGTCAATAATCCCGATCGTATCTAATCGGGCTGATTGCAGTCCGTCACCTAAAAGTTGCCGAAGAAGTTACGGAGCAGCGGTCTTGTGACCGCTGCTTCTTAACTTCTGTTTCTGGCGAGCTGGAAACTACGGGCAGAGATAACAGCATCCGCTGCTTATTAAATCTCCCCCAAGTGTCTACGGTAACTGTTAACCAATTTAGGAAAAAATGGTTGAGCCTGCCTACAAATGGAAGGCGGGAAGAAGGGGATAAAGGACTTACCTTGGCCTGTATTGGAAGGTGCTGATGGAACTCACACAGAGGATGGTCTGGTCCCTGAAGGTCTAGATTGGTACGGGAACATGACTCTTGCATTGTGCAGAGTGGTATTGGAGCTGGTTGAGGCCCATGTATTGGCGTTGGCCAAAGATTTGACATCCAGGCAGATGACCTCTGAATCTGCCAGCCCTGCCAAAAAAACATCTAGGTTGTAATACTTTTCGAAGAGAGGCTTGTATTTTGTTAATAGATGTGAAAGTTGACACATAGGGGCCAATTTATCATGGCTCGAATGGGCATTCAGCGTATCATGTCCACCATACATTGATAAATCGGCTCCATAATGTCTCATAATGGTGAGAAAAGAATCTCCAAATAAAAGGCCGTTAGCCTAGGAGACTTCCTCTTGGAGTCAATGCGCAGGAGTTAAAAAGGTTTAAAGTTTTGAGTCTAACTCAGGAGTGACTGACTCTTTGATGTGGAGAGAATGCCTATGGCATTCAGCCCTGAGTAGAACCCTATTCTCCCAATCCAGAGATTGACGAAGGCATCTCTGCATGTGTTTCGGACTAAAAATGGGATTACCAGCATGATCAAAAAGATCCTCATTTACCTCCTTATCCAAGTAAGGCATCCAAGTGGAGCCTTGAAAAGAGACATTTAGAAGATCTCCATTACAAAGATCTCCTGAATCCCAATCATGATCTGGTTAATAATCCCAAAAAAGATCCTCCAAATTAAAAGACTCAAAGTCTGTGCACAGACATCCCTGTTTATTAACTACAGGGTCTAGGATTCTTTTACCCCATTTTAACTCCAGGGAGGAGGTTCTATCACCCCTATTGATTCTGCCCGGGGAAGGGCCTTCAAATTTCATGCAGGTTCTTTGCCTTTAGAAGGGTGATTGGATTGGGAACACCACTGCCTTTTACAGGGCTGAGGAGTATATTCATCTGAATTCGGGTTCTAAAAAAATTTGTTTCAAGACATTCGTAATAATTGGGTATGTGTCAGTAATTTGGTTTTGGGATTTATTCTTGTCGTTCTGAATTTTGAAATTCGGATTCATTCGAAACGTAACCAAGTTATTATTAATGTCGGACCGAATCGTTATTACAGACCGAATCGTTATTTCTAACTAATGTTCCGGAGTTTGCCGAAAAAATTATGTTAAACCACCGCCACCACCCATGCCGCCACTTAATTGACCCCTAAATCGCCATCCCCCCACATCACTAACACTACCTAAACCTATTAACCTCTAAACCGCCTCCCCCCACATCGCCGACACTAACTAAATCACAAAATAAACGTATTTACCCCTAAACTGCAGTCCCCCGACATCACAGACACAAACTAAACCTATTAACCCCTAAACCGCCATTCCCAAACATTGCCAACACTAAATAAATCACTAAATAAAGTATTAACCCCTAAACCGCAGTTCCCAAATATCGCCAACACCAACTAAACCTAGTAACCCCTAAATCACAGTTCCCCGACATCGCCGGCACTAACTAAACCTATTAACCACTAAACCGCACCCCCCCCCCCACATCACCAACACTAACTAAACCTATCAATTAACCCCTAAACCTCCAGCCCTCACATCGCAACCACCTAAATTAAACTATATTAACCCCTAAACCTAACCCTAACACCCCCTAACTTTAACATAATTTAAATAGACCTAAATTAAAGTTAAAATTATTAACTAAATAAATACCTATTTAAAACTAAAAACAAACTAACCTGTGAAATAAAAATAAAACCGAAGCTAGCTACAATATAACTAATAGTTTTATTGTAGCTAGCTTAGGTTTTATTTTAACTTCACAGGTAAGTTTGTATTTATTTTAACTAGGTAGACTATTTAGTAAATAGTTATTAACTATTTTCTAACTACCTATTTAAAATAAATACAAACTTTTTACCTGTGAAATAAAAGTAAAACCTAAGCTGCCTTACACTAAAACCTAAGATTACAAAATAAAAAAAGCTACCATTACAAAATAAAAAACCTATCATTACAAAAAATAAAAAACACTAAAATTACAACAACAAAAAAATACCATTACGAAAAAATATCAAACGAAATTATCCAAAACATTAAAAATTATTCCTATTCTAATAACCTGTTTAACAAAAAACACCTTAAAATAATAAAAAAACCTAATCTATAATAAACTACCAAGGGCCCTTAAAAGGGCCTTTTGTTGGGCATTGCCCTAAAGAAATCAGCTCTTTTCCTACAAAAGAAAACAAACACCCCCTAACAGTATACAAACCCCCACCCCCCCAAACCCACAAAATAAAAATAAAGTAAAACCTAATCTACTCATTGCCCTGAAAAGGGCATTTGTATAAGCATTGCCCTTATGGCATTCAGCTCTTTTGCTGCCGTTAAAAATAAAAAATGGCTATTCTAAAAAAAAACAAAAAAAAACACCCCAAAATGAAAAAAAACCCATTATACTAATTATCCAAAATAAAAACAATTATTCCTATTCTAATACCCATTTTAAAAAAAAACACCCCAAAATAAAAGAAACCTAATCTATAATAAACTACCAATAGCCCTTAAAAGGGCCTTTTGTAGAGCATTGCCCTAAAGAAATCAGCTCTTTTTCTAAACAACATTAGAAACCCCCACCCCCAAAACCCACAAAATAAAAAACTATCTAAAAAAACCTAATCTACCCATTGCCCTTTTAAGGGCATTTGTATGGACATTGCCCTTTTAAGGGCAGTAAAAGAGCTTGGTAATGGGTAGATTAGGTTTTTTTAGATAGTTTTTTTTTATTTTGTGGGTTTGGGGGGTGGGGGTTTGTAATGTTAGTGGGTCTTTGTATTTTTGTTTAGAAAAAGAGCTGATTTCTTTAGGGCAATGCCCTACAAAAGGCCCTTTTAAGGACTATTGGTAGTTTATTATAGATTAGATATCTTTTGTTTTGTGGTGGGGGGTTTTTTAAACTGGGTATTAGAATAGGATTTTTTTTTATTATTTTTGATAATTCGTTTGTTATTTTGTGTAATGTTTTTTTCTTTTTGGGGTGGGTTTTTTGTTTTTAGAATAGCCATTTTTATTTTTAATGGGCAGCAAAACAGCTGAATGCCCTTTAAAGGGCAATGCCTAGGTTTAACTTTATTTTTATTTTGTGGGTTTGGGGGGTGGGGGCTTGTAATGTTAGGGTGTGTTTGTATTTATTTTGTAGAAAAAGAGCTGATTTCTTTAGGGCAATGCCCTAAAAAAAGCCTTTTAAGGGTCCTTGGTAGTTTATTATAGATTAGGGTTTTTTATTTTAGGGTGTTTTTTTTTTCTTTTTAAGCAGGGTATTAGAATAGGAATAATTTTTATTGTTTTGGATATATTCGTTTGTTATTTTTTGTAATGGTAGATTTTTTATTTTTTGGAATTTTAGTGTTTTTTTTGTAATGGTAGATTTTTTTATTTTGTAATGTTAGGTTTAGTGATGTTGCGAATAGTTCGCCGGCGAATAGTTCCCGGTGAACATAGCATGTTCGCGTTCGCCGCGGCGGTGAACATATGCAATGTTCGATCCGCCCCCTATTCGTTATCATTGAGCAATACTTTGACCCTGTACCTCACAGTCAGCAGGCACATTCCAGCCAATCAGCAGCAGACCCTCCCTCCCAGACCCTCCTACCTCCTGGACAGCATCCATTTTAGATTAATTCGGAAGCTGCATTGTTAGTGAGAGGAGGGACAGTGTAGCTGCTGCTGATTTCGTAGGGAAATCTATAGCTAGGCTAGTGTATTCAGTGTCCACTACAGTCCTGAAGGACTCATCTGATCTCTGCTGTAAGGACAGCACCCCAAAAAGCCCGTTTTAGGGCTGCTTTTTTTTCCCTGTGTAATCTAATTGCAGTTGCCTGCCTGCCAGCGTGTGTGTCAGGCTCACAGCGTATACTGTGCCCACTTGCCCAGTGCCACCACTCATATCCGGTGTAACAGTAGTGTAAATTTAAAAAAAAAACTTTTTTGACTGTGAAACATCAGTCTGCTTGTGTAATCTAATTGTAGTTGCCTGCCAGCGTGTGTGTCAGGCTCACAGCGTATACTGTACCCACTTGCCCAGTGCCACCACTCATATCTTGTTTAATAGTAGTGTATATTTAAAAAAAAAAAAAATTTTGACTGTTAAACATCAGTCTGCTTTTTTGTGTCAGGCTCACAGCATATACTGTGCCCACTTGCCCAGTGCCACCACTCATATCTTGTTTAATAGTAGTGTAAGTGTACATTTAGAAAAAAAAAACTTTTTGAACTGTTAAACATCAGTCTGCTTTTTTGTGTCAGGCTCACAGCATATACTGTGCCCACTTGCCCAGTGCCACCACTCATATCTTGTTTAATAGTAGTGTAAGTGTACATTTAGAAAAAAAAAAACTTTTTGAACTGTTAAACATCAGTCTGCTTTTTTGTGTCAGGCTCACAGCATATACTGTGCCCACTTGCCCAGTGGCACCACTCATATCTTGTTTAATAGTAGTGTAAGTGAACATTTAAAAAAACAAAACTTTTTTGACTGTGAAACATCAGTCTGCTTTTTTGTGTCAGGCTCACAGCGTATACTGTGCCCACTCATATCTTGTTTAATAGTAGTGTAAGTGTACATTTAGAAAAAAAAAACTTTTTGAACTGTTAAACATCAGTCTGCTTTTTGTGTCAGGCTCACAGCGTATACTGTGCCCACTTGCCCAGTGGCACCACTCATATCTTGTTTAATAGTAGTGTAAGTGTACATTTAAAAAAAAAAAACTTTTTTGACTGTGAAACATCAGTCTGCTTTTTTGTGTCAGGCTCACAGCGTATACTGTGCCCACTTGCCCAGTGCCACCACTCATATCTTGTTTAATAGTAGTGTAAGTGTACATTTAAAAAAAAAAAACTTTTTTGACTGTGAAACATCAGTCTGCTTTTTTGTGTCAGGCTCACAGCGTATACTGTGCCCACGCTACCACTCATATATTGTTTAATAGTAGTGTAAGTGTACATTTAAAAAAAACAACTTTTTTGACTGTGAAACATCAGTCTGCTTTTTTGTGTCAGGCTCACAGTGTATACTGTGCCCACTTGCCCAGTGCCACCACTCATATCTTGTTTAATAGTAGTGTAAGTGTACATTTAAAAAAAAAAAAACTTTTTTGACTGTGAAACATCAGTCAGCTTTTTTGTGTCAGGCTCACAGCGTATACTGTGCCCACTTGCCCAGCGCCACCACTCATATCTTGTTTAATAGTAGTGTAAGTGTACATTTAAAAAAAAAAAAACTTTTTTGACTGTGAAACATCAGTCTGCTTTTTTGTGTCAGGCTCACAGCGTATACTGTGCTCACTTGCCCAGTGCCACCACTCATATCTTGTTTAATAGTAGTGTAAATGTACATTTTAAAAAAAAACTTTTTGGACTGTGAAACATCAGTCTGCTTTTTTGCCTCAGGCTCACAGCGTATACTGTGCCCACTTGCCCAGTGCCACCACTCATATCTTGTTTAATAGTAGTGTAAGTGTACATTTAAAAAAAAATGACAGGCAGAGGCAGGCCACCCCGCAGGTACCGTCAGTGTTCAGAGGCCACGTACCATGAACTCGAAAAGTTCTGAGGACATAGTTGACAGGCTAACACAGGATACCCAATCTTCTACAGCTTCCACTCAGAACCTTGACGCACCATCCTCCTCCAGCTTAGCTTCGGGCACCTCTGAAGTTACCACTCGCCCGCCTGCCACCACCACCAACACTAGCACCACAGCCGCTTCACTTGATCTGTCAGAGGAGTTATTTACACATCAGTTTGAATAAATGAGTGATGCGCAACCATCATTGATAGAGGATGTAGATAACAGTGATATGTCTCAGTCAGGCAGCATTACAGACATGGACGTACGGTGTGATGATGATGATGTTGTACCCGCTGCTGCTTCCTTTGTTGAGTTGTCAGATACAAGTGAAGCGGTTGATGATGACGATGCATCCGTGGATGTCACGTGGGTGCCCGCTAGAAGAGAAGAAGAACAGGGGGAAAGTTCAGATGGGGAGATAGAAAGGAGGAGGAGGAGACGAGTTGGAAGCAGGGGGAGGTCGTCGCAAGGAGCTAGTGGCACAGTCAGACAGCATGCATCAGCACCCGGGGTCAGCCAGACAGGACGCCAATCAACGCATGCTGCTGCCACCACCAGAATGCCGTCATCGCAGAGCTCAGCAGTGTGGCATTTTTTTAGTGTGTCTGCCTCTGAAAACAGCGATGCCATTTGCAAGCTGTGTTAAAAGAAACGGAGTCGTGGGAAGTCCAACACCCACCTAGGTACAACTGCTTTGCGAAGGCACATGATCGCACATCACAAACGCCTATGGGATCAACACATGAGTACAAGCAGCACACAAACTCAAAGCCGCCATCCTCCTCCTGGTCCAGCATCTTCAGCCACGTCAACCACTGCTGTCCTCCTAGCCCCCTCTCAACCATCCGCCACTCCGTCTCTCGCCTTGAGCAGTTCCTGCTCATCAGCCCACAGTCAGGTGTCTGTCAAGGAAATGTTTGAGCGTAAGAAGCCAATGTCACAAAGTCACCCCCTTGCCCGGCGTCTGACAGCTGGCTTTTATGAACTCTTAGCCCGGCAGCTTTTACCATACAAGCTGGTGGAGTCTGAGGCGTTCAAAAAATTTGTAACTATTGGGACACCACAGTGGAAGGTACCCAGACGAAATTTCTTTGCACAAAAGGCAATCCCCAACCTGTACTCGATTGTGCAAAAGGAAGTAATGGCATGTCTGGCACACAGTGTTGGGGCAAGGGTCCATCTGATCACTGATACCTGGTCTGCAAAGCTTGGTCAGGGCAGGTATATCACCTACACTGAGCATTGGGTAAACCTGCTGACGGCTGCCAAGCATGGAATGCGTGGCTCTTCAGAGGAGTTGGTGACACCGCCATGACTTGCAGGCAGGCCTGCTGCCACCTCCTCTACTCCTCCTACTCCATCCTCTTCCATAACCTCCTTGGCTGAGTCCTCTTCTGCTGCTGCGTCTTGCTCCACATCAACGGCACCCCCCCAGCTCCCCAGGTACTATTCCACATCCCGGATACGGCAGCGTCACGCCGTCTTGGAGTTGACTTGCCTGAAAGCAGAGAGTCACACCGGACCAGCACTCCTGTCCGCCCTGAACGCACAGGTGGATGAGTGGCTGACTTCGCACCAACTGGAGATCGGCAAAGTGGTTTCTGACAACGGAAGAGATTTGGTGGCGGCATTGAATTTGGGCAAGTTGACACATGTGCCGTGCATGGCACATGTGTGTAATCTGATCGTACAACGCTTTGTGCATAAGTACCCAGGCTTACAGGACAACCTGAAGCAGGCCAGGAAGGTGTGTGGCCATTTCAGGTGTTTCTACACGGCCATGGCGCACTTTTCAGATATCCAGCATCGAAACAACATGCCAGTGAGGCACTTGATTTGCGACAGCCCGACACGTTGGAATTCAACACTCCTAATGTTCGACAGCCTGCTCCAACAAGAAAAAGCCGTTAACGACTATTTGTATGACCGGGGTGCTAGGACAGCCTCTGCGGAGCTGGGAATTTTTTTGCCACGTTACTGGACGCTCATGCGCAATGCCTGTAGGCTCATGCGTCCTTTTGAGGAGGTGACAAACCTAGTCAGTCGCACCGAAAGCACCATCAGCGACATAATACCATTTGTTTTCTTCCTGGAGCGTGCCCTGCAAAGAGTGCTGGATCAGGCCGTAGATGAGCATGAAGAGGAAGAGTTGTGGTCACCATCACCACCAGAAACAGCCTTATCAGCATCGCTTGCTGGACCAGTGGCAACGCTGGAAGAGGATTGTGAGGAAGAGGAGTCAGAGGAGGAATGTGGCTTTGAGGAGGAGGAGGAAGACCAACCACAACAGGCCTCCCAGGGTGCTCGTTGTCACCTATCTGGTACCCGTGGTGTTGTACGTGGCTGGGGGGAAGAAGATACCTTCAGTGAGATCACTGAGGACGAGGAACGGGACATGAGTAGCTCGGCATCCAACCTTGTGCAAATGGGGTCTTTCATGCTGTCGTGCCTGTTGAGGGACCCTCGTATAAAAAAGCTGAAGGAGAACGACCTGTACTGGGTGTCCAAGCTACTAGACCCCCGGTATAAGCATAAAGTGCCTGAAATGTTACAGAATTACCGCAAGTCGGAAAGGATGGAGCAGTTCCAAAAGAAATTAAAAAGTATGCTTTACACAGCGTATAAGGGTGATGTCACAGCACAACGGGAATCTAACAGGGGAAGAGGTGAAAGTAATCCTCCTCCTCCCACAACCACGCTGGCAAGGACAGGACACTTTACAGACGTGTTGTTGATGGAGGATATGCACAGCTTTTTAAGTCCTATGCATCGCCACAGCCCTTCGGGGTCCACCCTCAGAGAACGACTCGAACGACAGGTAGCAGACTACCTCGCCTTAACTGCAGATCTCGACACTCTGAGGAGGGGTGTGCAGGCTTGACCTGTGGCCTGTGCTATCCCAATTTGCGAAAGAACTTCTGGCCTGCCCCGCTTCAAGTGTCCTGTCAGAAAGGACCTTCAGTGCAGCAGGAGGTATTGTCACTGAGAAGAGAAGTCGCCTAGGTCAAAAAAGTCTAGATTACCTCACCTTTATTAAGATGAATGAGGGATGGATCCCGAAGGGACTGACATTGGGTGATACATTCGACTTAAAAAGGCCTGATGAGATGAGCTGCCTTGGGCTAAAAATGGTCCACATGCTGCTGTATTTTATCTCTGAATGCCGGATGACTTGCGTGACTTATCCGCCACCAACTAGGGTTCAAGCCACAATGTTTTAGGGCACTTTCTGCCTGGGAAACAAACATCAATTTTTTCTGGCCGCTGCTACAGCAGCGGCTGCAACAATACCTAATTTTTCAGGCACGTGTACATGCCTAATTTTTCTGGCCTCTGGTGCAGCACTGTGGATTCAAAAACCAAACCAATAAAAAAGGCACATAACAGGGATTAAACTGATAGGAATAGTACTACTTAACACACCACTCCTATCTGGTGGCACATTAGATTGCACGCGCAGTGCCCCAAAGTTGAAGTAGGTGGACCGACCAAGCATCTTTTTCCATCTCCCGGTTCCTAAAATCCATGCTATATACACGTCCCCTGATAGGGGACGTAACAGGGATTAAACTGATAAGAATAGTACTACTTAACACATACTTATATTTTCTAAAATTGATATATATATATATATATATATATATATAAGTCTATATATGTATATATATATATATATATATATATATATATATATATATATACATACAGTATGTCTATTAGTGATGTCGCGAATAGTTCGCCGGTGAATAGTTCCCAGCGAACATAGCTTGTTCGCGTTCGCCACGGCAGGCGAACATATGCAATGTTCGATCCGCCCCCTATTTGTCATCATTGAGTAATACTTTGACCCTGTACCTCACAGTCAGCAGACACATTCCAGCCAATCAGCAGCAGACCCTCCCTCCCAGACCCTGCTACCTCCTGGACAGCATCCATTTTAGATTCATTTGGAAGCTGCATTCTCAGAGAGACGAGGGACAGTGTAGCTGCTGCTGATTTAATAGGGAAATCGATAGCTAGGCTAGTGTATTCAGTGTTCACTACAGTCCTGAAGGACTCATCTGATCTCTGCTGTAAGGACAGCACCCAAAAAGCCCTTTTAAGGGCTAGAACATCAGTCTGCTTTTTTTTTTTTCCTGTGTAATCTAATTGCAGTTGCCTGCCTGCCAGCGTGTGTGTTAGGCTCACAGCGTATACTGTGCCCACTTGCCCAGTGCCACCACTCATATCTGGTGTAACAGTAGTGTACATTTAAAAAAAACAACGCTTTTTTGACTGTGAAATAATAGCAGTCAGTTTCCTTAACACGTGTGCGTTTCAGTGCCTGCCTGCCAGGGCACAGTGTCACCCCAGTGCAACTCATATCTGGTGTAACAGTAGTGTACATTTAAAAAAAAAAAACACTTTTTTTACTGTGAAATAATAGCAGTCAGTTTCCTTCACACGTGTGCGTTTCAGTGCCTGCCTGCCAGGGCACAGTGTCACCCCAGTGCAACTCATATCTGGTGTAACACTAGTGTACATTTAAAAAAAACAACTTTTTTGACTGTGAAATAATAGCAGTCAGTTTCCTTCACACGTGTGCGTTTCAGTGCCTGCCTGCCAGGGCACAGTGTCACCCCAGTGCAACTCATATCTGGTGTAACAGTAGTGGTGTACATTTAAAAAAAAAAACAACACTTTTTTGACTGTAAAATAATAGCAGTCAGTTTCCTTCACACGTGTGCATTTCAGTGCCTGCCTGCCAGGGCACAGTGTCACCCCAGTGCAACTCATATCTGGTGTAACAGTAGTGTACATTTAAAAAAAAAAAACACTTTTTTGACTGTGAAATAATAGCAGTCAGTTTCCTTCACACGTGTGCGTTTCAGTGCCTGCCTGATAGGGGACGTAACAGGGATTAAACTGATAGGAATAGTACTACTTAACACACCTTATAATAACGCAGAGAGAGGCAACGCAGAGAGAGGAGTCTGAAGAAGAGGAGTCAGAGGAGGAAGGTGGCTTTGAGGAGGTGGAAGACCAAACACAGCAGGCGTCCCAAGGGGCTTGTTGTCACCTTTCAGGGACCCTTGGTGTTGTACGTGGCATGGTGGAGGAAGAGACCTTCAATGACATCAGTGAGGACAAGGAACAGGACATGGCTAGCTTGGTATCCAACCTTGTGCAAATGGGGAGTTTGCGGTTGTGCAAATGGACTGTTTGCGGTTGTTTGCGGTGCGTTAAAGGGACAGTCTAGGCCAAAATAAACTTTCATGATTCAGATAGAGCATGTAATTTTAAACAATTTTCCAATTTACTTTTATCGCCAATTTTGCTTTGTTCTCTTGGTATTCTTAATTGAAAGCTTAACCTAGAAGGTAATATGCTAATTTCTTAGATCCTGAAACCCACCTCTTTCAGATTGCATTTTAACAGTTTTTCACCACTAGAGGGTGTTAGTTCAGGTATTTCATATAGATAACACTGTGCTCGTGCACGAGAAGTTATCTGGGAGCAGGCACTGATTGGCTAGACTGCAAGCCTGTCAAAAGAACTGAAAAAAGGGGCAGTTTGCAGAGGCTTAGATACAAGATAATCACAGAGGTTAAAAGTATATTTTTATAAATGTGTTAGTTATGCAAAACTGGGAAATGGGTAATAAAGGGATTATCTATCTTTTAAAATAATAAAAATTCTGGTGTAGACTGTCCCTTTAAACGGGGAGTTTGGTCTGTCACTGTGAAGCGGGCGTAACCCTTACACTACCTGATCGATACAACATCATACCTGATGTTTTAAATGACGTTATTCCAAACAATTTAGGAATGTTAGGTGATTTATGCCCTTTATGGATTAAAACCAGACTCTGCATCAACTATGTAATTTTCCATGGGAGTTTTGGCATGGATCCCCCTCCGGCATGCCACAGTCCAGGTGTTAGTCCCCTTGAAACAACTTTTCCATCACTATTGTGGCCAGAAAGAGTCCCTTTGGGTTTTAAAATTCGCCTGCCTATTGAAGTCTATGGTGGTTCGCCCGGTTCGCCCTTCGCGAACTTTTGCGGAAGTACGTGTTCGCCGTTCGCGAACCCAAATTTTTATGTTCGCGACATCACTAATGTCTATATATGCGTATTTATGTGCACACGTACATACATATTCTGTATATACACATATATAAGCAAATGTGTACACATACATACAGATATAAACAAATGTGTACATGTGTATATATATAAATAGAAGCAAAAGAAGAGAGCACTCACCAGGACTTTTCAAAGGTTTATTTCATAAGATGTCACATCTTAGGAAATACACCTTTGAAAAGTCCTGGTGAGTGCACTCTTCTTTTGCTTCTACAATTCTGTTTGTTGAACCCCAGGCATTTGTGACTTGTGACTTGAGCGATAACTTTTTACTTTGAAATTGTAATATGCTTGCTAATCTAGCTGTCCTACTTGTAATCTGGACCATACTCTTTGATACATGGTTATAAGTACAAAACTTTCATAAGCGTTAATGAAGATTTCTGTGTAACTAACAGGTTGAAATGTTTACTGCCATAACAGAATTTAGGCCACATTTTCTTCTACTCTTCATAAAATTTATTTTACCATAATTTTTTTACCATAATTTTAATCACATTTTCATGAACCATAAATTAAGACTTTAAACACAGCACAGAACCAACCTATTATTCCTGCTATTTTTATATATTTTTTACACATTGTGGTAAAAGTTGTTCAGTTACTGTACATCTTGTGTGTGAGAGGATACCATGCACAACTTTTCTAGTCAAGTGAAATTTATATGGAATTATGAAAAGCTATGAGTTTATATTATCAAACATTATGGAATATTCTTTAATGAACTTTCTGTATCTGATTAAACCTGTTTATCTCTAACAGATAGGTCATAAAGTTAAATAACATACCAGGGTGTGGCGAATGTATGTACTGCACATATTTATCCTTTCAGTATCAACAATAGGAGTATCTATTTTGTAATGTGGGTCACTTATATAACAATAACTGTCTTAGTTGGAAAATAACATAAAGTGCTAGATTACAAGAGGCACGCTAACTGTTGCGCGCGACCAAAAAGGGGTTTATCACAGCTCTTTGCGTGCATCGGAATTAGTACACGTATTACGATTTGAAAGTAAACGCGTTTGATCGAGCGCAATTTAATTTAAGGTGGATATCGCGACTATAGAGTTCTGGTTAACTGTTATGCAAGACAAAAAAGTGGCACAAAACACATCAAAATTATATTTTAAAGTACAGTTATACTCATAATAACACTAATATAAAATTATTTAAAAAAAATAATGCATAAAAAAGTTAGGTCTTAAAGATATGAGGTCTTGTATGTTAAAACAAAGGCATGCAAAGGGCTTTAACGTAGAGATACATACATATACATGTCTAAATATGTATATGTACTGTATGTGTGTATACATAGCGCCGAATTACAGGTTGTGCGGTCCGGCCAAAATGCTTGCGTTACAGCCTATACCGACACAATCCATTCCGTAATCTGAAACCATTAGTTATGGATTTAGTGAATCAAAAATGTTTCACAAAACTCAACTAAAATGTCTAACACCCATAAACTACCTATTCACCCCTAAACCACCACCCTCCAGCATCGCAAACACTATATTAAACCTATTAACCCCTAATCTGCTGACCACCCACATCGCTGACACTAAAATAAACCTATTAACCCCTAAACTGCAGGCCCCCCACATCGCCAACACTATATAAACCTATTAACCCCTAAACCACTGGCCCCCACATCGTAACTAATAAACTAAACCTATTAACCCCTAATCTGCTGCTCCCCAAAATCGCTATTAACCCGTTAACCACCAGCCCCACACATCACAACTAATAAACTAAACCTATTAACCCCTAAAATGCCAGCCCCCATCTCACAAACACTATATTAAACTATTAACCCCTAAACCTAACACCCCCCCTAACTTTAAATTAAAAGTTACAATATAGCTATCTTAAAATAAATAAAAACTTACCTGTGAAATAAAAAAAAAACTAAGATTAAACTATAAATTAACCTAACATAACTATTCTAATAAAATAAAAATAAAAACTACTAATTAAAAAACTTAAATTACATGATTAAAAAAAAACACTACGAAAAAATAAAAAACCTAAATTACAAGTTTTAAAAAAAAACGAATACTCCGAAAAAATAAAAAAATCTAACATTACAGAAAATAGTAAACACTAAAAAACAATTACACCTAATCTAATAGCCTTATAAAAATAAAAAAGCTCCCCCAAAATAAACCCCCTAACCTACAATAAACTACCAATAGCCCTTAAAAGGGCCTTTTGTAGGACATTGCCCTAAGTTAAACAGCTCTTTTACCGACAAAAAATTACAAAATCCCCCCAACAGTAAAAACACCACCCAACCAACCAAACCCCCCCAAAATAAAAAACCTAAGTCTAAATAAAACCTAAGCTACCCATTGCCCCTAAAGGGGACTTTGTTTGGGCATTGTCCTTAAAAGGGCATTCAGCTCTTTTACAGTGCCCATTCCTAATCTAAAAAAAAAACACACCAAATTTTTTTTATTTTTTTAAAAACTTACACTATCCCCATAAAATCTACTCATGGTTCCAGATGTCCGGGCATCCATCTTCATTCAGGCTGCGACATCTTCATACATCGTGGACCATCTTCTTTCCTCATCCCGGTGTCTTGGAGCTGTGGAGGCGCGGAGCTGTGGAGGCGCAGAGCTGTGGAGGCGGGGAGCATCGTTGGAGGTGGCGCAGACATCCAGCGTGGACATTTAGGGGTTAATAGTTTTATTATAGTAGTAGCGATGTGGGTGGCCGGTGGTTTATGGGTTAATAGGTTTATTTAGGTGTTAGCGATACAGGTGGCGGCTGTTTTATGTTATTTATGCACCCGGTATAGCGCAAAACTCGTAATCTAGACGAAAGTGTTGTACAGTTTATTTAATATAAATATTTTCACATTATAATGTTCTGCACATAGGGGAATATCTTCTATGTATTTATAAATAGACTAGTCCTAAAGCCCGTTCACACGGGCCATTTTTTGCAGTACAGCGGTCCCAACGCTTGCGCTCTCTCCCTCCCCCTCTCTTTTGCTCTCTCCCCCCCCTCTCTTGCTCTCTCTCTCCACCTCTCTTTTGAGCTTTTTCTCTCCCCCACTCTTTTGAGCTCTCTCTCTCCCCCCACCCTTTTGCGCTCTCTCTCTCCCCCTCTCTTTTGCGCTCTCTCTCTCCCCCCCTCTTTTGCGCTCTCTCTCCCCCCCTCTCTTTTGCACTCTCTCTCCCCCTCTCTTTTGCTCTCTCTCTCTCCCCCTCTCTTTTGAGCTCTCTCTCTCCCCCCTCTCTTTTGAGCTCTCTCTCTCTCCCCCCTCTCTTTTGCGCTCTCTCCCCCTCTCTTTTGCGCCCTCTCTCTCTCCCCTCTCTTTTGTGCTCTCTCTCTCCCCCAACTCTTTTGTGCTCTCTCTCTCCCCCATCTCTTTTGCGCTCTCTCCCCCCCACTCTTTTGCGCTCTCTCCCCCCTCTCTTTTGCGCTCTCTCTCTCCCCCTCTCTTTTGTGCTCTCTCTCTCTCCCTCTTTTGCGCTCTCTCTCTCCCCCATCTCTTTTGCGCTCTCTCTCCCCCCTCTCTTTTGCTCGCTCTCTCCCCCTCTCTTTTGAGCTCTCTCCCCCCTCTCTTTTGCTCTCTCTCCCCCTCTCTTTTGCGCTCTCTCTCTCCCCCTCTCTTTTGCGCTCTCTCTCTCCCCCCTCTCTTTGCGCTCTCTCTCTCCCCCTCTCTTTTGTGCTCTCTCTCTCCCCCTCTCTTTTGCGCTCTCTCTCTCCCCTCTCTTTTGCGCTCTCTCTCTCCCCCAACTCTTTTGCACTCTCTTTCTCCCCCATCTCTTTTGCGCTCTCTCCCCCATCTTTTGCGCTCTCTCTCCCCCCTCTCTTTTGCTCTCTCTCTCTCCCCCTCTCTTTTGAGCTTTTTCTCTCCCCCTCTCTTTTGCGCTCTCTCTCTCCCCTCTCTTTTGAGCTCTCTCTCTCCCCCTCTCTTTTGTGCTCTCTCTCCCCCTCTCTTTTGTGCTCTCTTTCCCCTCTCTTTTGCTCTCTCTCTCTCCCCCCTCTCTTTTGCTCTCTCTCCCCCCCCCCACTCTTTTGCGCTCTCGCCCCCCTCTCTTTTGCGCTCTCTCTCTCCCCCTTTCTTTTGTGCTCTCTCTCTCTCCCTCTTTTGTGCTCTCTCTCTCCCCCTCTCTTTTGCGCTCTCTCTCCCCCCTCTCTTTTGCTCGCTCTCTCCCCCTCTCTTTTGAGCTCTCTCCCCCTCTCTTTTGTGCTCTCTCTCTCCCTCCTCTCTTTTGCGCTCTCTCTCTCCCCCTCTCTTTTGCACTCTCTCTCTCCCCCCTCTCTTTGCGCTCTCTCTCTCCCCCCTCTCTTTTGTGCTCTCTCTCCCCCTCTCTTTTGCGCTCTCTCTCCCCTCTCTTTTGCGCTCTCTCTCTCCCCCAACTCTTTTGCACTCTCTTTCTCCCCCATCTCTTTTGCGCTCTCTTCCCCCTCTCTCTCTCCCCTCTCTTTTGCTCTCTCTCTCTCCCCCCTCTCTTTTGCGCTCTCTCTCCCCCTCTCTTTTGTGCTCTCTCTTCCCTCTCTTTTGCTCTCTCTCTCTCCCCCCTCTCTTTTACTCTCTCTCTCTCCCCCTCGCTTTTGAGCTTTCTCTCTCCCCCTCTCTTTTGCACTCTCTCTCTCCCCTCTCTTTTGCTCTCTCTCTCTGCCCCCTCTCTTTTGTGCTCTCTCTCCCCCTCTCTTTTGTGCTCTCTCTCCCCTCTCTTTTGCTCTCTCTCTCTCCCCCCCTCTCTTTTGCTCTCTCTCTCCCCCTCTCTTTTGAGCTTTCTCTCTCCCCCCTCTCTTTTGAGCTCTCTCCCCCCTCTCTTTTGCGCTCTCTCTCTCTCCCCCTCTCTTTTGAGCTTTCTCTCTCCCCCCTCTCTTTTGAGCTCTCTCCCCCCTCTCTTTTGCGCTCTCTCTCTCTCCCCCTCTCTTTTGCGCTCTCTCTCCCCCTCTCTTTTGAGCTCTCTCCCCCCTCACTTTGAGCTCTCTCTCCCCTCTCTTTTTGTGCTCTCCCCCCTCTGTTTTGCGCTCTCTCCCCCTCTCTTTTGCGCTTTCTCTCTCCTGCCTCACTTTTGCGCTCTCTCTCACCCCTCTCTTTTGCGCTCTCTCTCTCCCCTCTCTTTTGCGCTCTTTCTCCCCCCTCTTTTTTGCGCTCTCTCTCTTCCCCATCTCTTTTGCGCTCTCTCCCCCCCTCTCTCCCCCCTCTCTTTTGCGCTCTCTCTCCCCCTCTCTTTTGTGCTCTCTCTCTCCCCTCTCTTTTGCGCTCTCTCTCCCCCCTTTCTTTTGCTCTCTCTCCCCCCTCTCTTTTGCGCTCTCTCTCCACCCCTCTCTTTTACGCTCTCTCCCCCCTCTCTTTTGCTCTCTCTCTCCCCCTCTCTTTTGTGCTCTTCCCCCCTCTCTTTTGCGCTCTCTATCTCCCTCTCTTTTGCGCTCTCTCTTCCCCCCTCTCTTTTGCGTGCGCTCTCTCCCCCCTCTCTTTTGCGCTCTCTCTCCCCCTCTCTTTTGTGCTCACTCTCCCCCTCTCTTTTGCGCTCCTCTCTCTCCCCCCTCTCTCTCTCTCCCCCCTCTCCTCTCCCCCCTCTCCCCCTCTCTCCCCCCTCTCTCTCCCCCCCCTCTCTCTCCCCCCCTCTTTTGCGCTCTCTCTCCCCCTTCTCTTTTGCGCTCTTCCCCCCTCTCTTTTGCGCTCTCTCTCTCCCCCTCTTTTGCGCTCTCTCTTCCCCCCTCTCTTTTGCGCACGCTCTCTCCCCCCTCTCTTTTGCGCTCTCTCTCCCCCTCTCTTTTGCGCTCTCTCTCCCCCTCTCTTTTGCGCTCTCTCTCCCTACTCTCTCTCCCCCCTCTCTCTCTCCCCCTCTCCTCCACTCTCCCCCCTCTCTCTCCCCCCCTCTCTCTCTCCCCCCCTCTTTTGCGCTCTCTCTCCCCCTCTCTTTTGCACTCTCTCTCCCTCCTATCTCTCCCCCCTCTCCCCCTCTCCTCTCCCCCCCTCTCTCCCCCCCTCTCTCTCTCCCCCCTCTCTCTCCCACCCTCCCCCCTCTCTCTCCCCCTCTCTCTTCCCCCCTCTCTCTCTCTCTCTCCCCCCCTCTCTCTCTCCCCCTCTCTCTTCCCCCCTCTTTCTCTCTCTCCCCCCTCTCTCTCTCCCCCCTCTCTCTCCCCCCTCTCTCTTCCCCTTCTCTCTCCCCCCTCTCTCTCTCCCCCCCTCTCTCACCCCCTCCCCCCCTCTTTCACCCCCTCCCCCCCTCTCTCCCCCCCCTCTCACCCCCCCCTCTCTCTCCCCTCCTCTCTCTCTCCCCCCCCTCTCTCCCCCCTCTCTCTCTCTCCCCCCTCTCTATCTCTCTCTCCTCTCTATCTCTCTCCCCTCTCTATCTCTCTATCTCCCTCCCCTCTCTATCTCTCTCCCCTCAATCGCGTGACCACACCCGACCACGCCCACTTCACGGCAGGCCACCTCTGGTCACGCTTCTTTTCACGACGGCTACGCCCCCGCTAACGCCCACTTCTGCCGCAGATCAGCTAGGGACTCAAAGGCCAGGTGTTTTTGTCCTTGTGCTGTCTCTACTGTGCATGACAGCTTCGGACAAACACACTTGGCCTTTTATTATATAGGATATTCATATATATGTATATATATCTATACCTATATGTAATCATCTATATATATATATATTGGGATAGATATATATTGTACCAAAATATCATCAGATATATGTAGAAATATGTATTTATGAATAAATAGAACATATTCTGCTAGGTGAAGAAATTTGCTGCTTTAATCCTCTGAGTACCATAAGACATGTATTCAGATACCATCCCTTTAAGCTTATTCCCCTATATACTATCAAAGTGTATATAATACATTCACCTTTTTAATATTATATTTGTGTGTGTATAAAGCTAAAAATAAAAAAGGGTGTTTCACTTCATAATGAGCAAAAAATTTTTAACAAAAACATTTCTGTGACTGTTTGATGATTCCGACAGAGCACACATGTTTAAGCATCTTTCCAATTTATTCTATTATCAATTTTGTTTCATGCTCTTGGTATCCTTTATTGAAGGAGCAGCCATGCATTACAGGGAGATAGCTGAATATATTGGTAAACCAATGACAAGAGGCATATATGTGCAGCCACTAATTATCAGCTAGCTCCCATCTACTAAGCCTGCTTTTCAAAAAGGATACAGAGAGAACTAAGCAAATAAGATAATATAAGTGAAAAAGAAAAATTGTATGCTCTAAACACAATGAAATATATTTGAGTTTTATCTCCCTTGAACAAACAAAAATTTTAAGTGAAACATTTATTTCTATGTTGATATATTTTACCATTTCCTTTATAAAATTCTCAGAATCCAAAAAATTCATCCAATTCATTACACTAAAAGCTAGTTGTACACCATTTTAAAATGCATTATGGAATATTTGGGTTTTTTTTTGTTTTATTTTGAAAAAATACTGCTCTTGTGTCAAATAAATCTTATTTTTTACCCCCTTTTTTTTTTAGAATCTAGCTCACACTAGAAAACCCCTTTGCGACATAAATATTATCATCTTGGTTGTTTTGATCCGATAGAAACTAAATGCCTAAAGCCCATGTGCCTGTTGGCTAATTGTCTCTTTACAGACTTGTTTTCTACTATGATAATATGGTTAGATAACATACTTGTCTTTGACATATAACATTTCCAGTTGCTGAAATGTGTTCCTTTTAGACATTCAAGTGAATCGGCAAATACAATACAATAAATATTTTTTTATATATATTTTTCTTGAAATGTTTTTAAGGTACAGTAAAATCAAATTTAAACTTTTATAGTTTAGATAGAATATGCAATTTTAAACAACTTTACAATTGACTTCCATTATCAAATGTGCTTTGTTTTCTTGGTATGCTTTGTTAAAAATAAGTCTAGGTAGTCTCATGGGAGCTCAGGAGCGTGCATGTAGTACTCTATAGCAGCAGTGATTGCAACAGTTTATAACACTGCTAAATACAATGCTGCAAAACACAGCTACCATAGATTACTAAAGACGTGTATGCTCCTGAGCCCATATGACAACCAATCAAATTTGATAATAGAAGTAAATTGGGAAGTTGTACATTATCTATCTAATCATGAAAATTGGATTCTCCCTTTACAGCATCACACTACTGGCAGTTAGATGAACACATCTAGTTAGCCAATCACAAGAGACAAATGTGTGCAGGCACCAATCAGCAACTAGCTCCCACTAGTGTAGGATATGTCCATATTCTTTTTAAACAAGGGATACCAAGAGAACAAAGCACATTTGAAAATAGAAGTGAATTTAAAAGTGTCTTAAAATGACTTGCTCTATTTGAGTCATGCAAGTTTAATTTTGACTTTTCTATCCCTTAAACTAAAGGTGCTACATATTCCCCCTAAGCTATGTTTCCTTAATATTTTACGAAAAAGTGATAAGCAATTTGTGTCTTATGCTTCAGAAATAAGGTGAGAACCACTCTGGATGCATTTAAGGTCTTCATATGACCTCATGTTCACCTATTACTCACCTCTTCTAAAGAATTAAAAAAAATAGAGGACTAGAATAATTCAGAGTTAAACATTCTTGTGAGCTTATAAAACAAAATATTTTTTTTAAAGTATTGCTTAATGAGTAAACCTTGTCATACTTACGCATTTCATTTGCATTTAATTGCCTGATTACTTGGCATTAATGCAGATACAGTTATACAATGTGTCAGCATTATTGGCAGAGTTCCTGATAACAGGAGTGGCAAGCAATATGCTTTTTAAATCTTCTATTCAAGAGCAATGGAGGAACACCCATATGTTTGTCATGATAGACAACAAAGTAAGCTCTGCCAAAATCAGAACATATTTCTTTCCCTTGTATAATAATTAAGCAATTCGTGACCTTAAGTAGGCACACTCAGGAAGTAGTGGTAATGTAAATTATTAATAAATAAAGAAACTAAAAAGAAAAAAGTAGACAAAGTACCATAATATTTATATAAACATTAACTCTGCTCGGAAGAAAATATAATTGTAAATATTTTTAAAGGGATATGAAACCCATATTTTTTTTCTTTATAATTCAGATATTATTTAAACAAGGACCTGGTTCAGCATCTGGCAGATTCATTGGGTTGCCAAGATGACCCTTCTATAGTCCGAAGAAGCCAAGACACTACTTTTTCGGAAGGGGAGCAGGGTGAAAAGGCTAAGATATGCTAAAGCTTACAAAGATTGGAATGAAGATCGGTGAGTATTATGGTGTGACAAAAACAAGTTTAAAATGTTTGGGTCCAATCGTCGACTATATGTGAGAATTAGAGTTGGAGAGACATGCAAGAATGAGTGTTTGCGGCCTTCAGTGAAATATGGTGGAGGGTCTGTCCTGGTTTGGGGCTGCATTTCTGCCAGTGGTGTTGGCGATATTGTCCGAATAATTGATGGGATTATGAACATATATATATATATATATATATATATATATATATATATATATATATATATATATATATATATATATACAGTATCTCACAAAAGTGAGTACACCCCTCACATTTTTGTAAATATTTTATTATATCTTTTCATGTGACAACACTGAAGAAATTACACTTTGCTACAATGTAAAGTAGTAAGTGTACAGTCTGTATAACAGTGTACATTTTCTGTCCCCTCAAAATAACTCAACACACAGCCATTAATGTCTAAAACGTTGGCAACAAAAGTGAGTATACCCATAAGTGGAAATGTCTAAATCGGGCTCTATTAGCCATTTTCCCTCCCAGGTGTCATGTGACTCGTTAATGTTAAAAGGTCTCAGGTGTGAATGGGGAGCAGGTGTGTTAAATTTGGTGTTATCGCTCTCACACTCTCTCATACTGGTCACTGGAAAATCAACATGGCACCTCATGGCAAAGAACTCTCTGAGGGTCTGAAAAAAAGAATTGTTGCTCTACAAAAAGATGGCCTAGGCTATAAGAAGATTGCTAAGACCCTGAAACTGAGCTAAACAAATGTTGTAACAAAAATTGCAGCACCTGTCTACTTCACTAAGGTCAGGTGTATGTACGTTAAGCAGTGTACTAGATTGTACTTCAACAGTCCCTTTCAATGCCCGTCACAATGTGACTATATAGTCCTTATATCAATGTCTTTGCAGTGAGTTGCCCTCAAACGGCCTGATAATGTAAAATGCCCCTTAACATGAAAGTTCAAAAAATCACCTCACCCCCTTGCATATAGAATCACACTGAAAAACTTGCATATGCTGATGACAAATATAAATATAAACTAGTGTAGCAACTGCAATGAACAATTCATCAATTTCAATATGTTTACTCACATGCCCTAGAAGATGTATCCGTGCCGGTCACTGGGGTGGTGGGTAATGGTCCTCAGCGTCCTCCAAGCTCAATAGCCCGCCACTGCAAGTCCAAAAAGTAACGACCTCTCTTTCATCACGCTGTCCGATTAACCCATCCGCATGTGTGATACGTCCATTCAGCTTATTGTCCACAGTAGCGTAGAACGTGTGATGCAAAAGGGGGGAGGGTGGAGCTTACATGCCGTTGCCTCCGGATCCTATATTCAGATTCCTTGTGCTATCATCAGTGGGGCTAACCCGCAATGCGGGCAAACGGGACTCTGTAGCTGCCAAATATAATCTGTGCTCTCTAGCTAAATCCTCTAAAATAGAATACGAACACACAAAAGAGAGAGCACCGTATGTAGAAAAAGTAATAAAAATGCGTCAGACAGAGGGTACGTGGTTACCCACACCTACAGAAACGTCTATCTGGTTATATGTTGTAACCAGCTTTTTTTCCATGTTTTAAGAATAAAGAAGAATAAAGAAGTTTTTTATTACTTTTTCTACATCCGGTGCTCTCTCTTTTGTGTGTTTGTATTCTACCTGAAACTGAGCTGCAGCACGATGGGCAAGACCATACATCGGTTTCACAGGACAGGTTCCTCTCAGAACAGAGCACGCCATGGTTGACCAAAGAAGTTGAGTACACGTGCTCAGCGCCATATTCAGAGGTTGTCTTTGGGAAATAGATGTATGAGGGCTGCCAGCATTGCTGCAGAGATTGAAGGTGTGGGGGGTCAGCCTGACAGTGCTCAGACCAGATGCTGCACACTGCATCAAATTGGTCTGCATGGCTGTCGACCCAGAAGGAAGTCTCTTCTAAAGATAATGCACAAGAAAGCCCACAAACAGTTTGCTGAAGACAAGCAGACTAAGGACATGGATTACTGGAACCATGTCCTGTGGTCCGATGAGACCAAGATAAACTTATTTGGTTCAGATGGTGTCAAGCGTGTGTGGCGGCAACCAGGTGAGGAGTACAAAGTCAAGTGTGTCTTGCTTACAGTTAAGCATGGTGATGGGAGTGTCATGGTCTGGGCCTGCATGAGTGCTGCCGGCACTGGGGAGTTACAGTTCATTGAGGGAACCATGAATGCCAACATGTACTGTGACATACTGAAGAAGAGCATGATCCCCTCCCTTCAGAGACTGGGCCGTAGGGCAGTATTCCAACATGATAACAACCCCAAACACACCTCCAAGATGACCACTGCCTTGCTAAAGAAGCTGAGGGTAAAGGTGATGGACTGGCCAAGCATGTCTCCAGACCTAAACCCTATTGAGCATCTGTGGGGCATCCTCAAATGGAAGGTGGGGGGGCGCAAGGTCTTCAACATCCACCAGCTCTGTGATGTTGTCATGGAGGAGTGGAAGATGACTCCAGTGGCAACCTGTGAAGCTCTGGTGAACTTCATGCCCAAGAGGTTTAAGGCAGTGCTGGAAAATACTGGTGGCCAGACAAAATATTGACACTTTGGACCAATTTGGACATTTCCACTTAGTGGTATACTCACTTTTGTTGCCAACGGTTTAGACATTAATGGCTGTGTGTTGAGTTATTTTTAGGGGACAGCAAATGTACACTGTTATACATGCTGTAAACTCACTAGTTTACATTGTAGTAAAGTGTCATTTTTTCAGTGTTGTCACATGAAAAGATATAAATAAAATATTTACAAAAATGGGAGGGGCGTACTCACTTTTGTGAGATACTGTATGTATATATATATATATATATATATATATATATATATTATACTTTATATATATATATATATATATATATATATATATATATATATATACAGGTATATATATATATATATATATATATATATATATATATATATATATATATATATATATATATATATATATATATATATATATATATATATATAGGCAAAAAGAGTCAGTTGCACTCTCACAAACAGTTCTCCAAGGGCCAGGGTGCTAGAGTAGTTGAAATGTAGCAAAACAGGAAACAGCACTCTCTGGACTTAAGTAAAAAACAAGTAGTTTATTCAGTAACGTTTCGGGGAATGCTCCCCTTCATCAGACCAACAACATACAAGTGAAGCAAACATTTAAGCATACACAAACCCCTCCCCCTAGTGCAAAAAAACCGCCAAAAATGGTTGCCATAGCAACCAAACAACCAGTTCAAAGTAAATACATTTACCAATGCAACAATGACATCAAAGAAACCAGATCATTATGGTTAATTAGCATCAGGTCAATTAGCAAATCAACACATCATCCTACCACATAATACACCTGCTGTATATTAGTACTTCTAATACCCCAGTGGCAGTGTGTCCTTTTAAAGAGACATATCACAATATTATTAGCTAAGTACAGGAAAACAAGAATGTGTAGAAAAAAGGGGTTGAAAAAACGTTTAGTTAAACATCGGCACCTCATCATATTGAAATGCAATTCACGTAATGCACTTATAGTTAATGCCTAACTCATAATACCCGTACTACATAGTCAAGGGTCATTTTGGACCCCTGCCCCCCTATCTCTTAGCAAAACTGTTACTCACACAGGGATAGGGGCTTGTCCCATACGGCCTATCAGGGACCTTGCCTTATACCAATAATAATTGACTGGGCATGGCTGACACGCATGCGCACACTTATAGACAACCTTTATGTGACCCTGTAAAATTGCCTATGCAGGGACAATAGGTGTCTTGACCGCAAGACCGGTGCTGACAGGTTAGAAAAGACAGACGCATATACCCATCTCATCGTGTATGTCAGACTGAACTAGCTGGGTTACTACACCTAAGTGGGTGACTCCTGATATCTGGGTATTAGGTGTGTTGTACTATCTTCTACTGCATATCCTGCTGCATTTATTACGTTCATGACCCGGACCCTTCCTTCCCTTAGTAGTACCTTGGGGCCCACCCTCTTACCATGCCATTTTAATAACTCTGTTTGTCCGGTGTGGGGGCTTGTCCTTTCTATCCTATTGGGTACCTAGCTGGAGCATTGGGGGCCGGACTGCGCCGGGTTTACACGCATGCGCATAACCCTTGTTGTTCCGCTAGTAACTGTGCTAGATTCAGCGCGAGGTTGGTCCGATGCTGAACAGGGTGACTACATAGGTCGTGCTACACTTTGTGCATGTAATACGGTCACATCGTTTGAGGTATCTGAATAACGAGTTTGCTGTTATTGGCGTCTATAGCATTAATGGTACACATGACCCTTGACTATGTAGTACGGGTATTATGAGTTAGGCATTAACTATAAGTGCATTACGTGAATTGCATTTCAATATGATGAGGTGCCGATGTTTAACTAAACGTTTTTTCAACCCCTTTTTTCTACACATTCTTGTTTTCCTGTACTTAGCTAATAATATTGTGATATGTCTCTTTAAAAGGACACACTGCCACTGGGGTATTAGAAGTACTAATATACAGCAGGTGTATTATGTGGTAGGATGATGTGTTGATTTGCTAATTGACCTGATGCTAATTAACCATAATGATCTGGTTTCTTTGATGTCATTGTTGCATTGGTAAATGTATTTACTTTGAACTGGTTGTTTGGTTGCTATGGCAACCATTTTTGGCGGTTTTTTGCACTAGGGGGAGGGGTTTGTGTATGCTTAAATGTTTGCTTCACTTGTATGTTGTTGGTCTGATGAAGGGGAGCATTCCCCGAAACGTTACTGAATAAACTACTTGTTTTTTACTTAAGTCCAGAGAGTGCTGTTTCCTGTTTTGCTATATATATATATATATATATATATATATATATATATGCATTTTTATATATATATATATATATATATATATATATATATATATATATATATATAGGTACAAAGAGATCAGCACTCACCAACAAATCCATCCACTCTGTGCCCTGCTGAAAATGTATCCAAATAGGCAAACTTGGTGTTCAGGACCCGGTGTGAATCCCATATGAGCACCTAGAATGAGCAGGCACCAAGAGAAATAACAACCACCTTTACTGTGTCAAATGCAAACATGTGGTGAAAAACAGTCAAACTATGCTAACAAGGTAAGGTTGCTGAAGATGTCAAAAGTCATACACTATGGCAAGACTGAGCAAAGCAACACGTCAAAAGATAGTTACAATACATTACCCAGGAGTCTCCAAGGCAGAAATTTAAAGGCACACAGGGGTTTGCAGATGTGTTGTACAAGCTCTTCTGAAGAAACACAAAGAAACAGGCAGCTTAATGACTGTAGACACAGTGGATGGCTGCAGCAGATGAGATCACATTATGCTTGTTTCCCTTTGCAATCACAAGATGTCCAGCAGTGTCATCAGCTCAGAATTAGTAGAAAACAGTGGGACCCTGGTACACCCATCTACTATCTGGAGAAGTTTGGTCAGAAATGGCCATAATGGAAGATTTGCAGCCAAAAAGCCATATCTCCAATGTGGAACAAGGCCAATTGATTCAACTCTGCATGGAAACATAGGAACTGGATTATAGATAAATGGCAGCAGGTTCTCTCAACTGGTGAGTCAACATTTGAAATATTTAGCTGTAGCAGAAGAAATTTTGCTCACCGAAGGGCTGGTGAACCGTACAAGAAGGAATGTATGCAGACAACAGTGAAGCATGGGGGAGGTTCCATGCAAGTTAGTGCTGCGTTTCTGCAAATTGAGTTGGAAGTTTGGTCTGAATTAATGGTCTCCTCAATGCTGAAAAGTACAGGCAGATACTTATCCATCATGCAATACCATCAGGGAGGCATCTGATTGGCCCCAAATTTATTCTGCAGTATGAAAACAACCCAAATCATACAGCCAAGTAATTAAGAACAGGGCGTACTGGAAGTGATGGTATGGTCCCATTCCTACAGATCCAACATCATTGAGTCTCTCTATGATTAGATGAAGAGACAGAAGCAACAGAGGCTTCCTAAATCCACAGAAGGTGTGTGGTTAGTTCTCCAAGATGGTTGGATCAACCTACCTGATAAGTCCCTTAAAAACTGAGTGCAAGTGTAACTAAAAGAATTTATGTTGTTTTGAAGGAAAAGGATTGTCACACCAAGTAATTATTTGATTTCGATTTTTCTCCTGTTCACTCACTTTGCATTTTGTTAATTGAAAAACATGTCTATATTTTAACACCTGCCTAAAACTATTGCACAGTAGTCTAAATGCTGTTTTATTTATTTATTTATTTATTTATTTAGATAGATGATAGATAGATAGATAGATAGATAGATAGATAGATAGATAGATAGATAGATAGATAGATAGATGGATAGATAAATAGATAGATGATAGATAGATAGATAGATAGATAGATAGATAGATAGATAGATAGATGATTGATAGAGATAGATAGATAGATAGATAGATAGATAGATAGATAGATAGATAGATAGATAGATAGATAGATAGATAGATAGATAGATAGATAGATAGATAGATGATAGATAGATAGAGATAGATAGATAGATAGATAGATAGATAGATAGATAGATAGATAGATAGATAGATAGATAGATAGATAGATAGATAGATAGATAGATAGATAGATAGATAGATGATAGATAGAAAGAAAATGTAATTTTAATGTACATTTTAGTCTGTAATCAAAATAAAATAAACAATATTTGAGAATAACATTCTGGTGGTTTTCATGTTTATATAGGGATTACTATTGTGTCATCTTGCCTTTGAGCTAGTAGTATTTCTTTCAGTCACCCATAACTTTCACCCTGCTTATTGACTTTGTGGTTAACTCTCAATCCCTTCTTCCTGTAATTACTCATACTCATTACCATTCTCAGGATGTTCATTGTTATATTTTACCGTTCACTAAAAGTTGCAGGTACACTATGTTAAATAACACCTTACAATAGAAAATCCTAATAAGATTGAAATATTGCCAGGCTTGAAAACTGAGCATCCTGGTGTGGCACATATTATTTATATTTTTATCCATTTTTTAATGTTCTGAAATTATATCCATGGATAAAATTATTATATGATCATTTTATTTTCCTTAAGATTTTTCTTAACTTATACCAACAGTAGATGAACACACATATTAAACTCTTTTCAGTACAAAACTATTTTTTCCTACTAAAATAATATCTTCTGTCATTCAAAACACCATTCATTTCAGGAGAAAATTTGGTGTTTGAAAATGTTAGATTACTCAGGATTTGTCATAATTCCATAATATAGCTGTACAGGTGGTTTTGCTGCCATTTCAGATACTTTTAAACAATTAAAGCAGAAAACAGGCAATACGAAAGTGAAACATCATCAAAAAATTCATAAAGTATTATTATTCTCTTTATAAGGGTAAGTTGTATTTTACATAGTAGAAGAGGTTGAAATAAATCTATCATTTACAGATCCTTTGTTATCCATTTTTTATTTTTTTTTTAAAATATCCCTATCAAGAGAACTGACAATAATATACACTATTTAAGAAAGCCAATCCTTTTAACATATCAATCATAACCTTGTATTTAGTTTTTGCAGCCAAAAAAATATCTTTCTCATATTCAAAACCACAAATACTCATGTTATACCATATATATCAATATTATGCTCTGAATCTAATAGGAAATGGGCAACTCTGGGCTAAATATATCCTACTAAAATAGGTCAAGATTACAAGTAGCGCGGTATGGGTTTTCCACGTGCTATATGATCTTTTTGCAATCAATTTCCATTGCACATACATTACAGAGTACAGTTACACTCATATTAACACTGTCTAATAAAAAAATATTTTATAAAAATATTGCACAGAGATATTCACATATAGATCTCGAGATATCTACACATATATACAGTATATACATATCTCGCTATAAATAGATTTATCAGTCCAAAAATCATCACATATAGAAAATTATTTATTTATAAATAAATAGAACATATTCCGTTACTAAAACATTTTCGCAATATGAAATATTCGCATTTCATTGTACACTTTTCAAGGAGAATACGTCATGGGCTTTGCACAACAGATTAGGGTTTTAGTGGGGGGTTTCTATTTGGCTTCTCCATTGACTTCTATGGGGAATACGTGAATTTGCACGCAATTTGACTTTTTGGATTACGTGGGTTAACGTGAGCACAACATAAGTTGTTTTGCAACTTGTAATACCTGCGCAATTCCATATGCGAAAAAGCAGTGTTTTTAAAACTGTGAAAAACATTTGCTGCACGACTTGTAATCTTGCCCATAGTGAGAAAGGTTTTTCATCAGAGTAGCGGTCTTGAACATTTTGGTTGGATATCTTTTGCTAATAAATGACACCAATTAATTAGAATAGGCTTTATGAGGGTTCATGATGTAAGCATTTCATGTTAGCAAAGCCCTAATCATGTTGACAATAGAATAAGATAGGAAATTGAAATCTATGCCTTCAATTTAGTAGATCATGTGATCCTGTAGAGATTCCCTGCTCAATCTTAAGAAAGCAAAGAATAATTGTGATCTATCATTAGAAAAAGAAGGTTAAAAAAATCTACATTATTATGACAGTCATCTGATATTTCTATGGTTATGAGAAGTATTATTTGATGGGGGAGTTCGTCTTTCAGGTATATTACAACATATGTTTTTATTTTTATGGGGGGAATAGTCCAAGCACAAACTGTATTCTGTCACATTATAAATTTAGGACCAGATTACAAGTGGAGTGCAAACATTTGCATGCGAGCGATAAGGGGTTATCGCTGGTGTTTGTGCGTGTCGGGCTTACTGCTGGTATTATGAGTTGAAAGATACAACAAAAAAGGTCTGATAATCTACAAAACTTCAATGTAGCTAATCCCTTAAATATAACCCCCCCCCCCCCCCCGAGGGTATATAGAGAATTATAAAACAAGCTAGGGATAGGGATAGCGCTGATAAGCTATTGAAGGACCCACTGTGGAACTTGTGGAGTATATATCTAATTGTGTTATTAAAGAGTGAAGATGTTTCTTCTAGCTTAAGTTATAAAAAGGTATGCTTTGGCTCAGAATACATATAAGTTGGGTTATCTTAGTTGCACCAATATCAGTAAATACACAAATACAGTAAAAGTTAATATATATAATTTATTGTTGAGTATTCAATACAATAAAAAATAATTAAAATATGAATAAAATACGGATCCTATAAAATTGTAAGTACTAATGATAATACACTTGATAATACATACAAACTTTCAATAGCTCTGTTTTATTCCATAATATATGATAAGGTTGATCACATACAGAACACTATTCCTATGGGACCAAGTGGTAAAAAAAAATATCAAAATGTCATTTAAAAAAAAATAAAAAATGAAATAAATAAAAAAATGGATATTTAAAAATGAATATTTAAAAATAAAAAATATAAAAAATGGAAAAAAAGGGGGATGAAAAATATGAGAAAAAAAATATGAAAAAAATGTGACAAAGTGTTTCGTTCTCAGTGCTTCCAAGTGATGATACACTCCCAATTGTGTCTTTAAGTCTCAGTTACTCCTTAAATTATTCCTTAGATTTCAACACATGTTTGGTTTGTGCTGCAATATTTATTATGTAAGTTGGTAATTAGAGTGCTTCTAGACAGTCTTTATCGTGACTTTGTGAGGACAGACTGTTCCGTGATGATGATGAAAAGTGCTTTATTTACCTTTATGGTCATTGTTGTTGAGCGTTAGGAAGCCTGCTTAAGACTGTTTTCAATTTATAATAGGTATTCCGACACCAGTTGCCAGTTACTCTATATCCTTTGGAGGCTCGTGAAAATCTTTTGTGGTATATATGAGTTACCTCCCCTTGTCCAGACGAGTCTTTTCCCAAGGGGTTTGTTAAAAACGGCTTCTTCCAATACAAACAGATTTGTCCTGGAAGCCTGTTTGTTTCACCAGCTCATTTCTCCAGCTGATCTTAGTGTGATCTGTGTGATTGCTCAGAGGTGGACTCTTATTGGCAATCACACAGATCACACTAAGATTAGCTGGAGAAAGGAGCAGATTAAACAAACAGGCTTCCAGGACAAATCTATTTGTATCGGAAGAAGCCATTTTTAACAAACCCCTTGGGAAAAGACTCGTCTGGACAAGGGGAGGTAACTCATATATACCAAAAAAATAATTCACGAACCTCCAAAGGATATAGAGTAACCGGCAACTGGTGTCGGAATACCTACAGTAAGTCTTAAGCAGGCTTCCTAACGCTCAACAATGACCATAAAGGTAAATAAAGCACTTTTCATTATCCTCACGGACCAGTCTGTCCTCACAAAGTCACGATAAAGACTGTCTAGAAGCACTCTAATTAACAACTTACACAATAAATATTGCAGCACAAACCAAACATGTGTTGAAATCTAAGGAATAATTTAAGGAGTAACTGAGACTTAAAGACACAATTGGGAGTTTATAATCACTTGGAAGCACTTAGAAAGAAACACTTTGTCACATTTTTTCATTTTTTCCCTCATATTTTTCATCCCCCTTTTTTCCATTTTTTCATTTTTTGTATTTTTTATTTTTAAATATTCATTTTTAAATATCCATTTTTTATTTATTTCATTTATTATTATTTTTTAAATGACATTTTGATGTATTTTTTACCACTTGGTCCCATAGGAATAGTGTTCTGTATGTGATCAACCTTATCATATATTATGGAATCAAACAGATCTATTGAAAGTTTGTATGTATTATCAAGAGTATTATCATTAGTACTTACAATTTTTATAGGATACTTATTTTATTCGTATTTTAATTATTTTTTATTGTATTGAATACTCAGCAATAAATTATATATATTAACTTTTACTGTATTTGTGTATTTACTGATATTGGTGCAACTAAGATAACTCAATTTATATGTATTCTGAGCCAAAGCATACCTTTTTATAACTTAAGCTAGAAGAAATATCTTCACTCTTTAATAACACAATTAGATATATACTCCACAAGTTCGACAGTGGGTCCTTCAATAGCTTATCAGCGCTATCCCTATCCCTAGCTTGTTTTATAATTCTCTATATACCCTCAGGTGAGGGTTTATATTTAAGGGATTAGCTACATTGAAGTTGTATTCTGAGCCAAATCATACCTTTTTATAACCTTTTTATAACTTAAGCTAGAAGAAATATCTTCACTCTTTAATAACACAATTAGATATATACTCCACAAGTTCCACAGTGAGTCCTTCAATAGCTTATCAGCACTATCCCTATCCCTAGCTTGTTTTATTATGAGTTCAAAGTAAACGCGATTGCTTGAGCATAATCGAGATTTACGCTAGATTGATTCCCGCAATCCTTAGAGCTCTGATTAAATTTTTCGCAAAACAAAAAGGTTGCACAAAACACATCACAAATACATTACAAAGTATTGTTACACTCATAACAACACCATCGAATACAAATGATATGAGATCTTAGGTATAGATATATATTGTACCAAAATACCATCATATATATACAGTATATAGAAATATTTATTTATGAATAAATAGAGCATATTGTTCTATGTGAAGAACATTGGAATGTGAAATATTCATATTTTTACGTTGGGTTAGAGAACATAATAATATGCAATTAGGTTTGCGTGCGAGTTGGATTTAGGTCCCCCCCCCCCCCACTTTTTTACTATTAACTTCTATGGGGAATACGTGAATGCAGACGCCATATTCTAACTTCGACTTTTTCCGCTTGTTGGGTTTGTGAAAAAGCGAAAACAGTTTACTTTTAACTTATAATATAAGCGCAACCTGACGCGCGCAAAAAGCTTACTTTAGTGCAGTTAACGCTAGAGTGGGAACGTTAATTAGCACTCCACTTGTAATCTGGCCCTTAGTAGTTAACTGTTTGAGTGATGTGCATTTTTACAGAAGATCATAGTTAGTGGTAAATGTGGAGATCTTTTTGGAAGGTGGACATTCCATGGAGGGGGGTGCAATGAGGATTTATTATTAGCTTTACTGTGTTGAAGGGTCTCAAGTTAATGAGTTAATTCAAGGGATACGGGGTGGTGTAGTATAATTGTGGTACAAGGGGTCTATGCTTTGATTCAGTGCAATAAGAAGCACTTTAATTCATGAGGTTCAAAGTTGAGGTTCATTATGTTGGTGGTCTAGGTGGTAAGGAGTAAATAGTAGTCATAGTAAGGAATGTTGGTAGGATTACTTCTGGAGGCCATCAGTAATAGAATTTAGCATGATAATAGATATGGTTTATACAAGTGGGAGCACAGTTACTATGGCAGCTAGTAGTATTTAGATTCAAAGATTCCTCAATACACAGAAATGACAATGGTACCTCTATCATATAGGTTTTAGTCAGAAGCTTTTTATCAGTTGGTCATTAAAATAAGCCTCTATATTATTTACTGACACAGACATAGCAAAGTGCCCCTGAAACAGTATTTTATCCTCTAAAATTGAACCAAGGATAAATTTGTAATAACTTCTCCATGTCTGCAGCTATATTGGGGTTCAGTTCATATCATTTAGACTGGTATTTATCAAGTCAATTAGCCAAATAATATTTAGAGGCCAAACAATAAATATCTCCATTACTGACAGTTTATTAGCCCAGGGTTACTTGTGAAATGGAGTTGAGCAACACTGGTTTAGACTAACCTTTATTTTGTTTCTTGATCAGTTGTGGTATGTTCTGATGTCTATAGAATCTTTTGCAGTTGCAAAAATACCATACTTACAGTATTGCTGCACATCGATAAATGCCATTTATCATTGCCCAGCAGTTCTTGTGAACTGCAGGTGCAATACCACCCCCTGCAGATTTGCGGCCAATCGGCCGCTAGCAGGGGGTGTCAATCAACCCAATCGTATCTGATCAGGGTTGATTTCTGTCCACCGCCTCAGAGCAGGCGGACAGGTTATGGAGCAGCGGTCTTTAGGCCGCTGCTTCATAACTTCTGTTTCCAGCGAGTCTGAAGCCTGAAGGAAACACGGGGCATCAAGCTCCGTACGAAGCTTGATAAATTGACCCCATAGCCTTCAAGCTTGAAAAGTGTGAAAATGAACGCCCTTACTCGTGTGCAAATTGTGTTTAACTAAGTGCGCTAACCTGACAAAAAATATTAATAATTCACATTCCAATGTTCTTCACATAGCAGAATATGTTCTATTTATTCTTAGAGTGATGGTAAATCCTAGCATTTGTAAAACACTAGGATTTACAATTGGAACAAATAAAGGGGTCTTTCAGACATATACTTCATGCTGAAAGTTCTTTTATTTGTTTGAAGCGTTCGCCGCACTGAGCTGCTCTTGCAGCCAAAGGCAGAACGTTATTTTGGTAAAATATTTATCTATATCTTTAGAAATATAAGATTTTATATATATAGATAGATAGATAGATAGATAGATAGATAGATAGAAAGAAATAAAGAAAGATAGATAGATCTATATAGGATTATATAGAAGAATATTGGAATGGGAAATATTAACAATAATTAGACAGTTAAACACTTTAATAAGTATAAATATTGATTAAGTATGCTTTTACATGTTTTCAACTGATTGACTGCAAAGGCTCCAATGCCCTTATCTATCTATCTATCTATCTATCTATCTATCTATATACAAAACACGGAAGTGAACTGCACTCTCATACTGGACCGGGTACATATCCCATGACCCTGCAACATGATCAGCCCTGGGTGCCACTGGCACTCACAGGAAGCTGTGCTGCTCCCAGAGTCACAGGCAGTTAACCCCAGTCAGGTCTGGGTGCAAGAACCCTAGGGAAAATTACAAAACAAATTAATACAACACACAGAGAAAACCCAGCACTCACTTACGAGCTCTCAGCTAAGATTTAAAAGCAAAAATGGAAAGGTTAGTTACCGCATCTGGCCAAATGGGACAAGCCCAGGTACCTCGTCAAGGTCCTTTCCAATACCTGGGACCCTAAAACAGCCACACAATGCAAGCTTTCAAATCCAAACAAACTGAGAACAAGGGAAGGGTGCACAGGAATATGTAATCACCCTAGACATATACAAAACATGGAAGGGAACTGCACTCTCATACTGGACCGGGTACACATCCCATGACCCTGCAACATGATCAGCCCTGGGTGCTACTGGCACTCACAGGAAGCTGTGCTGCTCCCAGAGTCACAGGCAGTTAACCCCAGTCAGGTCTGGGTGCAAGAACCATAGGGAAAATTACAAAACAAATTAATACAACACACAGAGAAAACCCAGCACTCACTTACAAGCTCTCAGCTAAGATTTAAAAGCAATCTTTTAAATCTTAGCTGAGAGCTTGTAAGTGAGTGCTGGGTTTTCTCTGTGTGTTGAATGCCCCGAAACGTCACTGTTTAATTAAAGTGTATTTAAATCCAGTGAGTGCATATTATTGGACACTACTGAATATTTTTTATGCACCCTGGTCTGGAATCATTATTGGCAAGTGAGAGTGCGCTTTTTGGGTTCATCATATATATATATTAATAAATATATGAAGAAACATGGAGAGAAACAGCAAACACCATCAAATAAACACCCTGGTGCTCTGCTATATAATGTATACAGTCTCAAGAAACCTCAAGCTCAGCAAACTGTGTCTCAAGGTCCCTAAAGCAGGCAATTCAAGCAGGGAATTTGAAACCAAAAAGCTTTTAATACATAATTGGATAGCCTAGTCCAAACGTTTTGGCTCCCACTGGAGCCTTTTTCAATGGAGGCCGTGCAGACATAACAAGACAATACAAATCACATTACTTATATACCCTTAACAATACCAACCCTACAAGTGATTACAAATGATCACCGTCAGACATTCGGTCTCCATGCGGCAGCCTTCCACAATGGCGTCGGAGCGGGCATGTGACGTCATCAGCCCACGACATAGGCTTGTAGTAGTAACGTAACCGTTGTCAAGGAGACAGCATAAACAAACTGCAACAGCATAACAGCAGCGCGAAGAGCGGATGCCCGAGTGTAATCAAGTAATCACAGTGATGGTTACACCATCTAAACATATAAAAATTATATACAACACTGCTCAATATACAGCAAGTAAAAAACAATACCGCTACCATCTATACACACAGGTATCAAAGTAGCTGTACTATACAACCGTGTGCATCTATTAATAGGCCAATGGCCCTCAGACAACTTGGGCTATAATAGATCATAATAGTATATACAAAACACTAATGAACCCCTACAGAATACAAGATAAGTGAACATAAATAGTGCAACAATATAAGCACAATCTATGTTGCAATATAAGCACATTTCATATTAATAGAAAATTGTGCATAGAGGACTTAAGAGCTTCTTAGGTTATAAACATATCCATACACATATGATCTTATTCTATATATAACCATCATTTTAAAGCCTAAATGCATCATATCTCAGGAAGAAGGTAGAAACAACACGGATTGAAACCATCATGGACATCATTTGCGGTAGCAGCAAGTGAAATCTATGGCCTAGATTTGGAGTTTGGCGGTAGCCGTGAAAACCAGCGTTAGAGGCTCCTAACGCTGGTTTTAGGCTACCTCCGGTATTTGGAGTCACTCAAAAAAGGGTCTAACGCTCACTTTTCAGCCGCGACTTTTCCATACCGCAGATCCCCTTACGTCAATTGCGTATCCTATCTTTTCAATGGGATTTTTCTAACTCCGGTATTTAGAGTCGTGGCTGAAGTGAGCGTTAGAAATCTAACGACAAAACTCCAGCCGCAGAAAAAAGTCAGTAGTTAAGAGCTTTCTGGGCTAACGCCGGTTCATAAAGCTCTTAACTACTGTACTCTAAAGTACACTAACACCCATAAACTACCTATGTACCGCTAAACCGAGGTCCCCCCACATCGCCGCCACTCGATTAAATTTTTTGAACCCCTAATCTGCCGACCGCCACCTACGTTATACTTATGTACCCCTAATCTGCTGCCCCTAACACCGCCGACCTCTATATTATATTTATTAACCCCTAACCTGCCCCCCACAACGTCGCAGCCAGCTACCTGCAATAATTAACCGCTAATCTGCCGACCGCAAAGAGCCGCCACCTACATTATTGCTATGTACCCCTAATCTGCTGCCCCTAACACCGCCGACCCCTATATTATATTTATTATCCCCTAATCTGCCCCCCTCAACGTCGCCTCCACCTGCCTACACTTATTAACCCCTAATCTGCCGAGCGGACCTGAGCGCTACTATAATAAAGTTATTAACCCCTAATCCGCCTCACTAACCCTATAATAAATAGTATTAACCCCTAATCTGCCCTCCCTAACATCGCCGACACCTAACTTCAATTATTAACCCCTAATCTGCCGACTGGAGCTCACCGCTATTCTAATAAATGTATTAACCCCTAAAGCTAAGTCTAACCCTAACACTAACACCCCCCTAAATTAAATATAATTTTAATCTAACGAAATTAATTAACTCTTATTAAATAAATTATTCCTATTTAAAGATAAATACTTACCTGTAAAATAAACCCTAATATAGCTACAATATAAATTATAATTATATTATAGCTATTTTAGGATTAATATTTATTTTACAGGTAACTTTGTAATTATTTTAACCAGGTACAATAGCTATTAAATAGTTAAGAACTATTTAATAGCTAAAATAGTTAAAATAATTACAAATATACCTATAAAATAAATCCTAACCTAAGTTACAATTAAACCTAACACTACACTATCAATAAATTAATTAAATAAAATATCTATAATTATCTACAATTAAACCTAACACTACACTATCAATAAATAAATTAAATACAATTCCTACAAATAAATACAATGAAATAAACTAACTAAAGTACAAAAAATAAAAAATAACTAAGTTACAAAAAATAAAAAAATATTTACAAACATTAGAAATATATTACAACAATTTTAAACTAATTACACCTACTCTAAGCCCCCTAATAAAATAACAAAGCCCCCCAAAATAAAAAAATGCCATACCCTATTCTAAATTACTAAAGTTCAAAGCTCTTTTACCTTACCAGCCCTGAGCAGGGCCCTTTGCCGGGCATGCCCCAAGAAGTTCAGCTCTTTTGCCTGTAAAAAAAAACATACAATACCCCCCCCCCAACATTACAACCCACCACCCACATACCCCTAATCTAACCCAAACCCCCCTTAAATAAACCTAACACTAAGCCCCTGAAGATCTCCCTACCTTGAGTCGTCTTCACCCAGCCGAGCCAAATTCTTAGGGGTATGTGGGTGGTGGGTTGTAATGTTGGGGGGGGGGTATTGTATGGTTTTTTTTACAGGCAAAAGAGCTGAACTTCTTGGGGCATGCCCCGCAAAGGGCCCTGTTCAGGGCTGGTAAGGTAAAAGAGCTTTGAACTTTAGTAATTTAGAATAGGGTATGGCATTTTTTTATTTTGGGGGGCTTTGTTATTTTATTAGGGGGCTTAGAGTAGGTGTAATTAGTTTAAAATTGTTGTAATATATTTCTAATGTTTGTAAATATTTTTTTATTTTTTGTAACTTAGTTCTTTTTTATTTTTTGTACTTTAGTTAGTTTATTTCATTGTATTTATTTGTAGGAATTGTATTTAATTTATTTATTGATAGTGTAGTGTTAGGTTTAATTTTAGATAATTATAGGTATTTTATTTAATTAATTTATTGATAGTGTAGTGTTAGGTTTAATTGTAACTTAGGTTAGGATTTATTTTACAGGTATATTTGTAATTATTTTAACTATTTTAGCTATTAAATAGTTCTTAACTATTTAATAGCTATTGTACCTGGTTAAAATAATTACAAAGTTACCTGTAAAATAAATATTAATCCTAAAATAGCTATAATATAATTATAATTTATATTGTAGCTATATTAGGGTTTATTTTACAGGTAAGTATTTATCTTTAAATAGGAATAATTTATTTAATAAGAGTTAATTAATTTCGTTAGATTAAAATTATATTTAATTTAGGGGGGTGTTAGTGTTAGGGTTAGACTTAGCTTTAGGGGTTAATACATTTATTAGAATAGCGGTGAGCTCCAGTCGGCAGATTAGGGGTTAATAATTGAAGTTAGGTGTCGGCGATGTTAGGGAGGGCAGATTAGGGGTTAATACTATTTATTATAGGGTTAGCGAGGCGGATTAGGGGTTAATAACTTTATTATAATAGCGGTGTGGTCCGCTCGGCAGATTAGGGGTTAATAAGTAAGACATGTAAAGCATGTATCTCTATGTTAAAGTCCTTTGCACCTGAGACCTCATATCTTTGAGCCCATTAAAACTTTTTAATGCAATATTTTTAAATAATTTATCAGACAGTGTTATTATTAGTGTAACTGTACTTTTAAATCTATTTTAGAAGTGTTTTTTCCACTTTTTAGTCGAGCATGATGGTTAACCAAAACTCTGAAGTTACGCTATCCTGAAGCACGTTAAATTCAATTGCACTTGAGTGAATGCATTTATTTTCAGTACTACTTCTGACACGCACAAATAGCCGCGATAAACCCCTTTTCGCTTGCAAACAACTATTAGCATGCCACTCATAATATAGCCCTAAATTAGCAATATCTTCAATACATAATTACCTATAATTTGATGTAATATTACTAAAATATTTGGTAAACTAACAAATGCATATGTTTTTACAGATGGATAAACAAAGTGACTTGTTGTTAAAGAAAGTCAGTCTGTTGAAGGCAAAAAACATGTTGCAGTACAAGATTGCTGAAATTGTATCACAAGGTTCTGTAAATAATATTGTGAGGATAGTTTCTGAGCAGGGTTTTTGGCTAACAGGTCCTGTTCAGTTATTCATTGCTTAACAGTTCTCTCGGATACTGCATCCTGAATGTGTTTATTCAAGCCTCTGACAGGTAGCTTCCTATTTTGAGTGCATATATCTCAAATTCTTCTGTCAGTTCTTGGTGTAGTAACTACCGTAAGTACCTTACATTTTGTGTTCATCCCCACAATCTATTTTGGACATCTCTATAACTATTTCACAGTTGCAAATAGTCTATTATCTTGCACATATGTAAAACACTCTGAAATGGCCACAGTAGACATTGGAGAGGTCTATTAATATACTTGGCATCAATTCAACACTATTGGAGAGGCAGTATACAGTGGACAGGTCACACATTTACATATGTATAGGTACATGCAACATTGTATATGCCTAGGAGACCCTTAACCCAAATGTCACCTTTGTGAACTGGCTTTTAAAGGGAACACTCTGCATCTTTATGATCCTGGTAAACAAATATTAGCACATCTGTGGATAAGTACAAGACGAACCGGCTCTGTGAAACGTCTGTGGCTGGATACTGCATGCTGATTGCTATCGCCGCTCCCACACCCCAGAGAAATTTGGACATCCACCAGTGTGAGTTAGCTGGACGACTCCAAACAGTCCAGAAGGCATTTGTGACACTTCTCAAGTGTCATACAGCTTGTAAGTACGGTCTTACTTGTATATTTGGCGTGTCAGAAACATCTGATTGTGCACTATGGTGGCGCCTTCTTTTTTTATCTTTTACTTCTGCAGAGTTTAACATCTTGGGACACCAACAAGAACTTCGAAGAAGCAGCCTGCCATCTGTTCCAGATTTCAGAATTTGGATTATGGACTAGATGAACTGTCCTACACCATATTTCCATCATCTACATTATTGGTTTGATTGGGACTTTAACCTCACTGTTTATATTATGCAGTTTCTACTCATATTTTTATATATATAGGGGTATTTTATTTGAATGCATTATATGTTGGTATTTTCACTATAATTTTTATACAGGTATTTGGCGCACTGGTTTTATATATATGTTTTTTATATATATTTATTAACTTTAAAGGGAACACACCTCCATGAACGCTAAATCCAAACTAATTCATTAGTGCCTTTCAAAGTGCCTGCACCTATATTAGTGAATTTGTAAACTGGAACAAGCATTCGTTATTGGAGGTTCACTTATATGGGTGCAGATGCTTTCAAAGGGACTCTCATGAATAAGTTGGGACTTAGCAAGCATGAAGATGAGTTCCCTATAAAAACCTGTTTATAAGGGCACAATCTCAGTTAAGGGTCTACTAAGCAGATACAATGTAGCAAAGCAGCAGGTTTACAATTTACTGATTAAGTAATATTAACATCCAGTATTAGAAGATATTGTAAGTCCTTTGCATACAAACCCATAGTTGCCATTTTGTTTCCGTTCACGCCAGAGATATAACTAGAAACAACAGGGCCCAGGTGCAAGAATCCAAGCAGTGCCCCCTCAAAAAAAATGTGAATTTAATACATTTGTTTCCCAACATTTAACATAGAAATATATATACACACACATATATAGCTGACTGTGCTGTATACACACACGTATATAGGTTAATGTGCTGTGTATACACATATATATATATCACTATTTTTATTTGGAATTTGGGAGAAATGTTTGTCAGTAGTTTATAGAATAAAACAAAAATGTTCATTTACTGAAACATATACACATACACACAATCAAAAATATGAAACTTTGTGTCTGCAGTTTGCACTTTATTATTTTGTGTGTTTTTAAATGTATTCCTTTTTTTTTTTGCAATAATTATTGAACTTGCTAAGCACATGATGTATATAGCAAGATATAAGTCACACCAACATAGCTGAAAATAAGGCTGTGATATTAATCTTAAAAGGACATGATAATATAAAATGTTCTCAGTTCTGTCTAAAAGAGAATATTTCAAAATATAAATGACAGAGCTTTGATTCTTAAAAAACAGATGTTCCTTTGCTAAATAAACCATATTTTTTCTGAGGGAGTTGTCTCTGTCATCCAGTGAGCAGTTAGAATCTCATTAACCCCTCATCTGCTAATACACTGCAGCCTTCATGAGCAGTCAAATGAGCCATATTATATAAAAAAATATATATTTAAGTTTCTTACTAACAAGTAGAGAATTAAATTGGGTAATAATAACAACTATTTCTATTCAGCTGCCGATTTGGTTAATTCCGAGAGCGAGCGCTGAAAAAGCACTTTGAGTTCCACTGGGAGAAAGGCGCTATATAAATACTAGTTATTATTATTATTATTATTATTATTATTATTATAATTACAACAATGTGTTTAACATCCTGTTTAAAGAAAGGGGTTCAGCCTATTAAAGGGTTAAAGCAGACTTTGTCAGGGTTTTTTTCCCTGTTTTGTTTGCCATGTGCTGCTGGCAGCCATTTTACTCACCTCTCTTGCTGACTATGGTGCATTGTGGGGGATGCTGCTCATTTCCTGCACTTCCTTTTATGGCCAGACTGGTGTGCATCATCCGTGTGAGAAAGGATGCAGTCTCAGAATTGTGATGTCATCACTTATTATTTAAAGGGCCTCTGTTCAGTATGCTTTGCCTTTGCGTTGTCTCAGACCAGTTTGTGAGAGTTCCTGTGTATTACCTGGCTGCCTGACGTCCTTCCTGGTTCCTGATCCCTGGCTTGTTCCTGACTCTGCTGTTTCCCTTGTTCCTGTTTCCGGCTTGTCTGACTATTCGCTTTGGCTCCTGACTCGGCTCGTCTGACTACCAGCTCTGGTTTTGACTCCTGGCTTGTTATTTGACTTGTGGACTTTTTATTATTTTTTGCTATTAATAAAGGTGTGATTATTTTTGCACTTCTCGTCTCAGTCTGATTCCTGGCACCCTGACATTATGCAAAGGCCATGAATCCTGATGGTGCTAATAATCCACCTTTACCTGCCATCATTTCCCGGATGGATGTACAGGATCACCGCTTGGATCAATTTGCACTAGCCCTGCAAACCCTGCTGACTCGCACTGCACATTTGGACCAAAGTTTCCCACAAGTTATGGCTGCTCCTGTTTCCGCTGCTGCACCTATGCCTACCAGGAGCATGTCCGGTTCTGCACATCTACCTCAGCGATATGGAGGCAATCCTATTCAGTGCAGAGGGTTTTTGAACCAGGTGGGCATTTACTTTGAGATGTTACCTCATGCATTTCCCTCTGACAGAGCTAAGGTGGGATTTCTCATCTCGTTACTCTCTGACACAGCTTTTGCCTGGGATAAAATCCCTTGTGGGAGACTAATAAACCTGTGATTTCAAATTACCCTGAATTTGTGGCCTCCTTTCAAAGGGTATTTGATGTTCCGGCTCGCTCCTCCTCTGCTGCTAAACGACTCATGTCCATTCAGCAAGGTACAAGATCTGTTGCTCAGTATGCTATTGAGTTCCGTATGCTTGCCGCAGAAGTAGGTTGGAACAATGAAGCCCTTGTTGCCGCCTTCTTTCATGGGCTCTCTGATGTGATTAAAGACGAAGTTGCTGCCAGAGATTTACCAGAGGATCTCGAGGCATTGGTGTCTTTATTTATCCTAATTGATATCAGACTCAGAGAGAGGCCCTCTTTCAAGGAGCGCTTGCGGAAGCCTCCTGTTCCGTTGTCTCCTACGTGTTCATTCCCACCCATGCCTCCCTCTCCTCCCATGCCTCCTGATCCTGAGGGCCTTTAGGAGGAGGGAGGAGCTCAGCCTATATTGTGGGTTACAGGGCCACCTTTTGAAGTCTTGTCCTACATGGCCGGGAAACGCTCACACCTAAGGTCCTGTCAGGGGCAGACCTTGGGTGGTTAATCCTTGTCCCCGGAACCGCTTAAGGAGAAACCTTTGTTCATGGTTGTCCTTTCCTGGGTGGACTCCTCCATAGTCACTCAGGCTCTTGTTGACTCCGGTGCTGCGGGCTATTTCATTGACAGTGCTTTTGTATCAAAGCACTCCATTCCTGTTTTGCCTCAATCTGTTCCACTTGCTATTGATGCCATTGATGGCAAGCCCCTTCAGCCCGCAGTCGTTACTCACAAAACTGCTCCGTTGTCCATGGCTGTTGGGGCTCTCCATTTTGAAACCCTCCAGTTCCAGGTGATAGACTCTCCGCATTTACCAGTTGTTCTGGGTTATCCCTGGCTCCAAAAGCACAATCCCAGTCTCGACTGGTGCAGGTCCGAAATTTTGTCGTGGTCCCCTCAATGTATTTCCACTTGTCTTCGGAAACCAGTTAAAGTCTTGTGCACTTCTTCGGTATCTCAATTGCCAGAGGAGTACCGAGAGTTCCTAGATGTTTTTTACAAGGTGCATGCCGGTACATTGCCTCCTCACCGGTCTTACGATTGTGCCATAGACCTGCAACCCAGAGCCATTCCTCCTTAGGACCGGGTGTACCCTCTGTCTGTTGCAGAGAATTGTGCTATGGAGGAGTATATTGCCGATGCTCTGTTGTGGGGGATCATCCGCAAATTCTGCTCTCCTGCAGGGGCTGGCTTCTTCTTTGTGAAGAAAAAGGGTGTCGACTTAAGACCATGCATCGATTATAGGGGTCTTAATCATCTTACCATTAAGAATGCTTACCCTATTCCGCTCATTAAGGAACTCTTTGACCGCCTCAAGGGAGGCACGGTCTTTACTAAACTTGATTTGAAAGGAGCGTACAATCTTGTTAGGATTAAGGAGGGCCAAGAATGGAAAACAGCATTTAACACCAGGAGCGGGAATTATGAGTATCTTGCAATGCCCTTTGGCCTATGTAATGCCCCTGCTGTTTTTCAGGAATTTATTAATGATGTCCTACGAGATATGTTGCAACAGTGTGTTGTGGTGTACTTAGACGACATCCTCATACACTCACCCACCCTTGAGGCTCATTGTTCTTATTTTACATGGGTTCTTCAGAGACTACGTGAGAATGGCCTGTTTTGTAAACTCGAGACATGTGAGTTCCATCAGACTCAAGTAACCTTCCTAGGTTATGTTATCTCCATTGCAGGGTTCTCCATGGATCCTGACAAGTTATCTGCAGTTCTGCAGTGGCCTCGCCCAGTTGGTCTTTGGTCTATTCAATGTTTTTTGGGGTTCACCAATTACTATAGAAAGTTTATTAAAAACTTTTCTTCCTTGGTCAAACCTATCACAGACATGACCCGTAAAGAGAATGATCCACTCCATTGGTCACCTACTGCCATTAAGGCCTTTGAAAGTCTTAAGGCTGCCTTTGCTGTCACTCCAGTTCTGGCTCATCCTAACCCTGTCCTGCCTTTCGTTCTTGAGGTCGATGCATCTGAGACTGGAGTAGGCGCCCTCTTGTCGTTCCTTGCATCCGTGTGCTTTCTTCTCTTAGAAATTGTCTCCAGCGGAAAGCAATTATGAAATTGACGACAGGGAATTACTGGCCATAATTTTGGCACTCAAGGAATGGAGGCATCTTCTCGAGGGTACTAGCGTACCAGTGCTCATTCTTACTGACCACAATAATTTAACTTATCTATCTGAAGCAAAACGTTTGTCGCCCCGACAGGCCAGATGGGCGCTATTTTTGTCTCGGTTTAATTATGTGGTCTCCTACCTGCCTGGTAGTAAGAATGTTAGGGCTGATGTCCTCTCTCGACAATTTTTGCCTCTGTCCAAGGAGGAGTCTGTACCTACTCCTGTTATACCTCCTGACAATATTTTGGCTACCATACGTACTAATTTAACTTCTCCCTTGAGGGAGGAGATCCTGGCTGCACAAACCAATGCACCTCCTGAGAAACCTAGTGGTAAGTGTTTTGTTCCTGAGAATCTTTGAATTAAATTTTTGCACTCTTACCACTATCCTAAAGCCGCAGGCCACCCAGGCAAGAACGACAATTCTGGTGGCCAGGTCTTCATTCTGAAGTTGCTGCGTATGTTGCCTCCTGCTCAGTTTGTGCACAGAATAAGACTCCTCAACGTCTTCCCGTGGGTCTTCTTCAACCTATTGCTAATGGTGAGCGTCCTTGGACACATCTTTCCATGGACTTCATTGTCAAGCTCCCTGTTTCCAATGGCAATACTGTTATCCTTATGAAGGTTGACCGTTTTTCTAAAATGTCACATTGCATTCCCTTGATGAAGCTGCCTACCGCTCAGGAGCTTGCTTCAATTTTTACCCGGGAGGTCTTCCATTTACATGGGTTACCCAAGGAGATAGTGTAGGACCGGGGTAGACAGTTTGTCTCCAGCTTTTGGCATTCCTTTTGTGCTCAAATGGGGATCCAGCTTTCCATCTCTTCGGCATATCACCCTCAATCCAATGGGGCTGCGGAACGGTCTAATCAAGCTCTGGAACAGTTCCTCCATTGCTATGTCTCAGATCACCACAATAATTGGTCTGAACTGTTACCTTGGACAGAGTTTGCTCGTAATAGTGCTATTAATGCTTCCTCCAAGTTATCCCCGTTCATGGCGAATTATGGGTTTCAACCATCCTTGTTGCCCAATTCATTCATGTCTCAGGGTATTCCAGCTTTGGAGGAGCATCTCTGGCAACTCCGTTCCACGTTGGTGCAGATTCAGGATTGCCTTCATCGTTCTATGCAGCGCCAAAAGTTTCAGGCTGATCGTAGGCATCTGCCCGCACCTTCCTACCAGGTTGGTTAGAGAGTTTGGCTGTCCTCCGGCAACTTGAACCTTCGTGTGCCTTCCAATAAATTGGCTCCCGTTATGTTGGTCCTTTTCGAATACTCCAACGGGTTAATCCTGTGGCCTACGCTCTTGACCTTCCTCCTGCTATGCTCATCTCCAATGTTTTTCATGTCTCCCTCTTGAAACCATTGGTTTGTAATCGGTTTACCACTGTGTTGCCTCATCCCTGTCCTATCTTTGTTGAGAACCATGAGGAGTATGAGGTCAGCAGCATTATTGACTCTTGTATGTCCAGGGGCCGTGTACAGTATTTGGTTCACTGGAGGGGCTATGGTCCGGAGGAGCGTTCTTGGGTTCCCTCCTCTGATGTTCATGCTCCTGCCCTCCTCTGTGCCTTCCATGCCCGTTTCCCCAATAAGCCTTTTGTCTTCCCGCGGGGGAGGGGTCGTTGATGGGAGGGTACTGTCAGGGTTTTTTCCCTGTTTTGTTTGCCATGTGCTGCTGGCAGCCATTTTACTCACCTCTCTTGCTGACTATGGTGCATTGTGGGGGATGCTGCTCATTTCCTGCACTTCCTTTTATGGCCAGACTGGTGTGCATCATCCGTGTGAGACAGGTTGCAGTCTCAAAATTGTGATGTCATCACTTATTATTTAAAGGGCCTCTGTTCAGTATGCTTTGCCTTTGCATTGTCTCAGACCTGTTTATGAGAGTTCCTGTGTATTACCTGGCTGCCTGACATCCTTCCTGGTTCCTGATCCCTGGCTTGTTCCTGACTCTGCTGTTTTCCTTGTTCCTGATTCCGGCTTGTCTGACTATTCGCTTTGGCTCCTGACTCGGCTCATCTGAATGCCAGCTCTGGTTTTGACTCCTGGCTTATTATTTGACTTGTGGACTTTTTATTATTTTTTGCTATTAATAAAGGTGTGATTATGTTTGCACTTCTCGTCTCAGTCTGATTCCTGGCACCCTGACAGACTTTTGTTTAACTCATTAGCATCTTGTATTCAAGCTCTTCCCACACTAATTGAACAGGGATCTGCTGTCAATGAACTCACTGAGCTGTTATGTTCCATTAGATTATATGTATCAAGGGGGCTCCAATTGGGCTTAAATGTAGAATAGGTGTAAAAATGACACCTTTCTAATTCATCAAGGATCCATCCTGTGGTCATTCTGCCCACAGTGGAAGGTGCTGAGTGGATATTGGGGAGAGAGAGAGCATAAGCTGCGTTGGTCCCTCCCTCCATCCTGCACCCCTCACTGCAGGGACTGCTCGTGTGAGAGAAAACGGAGGAGGAGGACTGGAAAATCACACCGGCGGCCAGGAGATACAGTAACTATCCTGCAGGCTCCGTCAATGTAACTTCTGATTTCTGGGGATGGGTGGGTGAGGGTCCCCTTGTGTGACAGGCATGGATGATCTTTGTGCAGCATTGTGCTATAGCCTGGCTGTGTGCAACTCTGATCTTCCAGCAAAAGACCTCACCCAGAGGACAGCCAGGAGCGTGTGTGAGTGACTAATTCAGTTACTGAAGTGCCGCCCACCCCCCTGTCAAGTGCCGCTGGGGTCCATTGGACCTACTTGGTTGGTCCCATAAAGAAAAAATAAAATAAAAGTTTGAAAAAAAATCTTTGTGCTGAAGCTGTGGGGCCCCACTGAGGGGTGACCCTCCCAAGACTGGTTGCAGCTGTGTCCTCTGCACCCCCTGTAGTTCAGTCCCTGGTTCACGCCAAAGGGAAACTGTTCTTTAACAAACAATAGTAATAAATATTGATAAAACAATACTAGTAAAAGATGAAAAGAGACAATTTATAGATAGAAAAATGGTGCACAGTCTGCCCATTATAGTATATATACCAACACAGTGGTGCAGATGGGAACAGATTACAATAGGATCCTATGAAAGCCGCAATTGTGAGACCTCCTTTAACCTCTTAATGACCAGGGTCGTACCCTGTACGACACTGGTAGTTAAGTCCTTAAGGACTAAGACGCTGCTGTCCTAGGCCTCTCTCTTTTTCCCCCAATCTCACTAAAAGTAGCGAGATTGCACTATTTCTGCATGCCCCACGAGTGAGGCAGTGCAGCAATAGATGGTCATAGTTACCAATGCAGAGAGGGCCACTCTGTGACCCTTTCTGCATCGGTCAGCAATGGTGCCGATCATTGGTGGTGTGGGAGGGTTAGGAGGGATGCGGGTGGGTGGCATCCCTGGAGGAGGGCGGGAGGGGGCAGGAGTGGGCGGGAGTGCTACACTACAGAATTGTTTTTATCTGAGAGCGGCAAGGAGGGGGAAGGAGGAAGGGAGAGGAGGTTGAGGGAGATCCTATGTGGAGGGAACACTTAGGCGGGTAGGGGAATTTCATGGATGGGAAGGGGGTAAATGAGGGAGGGAGATTTTTTTATTATTATTAAAATACATTTAAAATAATAGAAAACTGAATACTGGCAGACAGCTGCCAGAACCTAAGATGGTGGGAATTAGTTAGAAGGGGGAGGGTTAGAGAGCTTTTAGGGAGGAATCAGGGATGTGGGAAAGTAAGGGGGTAATCCTAAACTAAGGACAATAATAAAATAAAAAAAATAATGGTGTAAAACTGCATACTGGCAGACTGTCTGCCAGTACTTAAGATGGGGGTGGGAAAGGAAAGAGAGCTGTTTGAGAGGGATGAGCGAGGGATCAGGGGATGGGAAGTGTCAGGTGGGAGGGTAATCTCTACACTAAAGCTAAAAGTAACCTTAAAAGCTACCTGATTAACCCCTATACTGCTGGGAATAATAAAAGTGTGGCACGCAGCTGCAATTAGCAGCCTTCTAATTACCAAAAAGCAATTGCAAAGCCATATAATGTATGTCTGCTATTTCTATACAAAGGGGATCCCAGAGAAGAATTTACAACCATTTGTACCATGATTGCACAAGCTGTTTGTAAATAATTTCAGGGAGAAATCTAAAGTTTGTGAAAAAGTTAACGATTTTTTTTATTTGATCACATTTGGTGGTGAAATGGTGGCATGAAATATACCAAAATGGGCCTAGATCAATACTTTGGGTTGTCTACTAAATATAAATATAAATAAATATATATATATATATATATATATATATATATATATATATATTTATGATAGGTAAATTAAAAAAGGTTCTATTTCTGTTTAAATGGGGTGATGGCAAAAATGCTAAAATTGCCCTGGTCTTTTGGCAAAGTTTTAGTCTGAAATGCTCGGTCCTTAACCCCTTTCTGTTCACACCACTCTTCCATTTTCTGACCGTTTGGTACCAGGGCTATTTTTACATTTCTGCAGTGTTTGTGTTTAGCTGTAATTTTCCTCTTACTCATTTACTGTACCCACACATATTATATATCATTTTTTTCACCATTAAATGGACTTTCTAAGATACCATTATTTTTTATCATATCTTATAATTTACTTAAAAAAAAAAAGATAAAATATGATGAAAAAATGGAAAAAAAACCACACTTTTTCTAACTTTGACCCCCAAAATCTGTTACACATCTACAACCACAAAAAAACACCCATGCTAAATAGTTTCTAAATTTTGTCTTGAGTGTAGAAATACCCAATCTTTACATGTTCTTACATGTTCTTTTTTGTAAGTTATTGGGCAATAAATACTAGTAGCACTTTGCTATTTCCAAACCATTTTTTTTTTTTCAAAATTAGCGATAGTTACATTGGAACACTGATATCTGTCAGGAATCCCTGAAAATCCCTTGACATGTATATATATATTTTTAGTAGACAACCCAAAGTATTGATCTAGGCCCATTTTGGTATATTTCATGCCACCATTTCACACCCAAATGCAATGAAATAAAAAAAATTGTTCACTTTTTTACAAACTTTCAGCTAGATTACAAGTTTTTGGCGGTAATGGTGTGCGGTGGTAACGCACAGTTTTTCCTTACCGCTCACCTACAGTAACACTGGTATTACGGGTTTTTAGAAACCCGGCGTTAGCCGCAAAAAAGTGAGCATAGAGCAGAATTTAGCTCCACATCTCACCTCAATACCAGCGCTGCTTACAGTAGCGGTAAGCCGGCAAAACATGCTCGTGCACGATTTCCCTATAGGAATCAATGGGGGAGAGCAGGCTGAAAAAAAACCTAACACCTGCAAAAAAGCAGCGTTCAGCTCCTAACGCAGCCCCATTGATTCCTATGGGGAAATACATTTTATGTCTACACCTAACACCCTAACATGAACCCCGAGTCTAAACACCCCTAATCTTACATTTATTAACCCCTAATTTGATGCCTCGACATAGCCGACACCTGCTTTATATTATTAACCCCTAATATGCCGCTCCAGACACCGCCGCCACCTACATTATACTTATGAACCCCTAATCTGCTGCCCCCAACATCGCCGAACCCTACATTATATTTATTAACCCATAATCTGCCACCCCCAATGTCGCTGATGCCTAACTACACTTATTAACCCCTAATCTGCCGCCACCAACGTCGCCGCCACTATAATAAATATATTAACCCCTAAACCTGTAGCTATCTTAAGGTTTATTTTTATTTTACAGGCAAGTTTGTATTTAATTTAACTAGGTACAATAGTTATTAAATAGTTATTAACTATTTAATAGCTACCTATGGACCCGCTCTGCTCCGGATGGATGAAGATAGAAGATGCCATCTGGATGAAGACTTCTGCCCCTCTGGAGGACCTCTTCTGCCCGGATAGGATGAAGACTTCTGCCCATCTGGAGGTCCACTTCTGCCCAGTTGGGTGAAGACGTCTCAAGGTAGGGTGATCTTCAAGGGGGTAGTGTTAGGTTTTATTAAGGGGGAATTGGGTGGGTTTTAGAGTAGGGTTGGGTGTGTGGGTGGTGGGTTGTAATGTTGGGGGAGTATTGTATTTTTTTTTACAGGTGAAAGAGCTGATTACTTTGGGGCAATGCCCCACAAAAAGCCCTTTTAAGAGCTATTTGTAATTTAGTGTAGGGTAGGGATTTTTTTTTTATTTTGGGGGGCTTTTTTATTTTATTAGGGGGATTAGATTATGTGTAATTAGTTTAAAGAAATTGTAATTATTTTATTATTTTCTGTAATTTAGTGTTTGTTTTTTTTAGTAATTTAGTTTATTTAATTTAATTGTAATTAATTGTATTTAATTTAGGTAATTTATTTAATTATAGTGTAGTGTTAGGTATAATTGTAGCTTAGGTTAGGTTTTATTTTACAGGTAAATTTGTCTTTATTTTAGCTAGGTAGCTATTAAATAGTTAATAACTATTTAATAACTATTCTACCTAGTTAAAATAAATACAAACTTGCCTGTAAAATAAAAATAAACCCTAAGCTAGATACAAATGTAACTATTAGTTATATTGTAGCTAGCTTAGGGTTTATTTTACAGGTAAGTATTTAGTTTAAAAAAGGAATAACTTATTTAATGATAGGAATATTTATTTAGATGTATTTAAATTATATTTAAGTTAGGGGGTGTTAGGGCTAGGGTTAGACTTAGATTTAGGGGATATAGTTATTATAGTGGCGACAACGTTGGGGGCGGCAGATTAGGTGTTAATAATTGTAGGTAGGTATCGGCGATGTTAGGGACGGCAGATTAGGGGTTAATAAAATTTAATTAGTGTTTGTGAGGCGGGAGTGCGGCGGTTTAGGGGTTAATATATTTATTAAAGTGGCAGCGATGTCCGGTCGGCAGATTAGGGGTTAAAAATATTATTTAAGTGGCAGCGATATATCGGTTTAGGGGTTAATAGGTAGTTTATGGGTGTTAGTGTACTTTTTAACACTTTAGTTAAGAGTTCTATGTTACGGCTTTAGCCCATAAAACTCTTAACTACTGACTTTTAAATGCGGTATCAGTCTTGACAGGAGAGGCTGTACCATTCACTTTTTCCAAGACTCGTAATACTGGCGTTATGCAAGTCCCATTGAAAAGATAGGATACACAACTTACGTAAGTTGATTTGCGGTATGCTCGAGTCGCGGAAAAAAGTGAGCGGTGAGCCTGTCATTTCAAGACTCGTAATACCAGCGGGCGTTAAAAAGCAGCGTTGGGACCTTTCAACGCTGCTTTTTAAGGCTAACGCAAGACTCATAATCTAGGCGTGGGAATTTCGAATGTTTATATAACATTCTAATATTCTATTTTTTAATTTTCGTTTTTGAATTTTTCACATGTCACATTCGAATTCAAAATAGTATTTCTAGTCTAATACAGTGTTTTTTAAATGTAATATTCGAAATTTGAATGTGACATGCGAATTCAAATGTGACATTCAAATTCGAAATAGTATTTCTAGTCTACAACTGTGTTAATAAATGTAATATTCTAATTCGAATGCTACATTCGAATGTCACATTCGAATTCGAAATAGTATTTCTAGTCTAATACTGTGTTTTTTAAATGTAATATTTGAAATTCGAATGTGACATGCGAATTCAAATGTGACATTTGAATTCTAAATAGTATTTCTAGTTTACAACTGTGTTTAATAAATGTGATATTTGATTTGAATGTGATATTAAATTTGAATGTGATATTCGATTCGAATGTGATATTTGATTTGAATGTGATATTAAATTTGAATGTGATATTCGATTCGAATGTGATATTCGATTTGAATGTGACATTCGAATTCAAAATAGTGTTTCTAGTCTACAATTGTGTAATATAAATGTAATATTCGAATTCAAAAGTGACATTCGAATTCGAATGTGACATTCAAAAACTGTAAATTACATTAGAAAATCAAATTTTTAAGAATATTCGTTCTTATCAACATTCTATTATGTAAATCGAATTTCTACAATAACATTCATTCTAACATTAGAATTTGAATATAAACACATTCGCCCATCCCTATTTTTAATATAACACACGCGTCCTTCTGGACCCTATTTTGTATATATTGCAATACACTTCCTTATTGTTCCTTCTATGACAATAAAACAAAGCCTAGCATAACAATTCCTTATTTAACCTATCCTGTCCTAAGGTCCTTATGGCATAATATAAACTGAAATATGCATCAAGGTACACTTGGAATACTCTGTTGGAGTGTTGTAAATATTTCCTAACACAACAAAAAACAAACACAATAAAAAACAAAAAAACAAAAGACAAAAACAAACACAAGAAAGAACAAAAAAACAAAAGACAAAAACAAACACAATAAAGAACAAAAAATACAAACAAAAAGCAAAAAACTCATCGTTTAGTCAGCTCCATGCCTAAATACTAGGATATTTGTTCCTATTTGTCAGAATCTATGACCCCCTAAAGGATAGGATTAGTCTAATTTGCTCTTCTCTAACCAACGACTGTGTAAATCTTCTACATTAACTGAAAAAAATGTTATATTTCACTTTCTAAATTTATAGAGGTATCATATTGTTCAACTATTAATTGTCCTCTAATCTTATTAATAAATTCTGTTACATTAGGGCTCTTCTTAGACTTCCAATATTTGAGGATTAATGATCCACCTATCAAATTGACCGTGTTCACAAGATTATTAGTCACCTGTACTATTTGCTCCTCATATAAGAAGAAAATATATTCTTCTATTATTCTACTTTCTTTTTTATTTATTTTGTTTAGCCAGAAATTAAGCTTCTTCCAGAATTATTGTACTTTAGGATAAGTCCAGAGGCAATGTTGTAAGTCTGCTGCTAGAAGACTGCATTTGAGGCATTTATTATTTAGTGAGTTATCCCATTTTGATGTTACTGCCGGGGTAATATACATTTTATTTACAATTTTCATATGGGATTCTTTCCACGCAGTTATGAGAGTTCCTTGGTCTGTTAGTTATAAACTTTTTTGTATTCTCTCTGCTGATTGTTGCCAATTAGATGCTATTTTATCTATATTCTCTTTACCCTGCAAGGTTTTAAGTGCCTTATATAAGACAGAAATGGAGTGATTCCCCACTTTGTAAATATTCAGGACTGGTCCTAAAAGTTTCCATGAACTGTCTTCCAGATTTTCTGTAACCATTTAATTAAAAAAGTGCCAGACTTGCAAATGTGCAAAAAATTCTATATCTAGTAGACTAAATTCATTTTTAAGCTCCTAAAAAGTTTTAAAGTTCTAGTCTCTTTTTCTTTTAATTGTTGCAAATAAATGAGTCCTTTCGACTTCCAATCTTGAAAGACTCTTGAGCTTAGTGCCTGTTAAAAGTTAGGATTGCCTACAATTGTAAGATGTTTAGACCATCTGGGATTAGCTTGTGATATTTTGACAATTTTATGCCAAGCACATATTACATTCTTAATAGAGGACAAAATTTTAACTTCTGCCGGTATATTCTCCTTACAATGAAGTAAAGCCTTAAAGGGACACTTAACACCTGCCTGCTAAAATCCTTAATTCTTGCTCCTTCTAATCAATCAAAATCAAGTTAGCATCACTGTCTATGCCAACTTGTCATCTTACCCCAAATTGTTCAAAAAAAGTGTTTTCAATAACAATGGTTTACACCAGTCACATGACACGCACGCATATTGTTCTATTATGTATTTGCTGCAGTGCTTAGAGGAATCACATCTGCAGCACACACTCACTGTGATGCATTCAGCAGCAGCACATGTGATTCTTGCAGAGCGTGTGCTGCAGTGTTTGTAGAGATATTGTTTCAAATGTGACTAATAGTAATACGTATTTTCAACATAGTAATACATACGTTAGTAAATGCAGGCTTCAGGAACAAGAATTTAAAGTAGCAAGCTCTGGGGAGGAAGGGGGAGGGAGATCAGCCCGGAAATAAAGGATAAGCCTTGCATAAGAAAATACAAGCTCCGGTTATTTCAAATGGTTGCCAAGCACTCCTGACCCTGCAGTGCATAATACTGCACTGGGAGATCCTTACCCTTCCAGCCCGAAAGTTAGATTACTCCTTGGGCTCAAAGCGTGACTCCTATTGCTGGCTAAAGGATTGACTTTAGTTTGAACATGCTCCTCAGTATTTAGAGTTTCCAGACGCTGGTAACAGGCTGCAGTTGTGGAGTTTGCAAACGCTCCCTGGCAGTGACAGACTAGGCTGCCTTTTGTTAGAGGGCGTGTGGAGTCATGCTTTGAGCCCAAGGAGTAATCTAACTTTCGGGCTGGAAGGGTAAGGATCTCCCAGTGCAGTATTATGCACTGCAGGGTCAGGAGTGCTTGGCAACCATTTGAAATAACCGGAGCTTGTATTTTCTTATGCAAGGCTTATCCTTTATTTCCGGGCTGATCTCCCCCTTCCTCCACAGAGATTGCTACTTTAAATTCTTGTTCCTGAAGCCTGCATTTACTAACGTATGTATTACTATGTTGAAAATACGTATTACTATTAGTCACATTTGAAACAATATCTCTACAAACACTGCAGCACACGCTCTGCAAGAATCACATGTGCTGCTGCTGAATGCATCACAGTGAGTGTGTGCTGCAGATGTGATTCCTCTAAGCACTGCAGCAAATACATAATAGAACAATATGCGTGCGTGTCATGTGACTGGTGTACCTGTGTGTAACGCACGTCACAATATGGCGGCATGCATACACACCAAGAGCACAGGTAAACCATTGTTATTGAAAACACTTTTTTTGAACAATTTGGGGTAAGATGACAAGTTGGCATAGACATTCATGCTAACTTGATTTTGATTGATTAGAAGGAGCAAGATTTAAGGATTTTAAGCATGTGTTTAGTGTCCCTTTAAGTGCGTAGCATCTAACTATTTGTTCTTCCAAACATGAAATTGAATATTGATCTACCTCTGTTATGTCCCTGCCATCTTAAGTACTGGCAGAAAGTCTGCCAGTACTAAAATAAAAGGCTTTTTTTTATTTATTTAAAAAAAAATATCTATTCAGCTGTGATGGACCCCCCCTTAGCCCCCAACCTCCCTGATCCCCCCAAACAGCTCTCTAAACTCCCCTACCTATTTGCTGCCATCTTTGGTACTGGCAGCTGTCTGCCAGTAGCCAGTTTGCCCCCCCAAAAAAGTTTTTGCTGTTTTTTTTTTATAAAATATTATTTTTTCTGTAGTGTAGCTGCCCCCCTCAATACCCCCTCCAAGATCCTTTGATTTTTATTTTTCCCCCCTCCCTCTACCTCCTTCCCATTCAGTTACATTGGTGGTAGTGGATGCTGCGTGTCGCGTGCTCGCACGCATCCCCTGCAGACCCCCCCACGCGCTGCCGGCACCCAGCATGCACATTGCACATACAGGAACCAGATGCCGGATAGCGATGGGCCGCCCACCCACCTCCCTGCTAAGGCTCCCATCTACCAACGATCGGCACCATCGCTAACGCTGCAGAGAGGGCTACAGAGTGGCTCTCTCTGCATCAGTTTGTAAAAAAATGGTATTGCAGGATGCCTCAATATCAAGGCATCACTGCAATGCCATGAAAGCACCGCTTGAAACCCCAGAGGACGTGCTAGGAATGTCCTTGGTCATTAAAGGTATTTTTTGTAGGACGTTCCTGGCACACGTCCTCGGTCGCAAAGGGGTTAAAGGGACATGAAACCCAAATTTTTTCTTTCATGATTTAGAAAGAACATGCAATTTTAAACAACTTTCTATTGACTTCTATTATCTAATTTGCTTCATACTCTTGATATCTTTTGCTGAGATAGGCTCAGTAGCTGCTGATTAATGGCTGTACATAGATGCCACGTGTGATTGGCTCACCCATGTGCATTGCTATTTCTTCAACAAAGAATATCTAAAGAATGATGCAAATGAGATAGCATAAGTAAATTGCAATGTCGTTTAAAATTGTAGTCTCTATCTGAATCATGAAAAAAATGTTTTGGGCTTAGTATCCCTTTAAGGGGTAAAAAACACAATTTTAATAACACCAGTACTGTTAGTGACAATCACGACAGTGCAAGTGTGACTAATCAAATATGAACATAAAAATTAAAAACATGCCAATTGTAGGTGTTTCGGTCCTGGAGTGACTATGCAAGTATGCCCATCATGCAAAGGTACATATGGCACTCATATGGTTAATAAGTGTTAAGGATGTATTCTGAGGACAATAGGTCAGGAGTGCTACATTTTATATAAGAGGAAACCTGTTTGAGGAACCAGAATGCTGGATGTTCAAGGTGAAGAGGACCTGTTTTACATATTGTGAAAGTATATGGAACCCATGTTTTTATAGGTTTTTGATTAACCAGATTTTCCCGTTATGTCATATGCATAATTTAGGTGCTTGTTTTTCTCCTTCCACTGGTGGGTATTCAAATTAATGGTAAGAATTTAGAAAATGAACCCAACTATCACCTAAGCATGCATACTTTGTTTTTGCACAGATATACATTAATAGTAATAGGAGGATTACAAAGAATAGATCTCTAAATGTGTTGAATGAGTAATTGAATATTAGGGATTAAAACATTTGTCAGTATCCATTACCTGCTGACCTTTCTCTGATGAAGGAACCTGTCTCTTTAAATCCTCCAGGTTGTTTGCACTCAGTACTCAGACATTAGAGTGGAGCCTGTTTCTTTAAATCCTCTATGTTGTTTGCACGACTCAGTGCTCAGACATCAGAGTGGAGCCTGTTTCTTTAAATCCTTCATGTTGTTCTTTAAATCCTTCATAATTTCTGGATCCTTCGTTTGCCTCATCCCTTTTGTTGTGACATTTTGATTAAGGACTAAGAAAAAACAAAGCTGAGTTACACATAAATATGATTATTATTACCTGATTCTAGTTTCAGTGGAGGCTGGTAAAGTTTTAAGTTGGTGGTAAAGATATTATTCTACTAAACTCAAAATATTCTGCTATTTCGATAACTTTCATAAATCGTTGTTGTTGTTTTGAATACAGGAACCAGACCTTTATTTGGTAGTTTATATAAAAATCTCAAGGGGCTCAATATAGTAAGATCATAAGCTGCTTTTGAGCACTTGCAGGGCAGGCTTGCACATTGAAGTCTACTTCCCGCATTGTAAGAGACCACTGCTTCTTAAATTTCTACCACCTCTGAGCCAGTACATGTTCACTGGGGGTGACTGACATGCCCTTTTTCTTATTCAATTTGTAATGATACTTCCAGGCAGCAGACCTATATGGTCCGTTGCACGTTTAATGCAAGTTGAAAACCTTGTCCGCATGGTCAAGTTGAATCCACATGCCACCATAGTGTTAAGAAAGAAAAAGCATACTTTAAAAAGTACCCAACACACAGCACCCACCAAAAAAGAGCCCTCTGTTAGTTAGAATTGACTATACCAGTCTTTCAATAAAGCACTGTGTCTGCAGGCATGTCTTAGAGAAGACCTTACACCAGGGTGAGCTAATATAGTCCCTATACACATAACAAGGTAGTAAAATTCTGAAGTGCCCCTTCTCCCACCTGGAAGACCGGCACTTACCTGCTCAGCTGTCCAACATGAAGACAGTCCATAGGCATGAGAGGACACCTCTTCCTCACAGAGACCTGGTCAAAATGCAGATAACAAAGTAACCAACTTTGGTATCTGAGATTAGGGCAGCAAATGTGGGGAAACGCAGCAAGTACCTCTTTGCAAGTTCCCCACTGCTTTAAAGCCACCACAGCTCGACCGCAAAGACTAACGTGGAGCATAGCTATACCCTGAAAACTTGCTTGAAGTAATCCTTCTTCTCAGAAAAAAACTATTTCAATTACACACTAAACTTCACCTCCTCCATGTATGAGAGGAAAAGAGAATGACTGGGGTTTATGGGTAGGGAAGTAATATTTAAAGGGACAGTCAAGTCCAAAAAACACTTTCATGATTTAAATAGGCTATGTAATTTTAAACAACTTTCCAATTTACTTTCATTACCAATTTTGCTTTGTTCTTTTTGTATTCTTAATTGAAAACTAATTCTAAGAGGTTCATATGCTAATTTCTTAGACATTGAAGACTGCCTTTATTCTGAATGCATTTTGACCACTAGAGGGCATTAGTTCATGTGTTTCACATAGATAACATTGAGCTCATGCACGTGAAGTTACCCTGGAGCCAGCTCTGATTGGCTAAATGGATGTCTGTCAAAAGAACTGAAATAAGGGGGCAGTTTGCAGAGGCTTAGATACAAGGTAATTACAGAGGTAAAAAGTATATTTCTAGAACAGTGTTGGTTATGCAAAACTGGGGAATGGGTAATAAAGGGATTATCTATCTTCTTAAACAACAAAAATTCTGGTGTTGACTGTCCTTGTTACTGTGGTGCTCTTTGCCTCCTCCTGCTGGTGAGGAGTGATATTCCCAACAGTAATTAAGATGAACCTTTGGACTCACCATATCTTTAGAAGAAATATATTTAACAAAAATATGCACTGCTTAGCTTATTACAAGGGCAATGCAAGCCCTGTCAAGTCACGTGGGATAAGACCGCAGTCGAAGTAAGACTCCTACACAGCAAGAGGTACGCTACGCTTGCCAGAACACTTTTGGAGGCCTGGTTCCTATGGTACGGAACTTCTAAGGTAACACATTATCGATAACATAAATTACCCTCCGTACTATACCTATAGTGATTATAGTTTGGATAATTGCACTTAACACACCGGGGTAAAGCCAACGGCAGCACGCTTCATAGGAGCTTGATAACTAACAACGACCCTATTTGGGACTGCCACTCTTACACAGAGTATAACACGCTGATTACTATAAGATCCTACAGCCTGGCTGGACAATATATATATATTATATCTACCTTACCTTACTATATAAATAGTGAATGGTAGTCTAGGGCGACTACTATAATATAGTGCCACATCCCACGGGGGTACAGCTCATAGAAGCTGAAATTTAATCTTTACAGTTTTGATATTGTTATTAATTATGTTTGCCTTGATTCTAATAGCCTAATTTAGGTCTTTTATACTTAAAGGGAGACGTCCCTATTTTACTGTAAAAAAATTTAGAGAATTGTTTTAATAAATGTATTACTTATATCTTTTGCTTCTGCTTTATAAGTTTATCTCAATATACGTGAATTCATTAGATTAGATGTTCTAATGATTTTACAGCTGAATTTTGGGATTAGTCCAATAACTGAGAAACAAAGGGTTAATTCCCTTACTTGATTTGTACACCTATTAATTATTGCACAGGAACTGACCTGCTAGTCCGGTTTAAGTTAGTTCTTATTTGACGTATAAATATGGTGGACGTCTGTTCAACATTTAGTACATTTTATTTTATTTTATTTGCACTTGCATTCCACTCTCTAATTTTATTACAATTATTTATATCTTTATATCTATATTTTATTACATTTTTTAATATGCAGCTCAATAAACACAATAATACTTTCAGCAACATTAAATTTTAAAGCACAGGGAAAACAGTACAAGATTTATTGTTTGCGTTTCCTAGAAACATTTGAAATGTTCCTGTGCTGAAAGAATGTTGTGGGGCATCTATTCGCTAACAAAGCAATAGAAGATCTGTTAATCAACCACTGAGCCATGAGGCCTTAAGGCCCAGTTGCACTTCCTGCTAGGGTTGCCAGGTGTTAATTATTCAACTGGACAGTGTAGTATTTCAGCAGACTGTCCAGTAAAATATTTTTAAAAATACCAGACACTTAAATGTCTAGTTATTTGAAATCTCTGAGTGTTACCCTAAAGGGGCAGTCTGCTTAAAAATTGTTATTGATTAAAAAGATAGACAATCCCTTTATATTAATACACTTTTTACCTCTGTGATTACCTTGTATCTAAGCCTCTGCAGAGTGCACCCTTATCTCGGTTCCTTTGACAGACTTGAATTTTAGCCAATCAGTGCTAACTAAATAAAGCCACGGGACGGGAGTGAGCACAATGTTATCTATAGGGCACACATGAACTAGCAGTGTCTAACTGTAAAAGGCGATAAAAGGCGGCCTTCAAAGGCTTAGAAATTAGCATATGAGCCTACCTAAGTTTAGCTTTCAACAAATAATACCTAGAGAAAAAAAGCAAATTTGATGATAAAATTAAATTGCAAAGTTGTTTTCAATGTCATGCCTCTGATTCATGAAAGTTTAATTTTTACTTGAAAAAATAATATAATATAATAATATAATAATAATTGAACATCCAAACAAAATATCCAATATTGTGGATTTTTCTAAGGTTTATTTTTATCTATCAATTCACATTTTAACATACAGGATCATGTGCTTATTTTATAAAAATGTAAAAATATTTTTTAAGCCATGAAGCATGTTCAGTAATGAATTATAATTATCTGCATGTTTGCTCAGGATTTTAATTAAGTAGTAGACATTATGAATATCTTCATTATTACATTACACAGAATAATAGGATAGGGTTAACTGCTCACACATTCTGATTAACTATAGAAAATAATAGAACACAAATGTGCAATCAAACACAAGCAGTTATCATGAATACTGAATCAGTAAAATAACATTAAACCCAAATATGTGTTTTTTTTCATGATTCAGATAGAACATACAATTTAGCTCTTTTATCAAATGTGCTTCATCCTCTGGCTATCCTTTAATGAAGGAGCAGCAATTTACTACGGGGAGCTAGCTCAATACATCTGGTGAGCCAAGGAGTGCATTGCTGCTCCAGCGCCTTTTTAAAGATACAAAGAGAATAAAGGAAATTAAATAATAAAATGTAAAGTGGAAAGTTGTTTAAAATGGCATGCTCTATCTGTATCATGAAAGATTCATTTTGACTTAACTGTCCCTTTAAGTGATTATATTTTCCATTTTGCATTGGCCTTTTTGTTTTGTTTCCATATCAAGTAAAATAAAATGCTTTTTCCATAGGTCATTAACACCTTTTTGTGTACTACCTCAGCAGCATAAGCAGGGTCGACTCCAAGGGGGGGCTTTGGGTGGCAATGCCCACCCAAATGGAATGCTGTGCCCCCTCAAAAAATATTGATATGATCATACGCTTTAATAATAATAAATAAAATAATGAGACTTTTTGGACTTGTCTTTAACCCTATTAAGTTTACCTAACTATCGTGAGTTACGCATTTTCTTAAACAATAGATAATGATAAGAATATGATTGTATCTTATAAATATAAGTCTATAAATGGCTACTGGCTTCTGTCGACACCTCAAAATGCACTGTGATCTTAGGCCAGGGCCGCCGGGCCTAAGATCACAGTGGACTTTTAAGGCATCGATAGAAGCCGGTAGCCATTTATAGACTTATATTTATATGATACAATCATATTCTTATAGGTTCACAGTACATAGGTTGTATTAAGTAGCCTGATATCCGTTAGTTATTGCGAAACAGGTAGAGCTAAATCTAATCTACAAAATTACCAGTACCTGAAAACCTAGTATCCTCACTGCTATTGCACACAAAGGGGTTAATTGCTTGGGGGGTTTGGGGTGCATGGCTGTTTAGGGGACATGATTGAGATTTGAGAATGAGTTTAAGGGTTTTGGATCATGGTGATTAAGGGGTGAATTGTTTTTCAGGAGCTATTGCACTGGGGGTCTCAAGTTTAATGGCTCTGTTTTAGTGCACTAGATTTAGACTTCATTCTTTTACCTAGTGATTTAGCACGTATTCTCCAAATGTTAATAGTGGGAGATAAGCAAGCCAGAAGCTACACTTTCCTGCAGAATATGTAGGTCTGCTCTTATTTTGACTCTCATACATGCTTTGTAAATACGTGCCCCCTCGTGAAAAAAAAATGCCCCCCCCATTTCATTCATTCTGGAGCCGACCCTGAGTATAAGACAGTATAATGTCATTCCGAGATAGCATCCTCTGCACCATGATTATAGGGATAAGATAGAACATTAAGGTGGATGAGAGAGGGTTGTGTGAGGCAGCCACCAATATATGAGAACTTCCAAGACAGAGTAGAGTAACAACATTTTAAATGAGTTAGACATAGTAAAACTTTTTAAAAGTATTTATTTATTTATTAAATATACCCAGGTTTGTTTTGATATTTTTTTTCTTTTTGAAATGTATTTTATTCCCCACAAATCAAAGCATGTTCAGTTCACGCCATGTCAACATTTTATATGCCATTATTTAGCTGGATAATGCACACAATTTTCACTTTTATTGCTAAGCTGCATTAGATTTGCATACAGAAAATACATTTTAAATTACTTTTCACAAATCTATTAAATAAACACTATTTACAAGAGTTTCACTCACACAGGGGCTTTTTTTTAAGGATTATAATACAAACCAATGGTGTGGATAGTGTGAGCCAGACCTTCTTATCCTCTTGCATTTCTGTATAACACTCTAAAAGGGGCCAAAAAGCATAATCTGTACCATTTGGTAGTATGGAATGAAAGAATCTTTTTTTTTTTTTTTTTTTATTGAGTTTTTCAAACATACATTATAGACATAATAAATGAAAAATAGCATATCGTTACCAATATTACATTTTTACCTGTGTTATTACCGTACAATAATAGAGTTCTGTTCTACAAATCATAATATCATCATATCCGTGATAGCATTACTTCATCATCTTCAGTTATCATTAATACCTTCCAAATTTATTTTTTAAATCATATAATACGATTTACAGCTAAAAATCATTTGGGATTTAATAACCCTTTAGTGAAATATTATGTACAGCGCCAATGTAGGCTAAGGGATAAATATAAACACTGAAAAATGAGGTGTAGAACTGCTAAGGCTAAAAGGATTTAATACAAAATAGATTGGTATTTTGTTACAAATAATGGATAAAAACAATGGTGTAAGTTGAAAAGGTTAAATTATGTTTGAAATCCCTATAAAAAACTCACAATGCGTTAAATAACAGTTGGATCCAGGGGTAATGTTATGAGAAATATGAAATAATAATATTGTAAACTCCACTTTTAAGGACTTCTAAGGACTTGTTACGCTATGTTAATCCTTTTTTTACAGGGACATTTCTAGGACATTGGACAAAGAGCTGACCGCTGTCAGGATTCTCCTGGGAACTCTCCCCCTCAGGATTCAAGGTTCCTTCATGTGATTCTATTTCTAATTTACTGTTATTTCATTTGGATTACAACACAACTTTTGTTCTTTTTTGATCTATATTAACATTTGTTGAACATCACTTTTGTTTTTTCGCTTTTTTACTGGATTTTTGATCTTATTTTTTCCATTATTTTTTCCATTTTTTATTTTTTTCCCGGTGTCACCTCATCTAATTTTTCCACATTTTTGTCACTCATTGGTATTAACTCACCTGTGATTATCATCTTTTGTTCATTTTTTGTTCTTTTTTGCACTGCAGTGTCATCAGGACTGTTCAGTTATTTTTTGAGAATTTTTGATTATCACTTTGTGGATTGTTTTTCTTCTTGTCTTTCTTCTTGTATTTGCATACAGTGTTCATACTTTCATTATCACACTTGGCTGCTCACTTATGCTGTAAAAACACTTTGCACATTTATGCTGCAAAAACACTTCGCACATTTGTTTACCCATTCATTCACTTATTTGTTTATTCGCACTTATACGTGGAGTTTACAATATTATTATTTCATATTTCTCATAACATTACCCCTGGATCCAACTGTTATTTAACGCATTGTGAGTTTTTTATAGGGATTTCAAACATAATTTAACCTTTTCAACTTACACCATTGTTTTTATCCATTATTTGTAACAAAATACCAATCTATTTTGTATTAAATCCTTTTAGCCTTAGCAGTTCTACACCTCATTTTTCAGTGTTTATATTTATCCCTTAGCCTACATTGGCGCTGTGCATAATATTTCACTACTAGTTCTTTCCTTTGGGGGTTGGTTAGGTCCTTTATTTGTATTCAGCTTAAGGGATTGTCTCAGCGCTTGGCTACTACACCATATTTTCTACATATCTGCTTTTCTAACCTGTATCCAAGCAGCTCTGAATATAAACACGAGTCACATCATGGACTCTTTCAGTGCACTCCGACAGGAGATAGAATTTGATAGCCTATATCTAGACAATAAAGGAGGAGATGATTGTTTAGATGTTCAGACCATTTTTAAAAATTTGGAGAAACTATTGGTTTCTGAAGTTAAGTACAAGGCTGACATATTGTTTCTTAGAAAATGTATTGAACTTGATATCATTCCTAAGGGCTTACTAGTCACTAAAGATTGTACTTTCCCTATATGCAAACCTAAATATTCCACTAGATGGATGGAGGCTTTAGCCACTGCTTCAATTTCTCTAATGAACATCATTATAGATTATAGGGAAGAACTGATGCAAGAAACCGATGGTGAGATAAAAGAGGATGAGCAGATCCTGATGAACTTAGAAAGTTCAGGTATTGATATATCTGATAGAAAATCAAATCTAGTTAAAAAAGTCACTAAGATCAGAGAAGATGTAATTACAAAGAAAACTAAAAAGTTAAAAAGAGAGCTTGATAAAAAAGCAAGTGAGAATTATGACAATGAAACAACTGAGATAACAAATTTCAAATCCACTGAGAATAACATGGGGGGTGACACATCACAGCAAATAAATTCGGGAAGGGTGTCTGGAGACCAATTACAAGGGGCACACCAGAAAACACAACAAACTATGTACAACAGACCCAAAACACAATACTCAAAACCCCACATGAATAGACACCAAAGGGACAGGTTATATAGAGAACATAGCCCCGCTAGACGCGAATGGAATGACGCTGATAATTATCATGATAATTATCAGGATCCATATAATTATAGAAGGGATGATAAATACGATTGGGAGTCACGACACTATAGACCAGAACCCCACCATAGACAATATGGTAGTCCCCTAAAACCATGGGAACTGGCTCCTCAGCAGAGGTTCTATAGGAGTAATTACAGAAACAAAGAGAATTACGGTAATGAAAATTATCCACGATGGAATCACAGAAGAGGGGCTCAGAGACATCACTATAGAGAAGACAAAGGAAATCATTCTCAAACTCACTACTACAGAGAAGAACAGAACAATTACCATCACACTCCAAGACAAAGATACATACACCAGGACAACACTGGGACACAAAGGAGGGATACAACATATGGAGACCACGGAAGAAGACCATATGAACCATACGATAAGGTGGGATCCAACAAGCCCGATACAAATGTCAGACACGGTGAACAATCTAATAGAGAGAAATCAGATGTGGACATCAATTTGGGCACTTCTTTGAATCAGATTGCCTCATCGTCACATTTTTTTTTAAGATGAATCCACCAACAGTAAAGGACAAAATAACACAATAACGGATGAAATAGGAGGAATAATAACACGGAGAAGGAAAACTAGAGGCAAACGTGGTGGCACTAAACTAAAGAAAAAGACTGATGTAATAAATACAAGTATACAAATAGATATAGAGGTTGATGCTAGGGATTTGATCGAGACACCTACATCATCCAATTCGGAGAATAAAATGAACGATTCTGCTGATAAGATCACCGGGGATGGCATCTTTAATCTTAGTTCTTATGACATTAAAAAAGAAGAGAGGGAAGTCTTGAAATATGGTCTCTCCTTTGCTCCAGCAAGAAGTCTGGACAAATTTCAAACGTTCACCAATACTAAAGACTTCATAAGGAAATTGACCCTAAAGAGATACTTCTTAAGATCCCCTCTGGAAACAATGGTCCCTAAGAGCTACACTACAGCAGACGTTCAAGACCCATACATACATACGGGTCTTAAACCAAAGTCCAGTTTCTACCCAACCTATGCCAAAGGAAACGCTATTGAGGCTTTTGAGACTATGGTTACCAAAGAGATTAGAGACATCAAACAGAAAAGACTAAAAAGGATAAAAGAAAATCTATCCAAGCAACATAAAGAGACCATCAGAAAACTCGAAGCAAATAATCAACTGATCATTAAATCAGCTGACAAAGGCGGGGGAATTGTCATCCTTGATAGGGACAAATATAATGCAGAAAACCAACGCCTATTAAGTGACCATACAACATATCTGAAGCTCAGGCATAACCCTGTGGATAACTTCCAAAAAGAACTAAGAACATTACTGGAAGGAGCCAAGACATCAGGCATATTGGATGATAAGGAATATAGATACTTGGACATTAATCATCCTATAACACCAATTTTGTATCATCTGCCAAAGATACATAAAACCCTTAAAGACCCTCCGGGCCGCCCTATAATCTCCGGGATTGGATCTCTTACAAGTAACTTGTCAGAATACGTCGATCAACAACTACAGAAGTACGTAAAAGCTCTTCCATCGTATTTAAGAGATTCCACACAAGTTTTGAACATCCTTGAGAACATCCCATGGGAGGAAGGCTACATCATGGCGACCTGTGATGTAGCGGCCTTATATACAAGTATACCACACAAGGAGGGTCGTGAAGCAATAAAATGGTTTCTGGACAAAGATCCATTAATGCCAGAAGATCAGGCTGAGTTCATATTGGATAGTATCCAATACATATTGACACACAATTACTTTTGCAATGAGGGGATATACTACCAACAGATCTGCGGTACAGCCATGGGGACCAGGTTCGCGCCTAGCTATGCCAACTTATACATGGGAAGATGGGAGAGCATCTTCTGGGACTCATGCCCAGCTAGCGCGGACCTGGTCCTGTACCGCAGATATATTGATGATATTTTGATCATCTGGAAAGGTTCGATACAGGATCTTATATATACAATAGTGATCATGAACCAGAACCTCCTAAATTTGAAGTTCACTTATACATGGAGTGCAAAAGAAATTGTCTTTCTGGATCTAAAAATAGAAGTTAAAAAAGGCAAATGGGAAACATCTACACATTTTAAATCAGTTGACAGCAACAGCTACATACATTATGAGAGCTGTCACCATGTAAAATGGAAAAATAACATCCCAAAAAGCCAATTTTTAAGGGTCCGGAAAAACTGTTCAAATATCATCACATGGGAAAAGCAAGTGAAACGATTAAAAGAAAAATTCATGGAAAGGGGTTATAAGGAGGAACATCTGGATCTCAAGATACAGGAAGCACGACAAGTGGAGAGAAATGAGCTAACTAAATACAAAGATCATAAAAAACCAGAAACAGAAGAACTGCTAAATATACCTATAATCACAGAATACAGCAGTAATCGGTGCATCATCGAAAAGATTTTTAAAAAACACTGGCACCTGTTGAAAAATGACGATGTTATTGGAGATAAACTCCCAAATCAACCAAAATTCGTCTACAAAAAAACAGGAAATCTCAAAAACAAACTAGCGCCAAGTCTACAACGGAAGAACAACTCAAAAACATATGATGTACAGGGGAAATCAATTAAAGGTTTCTACCCGTGCCCCACCTGCAAAGCATGCAAAAGAGGCACTAAGACCAAAAAATTCAAATCAAACCAGACTGGAGAAGAATTTGCTATTAAAGATTTAATAAGATGCCAGGACAAAGGGATTATATACCTTATTGAATGTTCATGTGGCCTTCAGTACATTGGCCAGACATCAAGGAGCCTCAGAGATAGGCTAAGAGAACATATATTGCTGATTGAAAAACAGAATAAAGACACAATTCTTTATAAACATTTTGCAACTAAACATAACGGCAATATAAAAGACATGAAATTTACTGGCATACAAAAAGTTATAAAAAATTGGAGAGGTGGTGACTTTGAAAAAAGTCTTCTCAAAGCTGAATCCAAATGGATTTTTCTGTTGGATAGCTTACATCCAAAAGGTCTAAATAACAGAGAGGATCTTACCCATCTCTTCAATCTATGAATATATCTGATAGCATTATGATACCATCTTACTTGATCCTCTCCAGACTCCTCACCAAATGTATCCATCCTTAACTCCCAATCTATGACTAGAAGTATACACCCTAGACATAGATTGACTAAGCTCTCCCCCAAAATAGTCTCTGCTTCTAGTACCACTATACCCCTGACCTAAAGTCAAATGAAGGACTCCACTATAGAATATTCATCAGACTATTCCCTCATTCTGAATTCAATATTTTTTATCAGAACCTCCCTATATCTCAAGGGTTAATATCCATATCTTATGTATAGTCCAGGTATCTGGTCTCACATGCAATTTCTACTTTAGAAGTTAATTATCCTCTGCTCATAAAAATCCACAATAGTTTTTCTTACATCTATATTGGTCACCATTAAGTCTCTTAATTATTGGTTAGTTTATAGATCCCTCATACACCCACTCAACCACTGCTCCCAAATGATGTGACATTGCAGACCTTAGTGATTTAAAGGTCTTATATAAGATTTCATTCTGGTGGTAAAAAAAAAAAAAAAAAAAAGGGGTATTAATACACCCTCCTTTACGGAATTTACTGAGGCTATTGGACTCAGTGAAGAGTATGTATAAACTTTGACTTATGACATACAGATATACCCTCATAAAGTCATGAAGTGTCTTTCTTTTACACTATGGATTTTAGTCTCTTCTTTCTTTTTTAAAAAAGCCATAGCCTTTTGTTAACACAGTGTAAGATAAATTACACACACTGCTATAGCATTTTCTCTTTTAAGCCTGGCTAAACTAGTTCGATTAGGTATATAGGATTAGTGATCTTTTTTTATTGTGCCACCATTGGATTTTATTTCCCAACTCCGATGTTGATAGAACTCCCTCACTATGATGTTGTGCCTTAAAAATACCTAAAGCAGTACTAGTTTGTAAGAGAGGACTAATAGACCTCCTATCATCTCATTTAAACCTAAGGCATATGATTAGGGATATCACTCATCACTGTGTATACATATATATTGGAGAAGATATGTAAACTATATCTCGGTATAATATACACGATTTGTGCGATGACTTATAATCATATACAAACACACTGGAGAAGGCATATAAATCACCTCTGATGAAACATATCTCTAATCATTCTCAAGCTGCTCTTATTATGAAATGGCTAATCATTCTCAAGCTGTTCTTATTATAAAATGGGTATCTTTATTATCTAAATCTCCTCTGCTATCTAAACAATTTGTCCCCCTTTGTTAAAAAGCTATTTGACATCTCAGTGTTCAACACCCAATCAGGAGGGCTATTACCCACACACCTTTTTCTAACACCAATAGGATCATAGAATCTGGGTCGTGATGTCACGACCAATCGAATCCCTGCAAAATCGTCACCATAAAAATATAGGTGATCGAGCCTCAAATATACAAAAGCACATCTTTAAACTACATCTTCTAACTCAAGTTCACAACTTTAGGCTATCAAAACATAAGATCAGCTATAAAAAGTTTATTCCGGTAAACCGGAAGTGACATCACGACTATGGGTGCTTAAGATATACTGAACCTAATGACATCAAATACACATATACAAATCCTAGGAATAAAATATAGGACAATTTTATCTCAGAGTGACATTCTACACATATTTTATATATGTTAAACACTCTTTTCATCTTGTGGCGAAACCGGAAGTGCACCTCAGAGCCACATCCGGTCACTTAAGTGACACTGTTATTTAAAGCCTCTCAGCTTACCAATCCAGCAGTCTTGATAAAGGCCTTTTTTTGGGGCCGAAACGCGTAGACCTGTTGGTAAGCACTATTCTAAGATTTTAACTATTCTAAGGACTTGTTACGCTATGTTAATCCTTTTTTTACAGGGACATTTCTAGGACATTGGACAAAGAGCTGACCGCTGTCAGGATTCTCCTGGGAACTCTCCCCCTCAGGATTCAAGGTTCCATCATGTGATTCTATTTCTAATTTACTGTTATTTCATTTGGATTACAACACAACTTTTGTTCTTTTTTGATCTATATTAACATTTGTTGAACATCACTTTTGTTTTTTCGCTTTTTTACTGGATTTTTGATCTTATTTTTTCCATTATTTTTTCCATTTTTTATTTTTTTCCCGGTGTCACCTCATCTCATTTTTCCACATTTTTGTCACTCATTGGTATTAACTCACCTGTGATTATCATCTTTTGTTCATTTTTTGTTCTTTTTTGCACTGCAGTGTCATCAGGACTGTTCAGTTATTTTTTGAGAATTTTTGATTATCACTTTGTGGATTGTTTTTCTTCTTGTCTTTCTTCTTGTATTTGCATACAGTGTTCATACTTTCATTATCACACTTGGCTGCTCACTTATGCTGTAAAAACACTTTGCACATTTATGCTGCAAAAACACTTCGCACATTTGTTTACCCATTCATTCACTTATTTGTTTATTCGCACTTACACGTGGAGTTTACAATATTATTATTTCATATTTCTCATAACATTACCCCTGGATCCAACTGTTATTTAACGCATTGTGAGTTTTTTATAGGGATTTCAAACATAATTTAACCTTTTCAACTTACACCATTGTTTTTATCCATTATTTGTAACAAAATACCAATCTATTTTGTATTAAATCCTTTTAGCCTTAGCAGTTCTACACCTCATTTTTCAGTGTTTATATTTATCCCTTAGCCTACATTGGCGCTGTACATAATATTTCACTACTAGTTCTTTCCTTTGGGGGTTGGTTAGGCCCTTTATTTGTATTCAGCTTAAGGGATTGTCTCAGCGCTTGGCTACTACACCATATTTAATAACCCTTTATCATGAACTCTATAGGTACTTTCTGTTGCAGTCAAGGAGAGAGGGAGAGAGAGGAAGAGAGAGAAAAGAAAAGAAAAAAAGATCAATCAAAGATAATCAAAGACGAGTCTTGTCTTTCCCTAGACCCCAAGCTGAGCTATATCTATCCAATAATGGGGCAGCTCATTCTCTAATACTAAGGAAAGAAATATTGGCGAATTCTGGAATCTAGCAATGAATTGCAGTTGCAGAGGTAACGGCCAAGCACAGATATATTTTCTCCATTTTGCGAAAAAAGCTCGGAAATGTACTTCCGTATTAATTTTAACATCATAGGATTCAATTGTCATCTGAATAGTTGATACATTTATTAATTCAGGAATCGTAGGTATCTTTGATGTTTTCCACTCTCTAAATATTTAATTTCTAACTGCTATTATAATAAAGTTAATAAAGAGTTGTTCTCCTTTATCTCTTTTTTCTAAGTCTAACAAGAATATCTGCCGAAAAGAGATAGTGATTTTTTTTTCAAGATATTTATTTAACCAGTAGTTAACTTTCCTCCAATATGGATTGATTTTGGGACAAGCCCATATACAGTGAAAAATATCTGCCATTTCTTTACTACATTTGAAACAACAGCTTGTTTGTCTGTTCTTTGAAATCTTATATAACCTATATGGAGTTAAATAGTAGTTATTAAGTAACTTTATTTGAGCTTCCCGCCAACTTATATTACTTGTTGCTAGGGATGAGAGGGATATACTTTTTACTATCTCCTGTTCTGTAATATTTGGGATTATTTTCATTATATTTTCTTTTAATTTTTCTATATTATTTCAACCTGACTTTACAATTATTGAATCATACCAGTAAGATGTTGACCTTCGACCATTCTTATATAATTTTATTCCATTGGGGATCTCTTTAGTACCCCACTCAAAACTGCCTATTCCAATCACTTGCCTGGCATAGTTCCTTATCTGCAAATAAGCATAAAAGTTCCTAGACGGGAGAGCAAATCTACCAGAGAGATTTTCAAATGATTGAAATGTCTCGCTACCGTCCTGGAAGATTTGGGCCACATTAACAAGTCCCTTTCTTTTCCATTCTCGGAATACTCGATCTTGAATCCCGGGAATAAAGTCAGGGTTACCTGTAATAGGGAGTAGCTGAGATAACCTTGAATCATCTACCAGTTCCCTACAGTACTTCTGCCAGGCAACAATCACATTAACAAAGGTTGAACGATATACAATGTTAACTGGTAACCTCTTAATCGGGCAATGCAACAAGGCTCTCAAGTCAAACGGATTGACAAGTCTTGTTTCAATTTGATGTTATGTAACGTAGTTTGCTTCCGTTATCCAGTCTATCGCAAATTTTATCAGACAAGTCCAATTATAATATTCTATGTTAGGCAACGCTAGCCCCCCAAATCTCTTGAGCTGAGTTATTCTGATCCTTGAGATTCTAGGTCGAATCTTTCCCCATATAAAAAATGAGCATGCTGAATAAAACCTTTTAATATCTTGATTCGTGATAAATAGCGGAAGGTTGTGCATAAGGTACAAAATTTTTGGGAAAAAAATTGTCTTTATTAACATAACCTTGGCAGAGATAGACAGATAGTACAGTTTCCAATTTTTCATCTCGTTTACCATATTGGCAAATCTATCCTCATAATTAAGCTTGTACCATTCATCTGGGTTTTTTGAAATTTTACTGCCCAAATATGTCATCGTTTCTACTTCTTTAAAGACATGTGTTGAATTACTATTCGTGGTCTTATAGATCCATAAAATCTCAGATTTTGTGGGGTTGATTCTATAGCCTGAGAATGTACTAAAACTGTTAATCAACTCAAGAGATTGGGGAATGCTTCGCCTTGTATCACTTAGGTATAGCATCAAATCATCTGCATACAGAGATAGGATGACTTTCTCATCTCCCAGTACCATTCCTTCTAACTTTTGTCTGAGATATATTGCCAATGGTTCTAGCAAGACATCAAAAAGAAGGGGTGACAAGGGACATCCTTGTCTCGTACCCCTCTGTAATGTAATATATTGTGACAGAAGGCCATTGACTTATATCTGCGATCTTGAGTTTTTATATATATTGACAATATTCCCGGAAAATCCAAAATTTTCAAGCGCCAGAAACAAGTGTTCCCATACAATCGAATCGAAAGCCTAAAGTGACCAAGGCCAAATCTGTCTTAATCTTAGTTTTCTCCCTTCTTTTATTATAATAATAATCTATAGTCAATAATGCTTTCCTAATATTACGTGATACATGTCTTGCTGGTATGAATCCTATCTGATCGCTATGAATTATTGTTCCGATTACTTTTTTGAATCTTTGAGCTAAAATTGCCATCAACAGCTTTTAATCGTTATTTAAGAGAGATATAGGTCTATATCCTCCTGGGTCCTCTGGATCTTTACCTTTTTTATATATAAGCGTAATAATGGAGTCTGAAAAATATAAAGAATTCATCTGGCTTTCACAGAGATAATGATTAAATAATTTAGTTAAAGTGATCGTTACCTCTTTATTTAAAATTTTGTAGAATTCAGATGGTAGCCTATCGGGGCAAGGGGCTTTATTCTGTTTCATATCTTTAATAGCTTTTTCACATTCTTCTACTGTAATTGGTTGGTTAATCATCTCTAAATCCTCTACAGTAATCTTTGGTAGTTTAATATTCTGCCAAAACTTTGCTTGTTGCAATTCATCTATCTTTACCTTAGCGTAAATATTTTTATAATATTTATAAAATATGTCACGAACTTCAGTGGCCTGGGTATATCTTTTCTCTCCATCCCTGATACTACTTATTATATTTTTATTTTTTCTAATTTTATAGATCTTTGCTAAGTGCTTGGCAGTGGTACCTTGGAATCCTTGGTAAAAGGCTCTATTTTTGAGATCTTCTACAGACCAAGCTTCTTTCAGAAACAACTCCCTAGCTTCTTTGGCTTGTTTATATTTATTTCTGTGAGTATTATTCGGTTCATTCAGGTATCTCCTATAAGCATTTTTGAGTTGATTGGCAAGTTGAGTCTCTTTACAGTTACGTGTATCAGGGTGTTGGGCTCGCCATATATCCTTTACATTTAGTATTTTACAAAAATCTCTAAAGATTTTGGCTTCTTTTGCGTAATATCTTGAGGAGCTCAGCCTGAACCTGTCCATCTCCGGGAATGAAAGAATCTTAGTGTGGCCAGAAAAAAGCTACCTACCGCAATGCAAGTTTGATGGAGGAGGGATGATGGCCTGGGGCTGTTTTCTAGGGTTTGTGCAAGGCCCTTTCGTTTCAGTGAAGGGTAATCTTAATGCTACAGGACACAAAGACATTATAGACATTTGGGTGCTTCCAATTTTGTGGTAACAGTTTGGGAAATGCTCATTCCTGTTACACCATGTCGATATGGATCGACAAGTATGGTCTGGAGTGTGAGCCAGACCTTCTTGTCCATCATCAGTGCCTGACCTTACAAATGATCTTTTGGTTGAATAGGCACAAATTCCCACAAACAAACTCCAAAATCATTCCTAGAAGAGTGACCATTCTTATAGCTGCAAATGGGGCCAACTCCATATCACTGCCCAACAAGCTCATATAGGTCTGATGGACACATGTCCACATTCTTTTGGCCATATAGTGTATGTGCCTATTTCTATTCTGAGTAATGATAATAACGTGGTTGGGGGTTGTGAGTTAATATTTTCATGCACTCCCTCAATCCCAGCTATTTTGCCAATTTGTATCTGAGTGGCTATTGTGTTATGAATGAAGCTGCTGAATTTCTGAAAATATGCACAAGACAGGGCAAGCCATATGTAGAAATTAGTTGCAAAAGTAGTTATTTTGGTATTAACACCCCAAAATAACTAACTTATGGGGCTGTTACAGGCACAACTTATGGGGTTGTTACAGGCACATATTTTATTTAAGTTCTGTTAGGAAGTTTATCAATAAAGTTAGTTATTCCAAATAAAATAGAAATGTTTTACTGAATTGCATAAAGGGGCAGTATACTGTAAAATTGTTTTTCCCTTAATGTGTTTCCATTGACTTACTTGTTATACCAGCAGCAGGGTATAAAACATATGAGAAATTTTGTATATAATTTTGTATATAAAATAGCTGGTTTTGTCCTTTGACACCTAAACCCATTAAAATGGGCTGAGCTTGAATGTCCTTATGTTATCACTGTCCATACACTGTCCATACACTGTCCATACACACAAATGTCAATACCAAGAGAGAACAATTAAAAAAAAAATATTGTATTACTTATCTTGCCTACCATGTCACCTACCTCCCACTGGGAGGGTAATTTATTCTGCTGGCTATGTTTACACAGATATTTATAACCTATACTTAAGTATAGAAACTTTCAGTATAGGTAGGTATACCACAGGCAAATTCAGCTATTTCAGCTGTTGATATAAAGGTAAAGGATCTATTTATAAACAATTTAATACACTCCTGCAGGTAAAATGGATTATTGTGAAAAAATTAAAGGGAATACATTTTTTAAGGTAAACTGTCCCTTTAATGAATACAATCACTTTAAGGTAATATTTTATGATATTTTATAAGTTTTATATTTTAATAAATATAATAGTTTCAACTAAATTGACTCAATAATTATATGCTACTGTGAAATGTATGCCTTGTATTTTCACTCAAAGGTGTAAAAATTATCTTTGTCTTGTGATCTCTCTTAAAGGGACACTTAACACCTGCCTGCTAAAATCCTTAAATCTAGCTTCTTCTAATCAATCAAAATCAAGTTAGAATGAATGTCTATGTCAACTTGTCAGCTTACCCCAAATTGTTAAAAAAAAAAGTGTTTTCAATAACAATGGTTTACCTGAGCTCTATGTGTGTATGCATGCCGCCATATTGTGACGTACGTTACACACAGGTACACCAGTCACATGACACGCACGCATATTGTTCTATTATATATTTGCTGCTTAAAGGAATCACATCTGCAGTACACGCTCACTGTGATGCATGCAGCACATGTGATTCTTGCAGAGCGTGTGCTGCAGTGTTTGTGCAAATATTGTTTCAAATGTGACTAATAGTAATAAGTATTTTCAGCAAAGTAATACATAAGTTAGTAAATGCACGGCTTCAGTAACAAGAATTGAAAGTAGCAAGCTCTGGGGAGGGAGGGGGAGATGTCCAGAAATAAAGGATAAGCCTTGCATAAGAAAATCCAAGCTCCAGTTATATCAAATGGTTGCCGAGCACACCTGACCCAGCACTGCATAATACTGCACTGGGAGATCCTTGCCCTTCCAGCCCAAAAGTTAGATTACTCCTTGGCAGTGGCGTCACTAGGGGGTGCGGGCCGCACCCGGGTGACACCCTCCAGGGGGTGACAGCACCAGAAAAAATGTTTTCTTTTGGGGGTTTTTTAAATTTTATTGAAATTCAAAGAAATACAATGTAGAAATGCATAGATTTTTTTATTAGTGGGACTGGGGAAGTTGTAGACACACTTAAGTTTTTTGCCCCTTGAGCCAGCACTGCAATTTCCACAAAGAGCTTTCCGGCTGCTTTTACTTGTTTGTACTCTGCTCCTCCCATGCCCAATTTCACTATGAATGTTGTGGGCATGCCGTGGGGCTGGCAAAGTTGCGCTGCTAGCCTAAACCTGCCTGCCTATCTGTGCTCACTGCTCAGTGACGTGTGGAGCAGTGGAGTCACTCACTCTGTGTGCCTGTGTTTTTGTGTTTGTGTGTGTCTGCTTTCTGGGGGGGTGACACCATAACTTACCGCACCGGGTGACACCAACCCTAGTGACACCACTACCCCCGCCCGCCCTCCCCTCCTACCTCTTCAGTGTGCACTTAGTGTTCCGTAACCATACCGGTCTGGTGGGCATCATACGTGGCTCCTTCACTTTAGAGACAGTGTCAGACAGTCATGCGGTCAGGTGCCAGGCATCCCCCCTCATTCTCTAAATGGGAACCAGGAAATCGTGAGGGGGGATGCCTGGCACCTGACCGCATGACTGTCTGACACTGTCTCTAAAGTAAAGTAAAGTGTTATTTAGTCTAATTATTTATAATTGTTTAGAAACTGCAATAAGCTTTAAATAGGCAATAGGGGAAACACCAATTTGTGCCATTTTTGGGACTTAATCTGATTACAATTAAAACTGATGCATAATTAAAATATATTAGGGAGCACGGCATGCCTGGCTAAGTCTATTAACCATCCTTGGGAGTTTCATGCTCCATTGAAATTAAACCATCCAAAAATGATAGATTTACTTTGACAGCTTTTTACTGTTGTATGTATCCCTTGGGTTTGTGTTAGCTGGTGCCTAGAATTCAACTAACTGGATAATTTTTTTTTTCTTTACAAGGACAGAAAAGCTTAGATCTTTAGGATATGACTGGAGTAAAAGTAATAAACTTATATTAAATACTCGTTTTAAAAAAGTTGATTTACCATGGACACATATATATATACACAAACACACACATATATATATGACTACACATACACACACACAATATGCACGCTTCATTCCAGCACCCGACCCCCCCCCCCCCATCTGCTGACTGTCCAGTATTTTTTTTTAAGAAGTGCTGGGAACCCTACCCCCATGTAAAACTGCCTCCTTTCTGCTCCTTCTTCCCTGGGCCATGCTGCCTACTCCCTCATCTGCCCTCCTTGTTCCTGCAACTTTCTCCATGAAATCTCCTTCCTCCTTTTTCCTCCCTGCTGACTCCTTCCTCCTCACTGCTCCATGCTGCCTTCTCCCTGCTTCATGCTGCCTCCTTCCTCCTCTGTCCTCTCTGCTTCATGCAACCTCCTTCATGCAACCCCCTTCCTCCTTTGTCCTCCCTGATTAATAATGCCTCCTCTGTGCTCCCTCCTCCTTGCAACCTCCTCCCTACTCCATGCTGCCTCTTTCCTTCTCTATACAACCTCCTTCCTCCTTTGTCCTCTGTGCTTCATGCTGTCTCCTCTCTCCTCTGTCTGCCCTGCTCCATGAAACCCCCTCCCTCCTTTATGCAACCTCTTTCCTCCCTTGTTCTCCCTACTCCATGCGGCCTCCTCCCTGCTCCTCTCTGCCTCCTCACTGATCCATGCAAATCCCCTGTACTCCCTGCTTCATGCAACCTCCTGCCTCCTCCATGGAACCTTTTGAATTTTATTAAGACATTAAGCCTTACATTTTCTTCAGAATTCTACCAACTTATGCAGCTGAATAGAAGAGACTGAGAGGGAAGAAAAACACAGAACAGAGAAGCCAAGCAGAGGGTGCAGTGTCTGTCTGTTTCTGTTTTGTGTTTGAGGCCACAAGAAAGAAAGAAAAGAGAGGTAGGCAAATGTGAACAATATATATATATATATATATATATATATATATATATACAGTGCACACCACAGCACAAATAAATATTTTTTGTTAACCATGCTGTCTGGATTCAAGTGAGTGCTTATCGCCAATTTTACTTATCATTTTATGACTACAGAACCCTGGCAGATGTCCAAAGATAGAGGGAGTGCATACACATATATTTTTATATATATATATATATATATATATATATATATATATATATATATATATATATATATATATGCAGTATACATATAAGGGTAAAACATATCAAATTACATATCAAATTAGACAACATGCAACATGCAACAGGACATTTGTAATATATCTCTTGACCTGCAGGGGGTGTGGCAAGCAGTATGTTGGGCTTACTACACGCCCCCTGAAAGATCGTTTTTTACAACATCTCAGGTCAATTGAAGATCCGGAGTCTTCCACACCTGTGTCTCTGCACTTTAAAAGGGAACACAATTCGGATGTTTCCCTCTTGACATTTTAGTGAATCCAAGTCATCCCTAGACACCGCAGAGGGGGCAATAGAGAAGAGATTCTTAAAAAAAAAAAAAAAAAAAAAGGGAGGTCTTTTGGATATTCCAGCTGGATACTAGAGTGCCAAGAGGGTTAAACTCTGAATGGGATGTCAAATTGTTTATTAAATAAATGAATATGTCTCAAAAGTTTAGTTTATGACATTTCATATGATGTAATTGTGTTCCATATTTGAACTTGTAAATATTTATGTTCCTTTTTTCATCTTAGATACCACCCTTGTAATCAAACAGTTAAATGATTTAAGTGTGTTTGTAATTAAACATAGTTAATAGGGGTGGAGTTCTACATATGGTGTATATAAGGGCATATAGAGCTGTGTTTAAAGCAATGATCACTGAGGAAGTAATGCATATGAAACATACGAAACATGTTTGACCTATTTTGACCTACTACATGTGTGAAATATGTATGAAGCCGTTTTTGATGGAGCTAAAATAAAGTTTGAATTTGCTTTTACATTGGAGAGTTCCTGATTCCTGATACTGTGGATAGTGTGGATCTCACATTGGCAAACACAGTTTTTTGGCAACTTACATTCGAGCATTTGAGTCTGGAGACCGGGTGCAGTGTTCCTGTTGTTGTCCTGTTTGTATGTAAAGGCGTTGGATGGAGCGTTGAATTCAGCACCGGTTGATGACGCCATTTGTTTGGTCGGCAGCACAGAGTTAGCATGAGTCAGCGTGAAGACGGCTGAGCATAGTGGCGGTTTTTCGTTTAGCTGTGGTGTGGTGAGTTTTGGTCCTGAGCACTGCCCTCTGTTGTATCGCAAGGAGAATCCATCGGTTTGAGGTAAGTTGCACGGTCCTATTCACCCATACACCTCTGATAGATCGTCTATCCTGCTTTGAATGCCTGTTTGTTCCACTGCTTATGTCTTGTCAGTCGCTGTGAATATTGGAGCTACTTTGTATTAGAGACTGCTTTTTGCCATACTTTATCTGTTTGCCTTACTCTCATTATTACAAAGTAACTTTATTTTCGTCTTCATATTTAAAGATTATTAATCGGCTGAACTTTTTCACACTATTTATCATGGCTACTACGAGTTTTATTTTTAAACCGGATGCAGAGGACAGTAGCGATTGTGAGGACCTATTTAATAGTGATGATATTGAAAATGAAGAGAACACTAATATTGATAGTTTATTTTTCAAAATGGACAAACTTTTGAAAGAAGACTCAAGACTGGACTTGGACATTAAGTCATTTAATATATATAAGAAAGCACAACGCATCCCTAGGGGATTGCGAATTAGGAAATTCCCTTAATTTCATGTAACCGATGTAGATTTTATTTTAAAGTGGAATAATGTATTAACACAATGTTCTTTGGCACTAATTGATCTCTTAATTGAATATAAAAAACAGTTATGTTTACAACTTAATGTTGATAAACAGAAATTGCAAGAGTTTATTCGCCCCCTATCTGAGGGGCCTGAATTTAAGTTATATGATGAGAAAATACAGAAAGTCATTGAAGACTTTAAACATAATCTTTAGCAATTTAAGAAACAAAAAATACTCAGGGATAAGTTGGATTATGAGAATGATAAAGTTTATAAATTTTCTGAAAATAGAAGGAGAAATAGATTATTCAAGAAAAGGGGATCACAGAAAAAGGTCACTTTTGCAGATATAGATACCAAATATGATTATGATTCATCTGATTTTGAAAGTTCAGGTGAACAGGTCCCAAAAGAAATGACATCAAATGCTTATGTACTAGATAACCCTACAGATAAATCCAATATTAACACTACCACACAGTCAAAAAACGGGAAGGGCCCCCTGAAACAAAAAGTAAGAAAATACATAGAGGGGGCGTAGATTCAATAGAACAAAACACACAGAGTGTAGAAATTCCAGTTCAAACCAAGACACACAGGTATCCACAGAGGAGGAGGGGTGGACAGGCCAAGAAGTACATTTAGTATCCAGAGTGAATGATGATGTTAAAAATGTTATACATTTGTCTAAACATTCACTGACTAAACATCAAGAGCAAGTCCTCTCACTGGGCCTGAATTTTGTACCTTCTGTACATTTTGATCTGTTCGATACTATTATTGATTTGAACAGATTTGTTAGGACTTTAGTCCTTAAAAAACATTTTTCAGGTTCCAGTGATATGGATATTGATTTACCAGCTGTTTCTGAGAGTAAGGATCATTTGACTACCTTAGACTTTAGTGATAAATGTGCTGAACTTGATTTATTGTCTTTGGATAGGGACAATATGCAGGAGGATGAAATTACTAAAATCACCAAGGTTGACTTTGGCATGTTGAAATCTAAATCTGACCTTTATCCAGTTAGCACTAGGTCTAGTGCTATAGAGATTTTTCAAAAAACGGTGGAACTTAAACTTAAAGATTTACATGCCAATGTCGATTTTGGTTCTCATAAAGGTGATAATCTGAGTAGATGTGAATATCAAGCCTTACAGTCCCTACAGAAAATGGATAACATAGTTATCTGTGGATCCGATAAAGGAGGGAAAGTTGTTGTTTTGGATAAAAGGGATTATTTATCTGAAGCTGATAGACAACTTTCTGACATAGAGGTTTATACTAAATTACCTCATAACCCTACTTTCCAATACCAGAGAGATTTGGATGCCATAATTGATTGGGCAGTCTATAGAGGTGCCATAACACAAAAGAATGCAGAATTTTTGGCAGTTAAACATCCTAGAGCAGCAAATTTTCATTATCTGCCAAAAATCCATAAAGATCTCTGCAGCCCGCCGGGACGCCCTATAGTGGCGGGTATTGGCTCTTTAAATGAACCCTTATCAGAAATGATTGATGCATATCTACAGCCTTTAGTTTCAAATCTAATGAGCTATGTAAAAGACACCACTGATGTGATCAAACAGATAGAGGCTCTAGAGTGGAAAATAGGTTATTCTTTTCTATCTGTAGATGTTGCTTCACTTTACACCTGTATCCCCCATGAAAAGGGCATTAAGGCTGTAGAGTACTTTTTGGACAATTACTCAGGTTATACTATTGAACTAAAAGAGTTCATTTTGAAATCAATTCATTTTCTTCTCACTCATAATTTTTTCCTGTTTGAGGGGGAGTACTATCTCCAGAGACGCGGAATAGCCATGGGGGCCAAATTTGCGCCCTCGTATGCCAACCTATATTTTGGTTGGTGGGAGCTGTTCCGTGTCTTTGGAGATACTAACCCTTTCAAGGAGCACATTGCCTATTTTGGTCATTATATAGACGATTTACTCTTTATTTGGAGGGGTCCCAAGGATTTGGTTCCCCAGTTTATAACATACCTACAAGACAATGATTTGAATTTAAATTTCACATTTGAGAGCAGTGAGGAGAGGATTTTTTACCTGGATATTGAGCTTTATCCGAACGTTGAGAAACAAAAAATTGACATGCAGTTATATCGCAAAGAAATTGCTGGTAATACTATTTTGAATGCGAATTCTTGCCATCCCAGACATACCATTTCTGCTATACCCAGAGGTAAATAGATGAGGGTCAAGCGGAACTGTTCGGAGCATGAGAAATATTAGCTACATGCTAAGGAATTGACAGACCGCTTTTTAGAGAGTGGCTATGATGCAAAGATGCTTTAGGATGCTAAAATCAAAGTAGATGATTTAGATAGAGATTACCTTTTCACACATAAGACTAAATTGGACAAAATTGAGAATAAGCCTAAATTTGTAACAACTTACAGTAAGGAGTATCACAAAATTTGTAACATTGTGAGGAGTTCACTACCCATCTTAGAAGTAGATGAGACACTTTAGTGCATGAGGGGTGTCATTTTATTCCACGCAAAAATAAGACCTTGGGTAACATGATTTCACCTTTAATGCTGCCTTCAAACAAGAATAAGAATTGGCTGTCTTTAATGCCTGGATTCTTTAAATGTAGCAACATTAGGTGTAAATCATGTTCATTTGCTAATTTTGGTCTTGATTTTACTTCCCAGTCTACGGGTAAAACATATCAAATTAGACAACATGCAACATGCAACACGTCATTTGTAATATATCTCTTGACCTGCAGGGGGTGTGGCAAGCAGTATGTTGGGCTCACTACACGCCCCCTGAAAGATCGTTTTTTACAACATCTCAGGTCAATTGAAGATCCGGAGTCCTCCACGCCTGTGTCTCTGCACTTTAAAAGGGAACACAATTCGGATGTTTCCCTCTTGACATTTCAGTGTATCCAAGTCATCCCTAGACACCCAAGAGGGGGCAATAAAGAAGAGATTCTTTAAAAAAAAGGGAGGTCTTTTGGATATTCCAGCTGGATACCAGAGTGCCAAGAGGGTTAAACTCTGAATGGAATGTCAAATTGTTTATTAAATAAATGAATTTGTCTCAAACGTTTAGTTTATGACATTTCATATGATGTAATTGTGTTCCATATTTGAACTTGTAAATATTTATGTTCCTTTTTTCATCTTAGATACCACCCTTGTAATCAAACAGTTAAATTATTTAAATGTGTTTGTAATTAAACATAGTTAATAGGGGTGGAGTTCTACATATGGTGTATATAAGGGCATATAGAGCTGTGTTTAAAGCAATGGCCACTGAAGAAGTAATGCATATGAAAGATATGAAACATGTTTGACCTATTTTGACCTACTACATGTGTGAAATATGTATGAAGATGTTTTTGATGGAGCTACAATAAAGTTTGAATTTGCTTTTACATTGGAGAGTTCCTGATTCCTGATACTGTGGATAGTGTGGATCTCACATTGGCAAACACAGTTTTTTGGCAACTTACATTCGAGCATTTGAGTCTGGGTGCAGTGTTCCTGTTGTTGTATATTACATTATTCTTTATATACCACTGATGTTGTAATCACTATCCTCTTACAATAGGGCAGCTGTAAGAAAAAAAAAAAGTACTATTATTACCCCAAAAGTAATTGGAAAATAAAAAATAACTATTGACCATGCCAAAATAATTAAAAAGAAAAGTTTTTTTTAAGTGAGGTATATATATATATATATATATATATATATATATATATATATATATATATATATATATATATATATATTATATTATATTATATTATATTATATTATTCTTTATATACCACTGATGTGGTAATCACTATCCTCTTACAACAGGGCAGCTGGAAGTAAAAAAAAAGTGCTATTATTACCTCAAAAGTAGTTGGAATAAAAAAAAATTAAAAAATAACTATTGACCATGCCAAAATAATTAAAAAGAAAAGTTTTTTTTAAGTGTGGTAAATGCAGGAAGATGCATTGAGGATCAGGTTGATTCCATTCTTAAAATTTTAAAGACAGCAGTTCATAAGAACAAGGTCAAGCAGCAGACATTGGGGACAACAAATCTAGAGACCGTCAGAGGGCAAAAACTAATCTCCACTGCCCAGAATCATAGCTAGACAAAAAGCCCTTCCTCAATGAAAAACAAAGAAGAGACAGGCTGAGGTTTGCAAAAGACCGTAAGGATGGGACCATAGAAGACTGGAGAAGGTCATCTTATCTGATGAGTCCAATTTTCACCTTTGCCCAACACCTGGTCATCTAATGGTTAGAAGGAGACCTAGAGAGGCATACAAGCCACAGTTTCCTGCACCCACTGTTAATTTTGGTGGAGGATCGGTGACGATCTGGGGGTGCTTCAGAAAAGCTGGAATCGAGTAGATCTATCTTTGTGAAGGAAGCATGAATCAAACCACGTACAAGGTTATTCTGGAAGAAAACTTGCTTCCTTCTGCTCTAGCAATGTTCCCCAACTATGAGGATTGGTTATTCCAGCAGGACAATGCTACCATACCACACAGCCAGGTTAATGAAGGTGTGCATAGAGGACCACCAGGACCCTGTCATGGTCAGCTCAGTCTGCAGAACTGAACCCTATTGAAAATCTCTGGAATGTGATCAAGAGGAAGATGGATGGTCACAAGCCATCAAACAAAACCAAGCTACTTGAATTTTTGTGCCAGGATTGGCAAAACGTCATCCAAAAGCAATGTGATAGACTGGTGAAGAGCATGCCAACATGCATGAAAGCTGTGATTGAAAATAAGGGATATTCCACCAAATATTGAATTAGGACATCCATCCAGAACGATACTGAACTTCATAAAGTAGCTGATGCTTTGCTGGACTGGACTTGTTTATGTATTGAAAGGAATTGGGCTCCCCAGACTGGACAGCGGAGATCTCTTGACGGCCTTCAAGGAGAGAGAACTCAGTACCCCCCCCCCAGGAAACCGGCTAAGCAGAGTAAACACAGTGGCTCTGCACAGACAAGTTATTCTACTCTAAACCTGCAATAAGATCTTAAAAATGGGGAATGTTTATATCACTATAAGAGACCTGCTACTTAACTTCAAGTGCAAGATTTGCAGCAGATTGGACCGCCTCTCATTCGTCATGGAACACATGCATACAGAGAGGGCTATGTCTAAGCCGGAAGCGGGAATGATGACCGATCCTGCTACCCAGAAAGGGGAATTACGGTCTAATATGACCCGGCTTGCAGAGGAGAAATATCTTGTTATCAACAACTGACAGCCTGCGAGAGCTAAGGGTACCTTCACCTGGGCCTTCAGGGTGCAGCGGGCCTTCCGGTGCGGTCTTCAAGGTGGGCGGCTGTGGTCTGGTGCAAGGTGAAGACACTTCCGGTCGTGACACTTGGGATGACGTCACCTCCGGTTTGGCAAGCCATCTTGATGGAGGGAAGCAGGAGTGTGGGCGACAGGAGAGCAGCGTGGTGCAGCAAGGGATCTTTCAGGCAGGTAAGGGAGTACCTCTGTTTCGTTGCAGAGCTGTGAGGGGCCGCAGGTCTCTAAGAGGTCAGCGTCAATCAGTTAGCATGCCGGGCAGGGTACATTATAGCCAGGGGCGCACGCAAGGAGCCACACAATTGAGGGTTACACAAGGCTATGGGAGAGGGGCATTACATGTTGTAGGACTCATTGTGTGCATGGTAGTAATGTCATAATATCTAAGAGAGCAAGTGCGGCACATAAACCAAGCATACCGTTGGAGGTCCAGTGACTAGGGGCAGTGTGTCTGAATGCAGGTTGGGGCCTAGGCCCAGGATGCAAGCGGCGATGACCGCGGTAGAGTGTATGAGTGCAATAGGGAGCAGTGAGATGACGCAGCATGTGAATGTAGCTGATGCTGTGTTTGAGGAGGACGATGGGATGGATGAGTCTGAATGGGAAGGTGATATGGCTAAGCAAGTCAATAAGATTCCCATACCTGGCCCTGTTTTTCCCAGGTGCTGGAAGTGTGCAAGAGGGACTGAGGGCAGCGGCGGGCAAAGGGTGCATGAAAGGGCTGCAAGTATAATTGCCACCCCTGGCAGCAGCCAGTCACAAGAAAGGGGTGCTCCCAATCTCTTATCTCTCTTGTAGGAGGCACTGGCAGGTGTTCAGTCTCGACATATGGGGGCAGCAGAGACAGGAAAGGAGCAAGGTGGGGACCTTCTTTCTGGATCACCAGCCATGGCGACTGCTAATGGCCTTCAGGAGGGAGCGACAAGTGCAGTACCTGGGTCCAATGCAGGGGAGCTAGCTAGTTTTTTCTCATGTACGTTCTGTATTACCTGATTCTTCTGATGACTCTGGGTCTGAGAGTGAGGGAAAGGGCAGAAACATATGTTGGGGATGCTGAAGCAGATGGTGGCAAGCCAGGCTCAGTTGCGCAGTGGGGTGCTTGTGTCTCTGGCTGGGGTGTTGTTGCCAGCGGTCACAACTCTGGGCCAGGAGGGTAATGCCCTAAGTCACAAGGCAGCTGTGCAGGGGGACTCATACCCTGGCACCATTCATTCCTTACATGCGCATTTAAAGGGAAAGGTGGTCAAGGAGATTCATGAGGGTAGTTACGTGAATATTTTTTAACTGTTAGTAGAAGCTTATCGTGCTAAGGAGTGAGGACGTTACTGGCCCTAAGAAAGTGAAGCGCCCCGATACCTTTGAGGAATTGGAGCACTGCTTCTGGGTCCTAGCCACCTGTTACTTGGATAAATATCCAGGGCAGGAGCACGCCCTCTTTAAATATATGGATACTATAGACTGGATTCGTAGGAATTATGGGGAAGGTGTGTGGAGGGATTATGACGCAGACTTTAACATTTGGCATGACCGAAATGCATCTCTGGTCCCGGCTTGGGGCGGAGTGCCCTCCTTCTCTAACGCCTTCCACTAAGGCTCCGCCATCACGTGCCATGCAGAAGACGAGACGGAGAATGAAAGAGTGCTGGAAGTTCCAGGACCAGCAGTGTGACCGGGAGCTAGCTGCTCCTTTCAGCACATTTGCAAACATTGTGGGGGAGGAAGCGAGTGTGGAACCAGAAAAAAAGAGCTACCAGGCAACAGAATTGCTCCTAAGGGAGCAGTTGCAGGTAAGGGCACCCACGCCACTGAAGGCGGAAGCCCTTGAGCCGTGGCTGCGACTGTACCCAGACCAGCAAGCTGCAAGCCTGCTTTTATCTGGGATTAGGGTAGGTTTTATAATCCCGGTTAGGCAGTTGGTTTTGAGTTCCCCCTCGCACAGGAAACTTAAGTCAGCTTACCAGTTTCCAGATGTTGTGCATAATAAATTGGCCAAAGAGATGAGTCAGGGGACGATAGTGGGCCCCTTTCATGAGTTGTCATTACCATATTTGGTTGTGTCCTCCTTGGGGGTCATGCCCAAAAAGGAATCTGGTAAGTTTTGCCTGATTCAACATTTGTCTTACCCCAAGGGCCGATCGGTCAATGATGCAATTGACCCTGACCTAAGTACTGTGCATTACCAATCGTTTGATGCGGCGGTGGGTATAGTGCAGGGACAGGGGAGGGACACGCTATTGGCCAAGCTGGACATTGAGTCAGCATTCAGGCTGCTTCCACTGCACCCATCAGCCTTTAGGCTGATGGGATAAAGGTGGAGGGGTGTTACTTTGTTGACAGGTGCTTGCCAACGGGTTGCGCCTTGTCTTGCTCTTTATTTGAGGAATTCAGTTCATTCCTGTATTCGGCTGTGGGCGCCTTAGCAGGCATTAGCTAGATGATTTTTTGCTGGTCAGGCCTGCACAGTCCGGGGAATGTGCTAGGTTGATGAAGGTTATTTGACTTCTTATGGAAAAAATTGGGGTATCACTGGCTGAGGATAATGCCCAGGGCCTCTGCACGAGGTTAACATTTTTAGGGATTGAGATTGATACTGAAGCCGAGCTTTGTTGTCTTCCAACTGGCGGTGGTTCGGGCGGCTGCGCAGTTTTTGTTATTAAGGGATTTGCAATCCTTATTAGGATCTCTTAACTTTGTGTGCAGAGTTATTGCCATGGGTCGGATCCACAATAGACGGCACCTCTACAGAAGCATAGGGTTGCATGGGCTAAGATTAAGGTTTTTTGGGACATTGCAGAAGATCTGACTGTATGGGAGAGATTTTTGAGGGACTTTAACGGTGTGCGTCTATGGCACGACGTGGACGTGTCGAATGACGACCTGGAATTGTTCACTGATTCATTCAGAGCAATCGGCTTTGGAGCATACTTCGGTGGCGAGTGGTGTGTGGGGATGTGGCACGAGAGTTGGCGCTCTAGGTGCTTTAACCGAAACTTGACGCTGTTGAAGCTCTTCCCCATTGTAGTGGAGGTAGAGCTTTGGGCGGACAGGTTAAGCGATCGCTTGGTGGTTTTCTGGTCTGACAACTTGAGTGTTGTGCATTCCATCAGCAGTTTGTCAGCTTCCTCTCCCTTGGTGGTCAGGTACCTGAGGTTCTTAGTTCTAAGATGCTTAGAGGCAAATATTCAGTTTAGAGCAATGCATGTGCCGGGGGTGGAAAATGTAATTGCTGATGTGCTGTTGTGCTTTCACTAGGGGATCTTTCCTTTGGCAGCTGGTGGAGGTTGGGATCCCATTTGGTACCTGGTAAAGTCTTCCCTGGCTCCAAAAACTTGGTCTACGTATGTAAAACATTGGGAAGAGTGGCAGGTTTTCTGTCGTGCACAGGAGGGTGATGTATTTGCTGGATGTCAGGTAATGGTGTTGGAATGGTTAACGTTCATGAGAGCCAGGGATATCAGGAAAGGGGCAGTGCAGAGCAGAATTGCAGCACTGGGTTTTTTCTACCCGTTGTTGGGTTTGCCAAACCATGCTGGTTCTTTTTTGGATTGCCAAATACTGCGCTGCTGGAGTCATGTGGAAGGAACCTATTACATTTGAGATGTTGTAAACGTTTGTCGGCCACTTGCTCGTCAGAATATGAAGTTTCTATTTTCAAGGCGGCCTTTGTTGTGGTGTCTTTTGCGGCTCTCAGGTTGGGGGAATTGGTGTCTCCTTCCAAAGCCAGTGTGGGGAGAGGCGTGCAGTTTAGTCACGTGAAATTGTATGACAGGGTAGTGATGCGCGGGGGGCTTGGCTGACTCTGGGTGTCCAGCCCGCGAAAGAGTGCTGTCCAGTGGAGCTTTTATCAGAATACCATAAAGTTCGACCGGCTGGTAGTGTACAATTTTTTGTGCACAGAGACGGGTCAGCATTGTCTCATCATTTAGCACAGTTTTGCGAAAGGTGGTGATCAGTGCGGGGCTAGACCCTGAAAAAATCGCAACACACTCTTTTCGTATAGGGGTGGCCACATCTGCTGCAGCTTGCAGGGTTTCTGCCAACAATATTTGCAGGTTGGGTAGATGGAGATCTAACAAATTTAAGTTGCATATTAGGCCTCTTTCTTCATAGGGCTGGGAGAGTTTCTAAAGTTTTTTGTTGTGGTTGTTGGTGTATGCCTTTTCTTTTAAACTAAATTTGTCTGTCTTCATTGCAGGTGGTTCCAGAGCAGTTTAAGTGTGGATGGTAGGACATTCGTACATCCACTGGGCCGGTCGTAAGACTGCTGCTCCTTAACTTGTCTGCCATCTCTTAGGTGGCAGACTGCAATCATCCCGATCCAATCAGAATGATTGACACCCCCTTCTAGTGGCCATTTGGCCGTGAATGTGCAGGGGGCAGCATTGCACAAGCATTTCTTGCGAAATGCTTGTGCAATGTTAAAGGTTGTAATACCATGGGTCCTGTTGACTGATTAAGGCGAGCAGAAATAGTGAGGTCTCACCACTGTCTGTGATACCCATGATGTGAAAGCTAGGTTCGTTTTTCAGATATTCGTTTGTCAGATGAATTCCAAATAGTGTCACGGGTAGCAGTATTTGACTATTTTCAGCGCCGGATATATTAGTGTTAAAGTGCAAGACAAAAAGATCTGGATTATATTTCAGGTGAGTAGCAATCCAACTTGAGGAACTGGGTTCGTGAAGGCAGAACAGGAGAAAATTAGAGTCATAACCCTGGAAATAGTATAAAGATGTTTACTGTGATTATTTATTGTTAGTAGAGTCAGATTGCACAGCAACAACATTAGTCTGTTGTAGGTGGTTAGATTTCTGCAGTTTTTTATGTGAAATCCTGAAATATACATCTGATAATGTTAATATAAAATATATAGCTATACCTTTATATCTATAGGAATATATATATACAAGTATAGGTATTTATAGATATATATATATATAAGAATATATATTTAATCATAAAAACAACATTGTCCTGTGAAGAACATTGGAATGTAAAATATGCATAACTCCTGTCGGGTAAGTGTGTGGACGATAAATGGGTTTCTTCTTCTGTACTCTTCATTGAAGTCTATGGGGATAATAAGTTAACAGGGTCGCAATATCTGAAGTCCTGAAGATAGCGGCCTCAGGGTAAAGTGTAGAGAGAATTTTTGCTTTGGAGGTTGTGGCGGTTTGGGTATTAATAATGTAGGGGTATTTTGCCTTCAGGTTGTGGCAGGTTAGGAGTTAATAGTGTTGTTTTAGCAGGTTTAGTGCAGAGGTGCAGATAGTGGGTTAATGTATTGGGGGTTCGTATAGTGATTTTTACTATAGGGATAGTGCTGGTGTGAACTGTTACCATTCACTGGACCAGTTTACAACAGCTTTTCAAAAGTGATATTTCAAGTTGATTATTGTGTGCATTGGGCAAGCAACGCTCAACTTGTAATATTAAGGTATATTTCACTTGTCGGCAGCCACTCCTTTCCTGCAAATTGCTCTGCACATCCGATGAAAAAGGAAGCACCACAGCTCAAGGAGGAGGGGGGAAAATGTTGCCCCCCATCTTCTCCAAATCCGCCATCCTAGACACTGCCTTGTTTGCCTAGACCACTGGCCATATTTTAAGGATTACCTTGTGTGAGAACCGGTAAAATAATCATATTTACTAATCAGCTGATTATGTCACCTGTATTCTAGTTCAGATATCTTCAAAATATGTCCTGTTAGTAGGGATGGGCGAATGTGTTTATATTCGAATTCGAATGTTAGAACGAATGTTATTGTAGAAATTTGATTTACATAATAGAATGTTGATTAGAACGAATATTCTTAAAAATTTGATTTTCGAATGTTATTTACAGTTTTCTAATGTCACATTACATTTATAAAACACAATTGTAGACTAGAAACACTATTTTGAATTTGAATGTCACATTCAAATCAAATATCACATTTGAATCGAATATCACATTCGAATTTGAATATTACATTTATAAAACCAAGTATTAGACAAGAAATACTATTTCGAATTCGAATGTCACATTCGAATCGCATATCACATTTCAATTGAATATCACATTTGAATCGAATATCACTTTTATTAAACATAGTTGTAAACTAGAAATACTATTTCGAATTGAATGTCACATTCGAATTTGAATGTCACATTCAAATTTGAATATTACATTTAAAAAACACAGTATTAGACTAGAAATACTATTTCAAATTTGAATGTGACATTTGAATTCTAATGTCACATTCGAATTTGAATATTACATTTAAAACACAGTATTAGACTAGAAAAACTATTTCAAATTCGAATGTGACATTCGAATGTAGCATTCGAATTTGAATATTACATTTATTAAACACAGTTGTAGATTAGAAATACTATTTCGAATTTGAATGTCACATTCGAATTTGAATATTACATTTCAAAATTGAATAAATACATAGCTAAACATTCTATTATTCAAATGAATATTTTCTAATTTTATTGAAAAATTCGAAAACGAAAATTCGAATATGGAATGTTAAAATGTTATATAAACATTCGAAAATTCGATTTGAGGGAACGAATGTATTAAAATTTGTTTTAAATTTCGATTTTTTAGAAACATTCACCCACCCATCCCTACCTGTTAGGGAGGCCTGAGGACAGGTTTGAAAACCAGTGGTCTAGACCATAATATGCTCATGATGGCTGCCCATATATGCCTTTTGCCTTGTCTCATCTGATATGTTCAGCTAGCTCCAAGTAGTGCATTACTGCTCCTTCAGCAAAGGATACTATCAGCATGAAGAAAATGGAAATGGAAGTAAATTGGAAAAACTTAAAAATGTGTGCTCTAAATCATGAAATCAAATTTTGGGGTTGTATTTCCTTTCAAGATGGTTAATGTACTAAATCCCTTATAACTATCCCTGACCCTAACTGCAAATTTACCATGGCAGAGAAGCTAACTCAAAAAGGGTTTTCAAAGGGTTCTTTCTTGGACTGCAAACAAATTCTAATGATATTAACAAAATTACAGTTGTAGATTATTCTAAAACGTTTATTTTTGCAATATGGTGCTTCACTGTTGATATAGGCAATACATTTAAAGGGCCATAATAATGTTTAAACACTTGAAAGTGATGCAGCATAGCTGTAAAAAGCTGAGTAGAAAATATCTCCTGAACATCTCTATGTAAAAAAGAAAGATATTTTACCTCAAAAGTTCCTCAGTAGCCACCTCCCATTGTAAAGGATTTCTAAGCAGCATTTTAGTGTGTCTGTTCTAGGACAGCTGAAAGGATGAGCCTCGTGAACTCTCATATTATTTCACCAATCAGGTAAAGGAAGCTTACTATGAAATCTCATGAGAGTTAAGTCAAATCTCATGAGATCACAGTAAGAGTTCATGACCTCAGCACTGCTGATGCTGATTGGCTGCTGTTCATTTCTTCATTTTTTTTCTAATTTTTATCTGCAGCTGGGAGCAGGTGAATATAACTTTTTACACAGAACTTACTCTGCTGAGCTGAGGAGATTGTGAGGTAAAATATCTTCCTTTTTTATATAGAGATGCTCAGGTGATATTTTCCTGTCAGCTTTTTACAGTTATACTGCATCAGTTTCAAGTGATTTATCATATGAGTATTATGTCCCTTTAAGTCAAATCTCATGAGATCACAGTAAAAGAGTTCATGACCTCAGCACTGCTGATGCTGATTGGCTGCAGTTAATTTCTTCATTTTTTAAAATTTTTTTACCTGCAGCTGGGAGCAGATGAGTATAACTTTTTACACAGAACTTACTCTGGTGAGCTGAGGAAATTATGAGGTAAAATATCTTCCTTTTTTACATAGAGATGCTCAGGTGATATTTTCCTGTCAGCTTTTTACAGTTATACTGCATCAGTTTCACGTGATTTAGCATATGAGTATTATGTCCCTTTAAAGAAAAACGTGATGACTGGACATGGGTCATAGCATAGTGGGAAGAGGCCTTTGACCCTAGGAGGATGGGAGGCCCCTAGTTGTTAGTGTAGGCTGCTTGGGGTGGGGGTTTTAGAGGCATTGATAACTAGAAAAGAAGCAGGTCACTTGTTTAAAATAAATTATGTAACAGTATGTCCTTTCCGCCCACCCAAGTCTTTTGTATTTTCTGTTATTGTCACAGTGTTAGGGCAGAGGTGCTCTGCAAGTCCTCCTGTTCATGCTTTCTGAGTATGGCCATTGATAACTATTACATTTTGCCTCCCCCTGGGCTGGGAGTGCTTTGGGTATGTGGTTCCTTAGAGCAGGGTGATTAAATGGGGTTAAAGGAAATAGCCAGTATTTGTTGTTGTTTCCTGGTGTTTTTCAGGTGTTATGGCCATGTTTTTAGAAAGACAGGGCTGAGAAGTTGGATTAGCACAGCTTGTTTATACAGGGAGTGCAGAATTATTAGGCAAGTTGTATTTTTGAGGATTAATTTTATTATTGAACAACAACCATGTTCTCAATGAACCCAAAAAACTCATTAATATCAAAGCTGAATAGTTTTGGAAGTAGATTTTAGTTTGTTTTTAGTTATAGCTATTTTAGGGGGATATCTGTGTGTGCAGGTGACTATTACTGTGCATAATTATTAGGCAACTTAACAAAAAACAAATATATACCCATTTCAATTATTTATTTTTACCAGTGAAACCAATATAACATCTCAACATTCACAAATATACATTTCTGACATTCAAAAACAAAACAAAAACAAATCAGTGACCAATATAGCCACCTTTCTTTGCAAGGACACTCAAAAGCCTGCCATCCATGGATTCTGTCAGTGTTTTGATCTGTTCACCATCAACATTGCGTGCAGCAGCAACCACAGCCTCCCAGACACTGTTCAGAGAGGTGTACTGTTTTCCCTCCTTGTAAATCTCACATTTGATGATGGACCACAGGTTCTCAATGGGGTTCAGATCAGGTGAACAAGGAGACCATGTCATTAGATTTTCTTCTTTTATACCCTTTCTTGCCAGCCATGCTGTGGAGTACTTGGACGCGTGTGATGGAGCATTGTCCTGCATGAAAATCATGTTTTTCTTGAAGGATGCAGACTTCTTCCTGTACCACTGCTTGAAGAAGGTGTCTTCCAGAAACTGGCAGTAGGACTGGGAGTTGAGCTTGACTCCATCCTCAACCCGAAAAGGCCCCATAAGCTCATCTTTGATGATACCAGCCCAAACCAGTACTCCACCTCCACCTTGCTGGCGTCTGAGTCGGACTGGAGCTCTCTGCCCTTTACCAATCCAGCCACGGCCCATCCATCTGGCCCATCAAGACTCACTCTCATTTCATCAGTCCATAAAACCTTAGAAAAATCAGTCTTGAGATATTTCTTGGCCCAGTCTTGACGTTTCAGCTTGTGTGTCTTGTTCAGTGGTGGTCGTCTTTCAGCCTTTCTTACCTTGGCCATGTCTCTGAGTATTGCACACCTTGTGCTTTTGGGCATTCCAGTGATGTTCCAGTGATGAAATATGGCCAAACTGGTGGCAAGTGGCATCTTGGCAGCTGCACGCTTGACTTTTCTCAGTTCATGGGCAGTTATTCTGCGCCTTGGTTTTTCCACACGCTTCTTGCAACCCTGTTGACTATTTTGAATGAAACGATTGATTGTTCGATGATCACGCTTCAGAAGCTTTGCAATTTTAAGAGTGCTGCATCCCTCTGCAAGATATCTCACTATTTTTTACTTTTCTGAGCCTGTCAAGTCCTTCTTTTGACCCATTTTGCCAAAGGAAAGGAAGTTGCCTAATAATTATGCACACCTGATATAGGGTGTTGATGTCATTAGACCACACCCCTTCTCATTACAGAGATGCACATCACCTAATATGCTTAATTGGTAGTAGGCCTTCGAGCCTATACAGCTTGGAGTAAGACAACATGCATAAAGAGGATGATGTGGTCAAAATACTCATTTGCCTAATAATTCTGCACTCCCTGTATAAGTCTTATAGGGTGCATGTGGTTAATACATTTTGTGAGTTATTTATATTGTTATGTTCAAGTGTTTTATATTTAATAAACATGATGCCACCCGTTTAAATACCAAAGAAGATGTGTTTTTGGGATAGTTCAAAATTAGGGGGTTGTTTTTGTTGCGGGGCGAGGAAACTTGACGACACCTTAAGGGGTCATAAGTTTGATGCTCATTTTCTGTCACCATAAAATAAATCTGTCATACATAATAAATTAACTTGCCATCTTAAATGTAGAAATGTATTTCTAATTCATCAACAAGTCTTATATTTATTAATCATTTTTTTTAGAGTCACCTTTGCATAATTAAAAGTGTTGCTTACAATTATGCCTTTGCAACATCATGTGGGATTATAAAGGAAATGATTAGCATATGAATCAGAAAATGCGTTTACTCAGTTATTAATCAGACTGAAATTGTAGTCACCAGGTGCAACTCTTTTGATTAGTTTATCTGTAAGGTCTTTTAATGTCAGATTAGGGACATCTTCATCATAATTTCATTATGTAGATGAGATAGGCTGATTTTCCCTTTTGATTGAGTACATTTGACAAGTAAAACAAGGAAAAAACAGATACTAGGTGCACATCAAACTTAGCAAATGTTTCAAATTCTGTTAGACATATGTTGAATCCTCCTTAAAAAAGTGTAAATCGTTTTAAAAACTGGCAAAAATATACATTGAGTCTTTTAAATAATTTTAACATTAATTGCAATAGTTCTTAAAACAAATATGTGACTGTGAGAAGATGTTATCTGTATAAACGGCAATGCCTTGAAAAGGACAGTAAGCACCTTGAGACCGTAATATAAAATATTTAGTTACGTCTAATAAAACAACTTTGCAATATACTGCCAACTTTTCATGTAATTTAGCTCTGAAAATTGTGTGTGTGGGGGAGTTAATTTTTGAGAGCTGGAAATACACATAGCAGACTTCTCAAAGCTAACCCTGCTACATATGAATTAAATGTAGCAGGTAAAAACTGTAAAACAATGCATGTATACTAACATAATGACCATGGCTAGTCTTATTTTCTGCAGACTCAATTCCTGATTGCCTCCTCTAAGAAAAGCAAGTAGTGGGTGGAGTTTAGCTATTGAAAACAATTGGAGCAAACTATGGGGTCTATTTATGAAGCAGCGGATGCTGCCTCCGACCCACTCCGCTTCAGTTCTGGGTGAAGCGGAAGTTAAGAAGCAGCGGTCCTAAGACCGCTGCTCCTTAACTCGTCTGCCACCTCTAAGGTGGCGGACAGAAATCTGCGCGATAGAATACGATCTGGCTGATTGACACCCCCTGCTAGCGGCCGATTGGTCCCGAATCTGCAGTGGTTATCATTGTACCAGCAGTTCACAAGAACTGCTGGTACAATGATAAATGCTGACAGTGTATGCTGTCGGCATTTATCGATGTGCGGCGGACATGATCTGCTATATCGGATCATGTCCATCCACACATTAATAAATGGACCCCTATATATTAATTTGTTTTAAAATTGCTTAGTCTTGGCTGATATGTTAATCTATAGGAAGAAAACAAAATTGTAAGTAATGGGTGTTTACTGTCGGTTTAAACAAGACATAGAACAAAAAATAATTACTATTCAAAATTAAATAAAATGGAAAACGGTAAAATGGTCTCTTTTTTTTTTTTAGAACGTTACATACTGCAAGCACTTTGTCTAAACAGAATACATATGGTTATTGGTGGATACATTGATTGGCTCATCAACTGTGTACTTCCAAAGACTGGCAATGCATTTACTGAGTGCACAACTTTAGCTTTCCAAAGGTTAAACACACAGCAAAAATTTAAAAAAAAATGTTTAAAAAGAAATTAAATAATTCTGGGCATGAGTACCTGATATGGGGTGCACAACCGGAAACCTCTGGATAGCCGTAGGCGGCTCCGTCGCTTGAGCCGGACCCATACCGCTTGTAAAAGCCGCAATTTAACCGGCATAAGAATTGGCCGACTGCTGGAAGTAAGTTGGAGTTCTAAAGCTGTCTATGAAGTTGGGCGCTGTAACCCCACGAGACACTAAAATACAGTTGCCTTTCCCTGTTCAGCTTGGTAGCATCAAGACAGCCTGACTGCAGTGGATGTGTAGCTCCTGTTCACTCAGAGAGGAGCGGTTTGTCCATATTCTGCTGGTAGATGTGCAGCTGGAGAGGAGTCCTCAGCAGTACTTAGACCGCGGTTCTCTTGGCGGATCGCACCATTCTTCATCTTTTCATAGAGTGGAGGCACAGTAAGGAGAAGTGTCCCAAAAGTGCAAGTACTCTTTTAATACTGCATTGTTCTGTATGCATTATTTTCCCTTGGCTGTCAGTGTTTGAAGTCTGTCTCCTGTAGGCTTTGGAAGACACTAATCCTGGGACTGTTCTAAGATAAGGGCATAAAAGTATCCATCCTTCCATATCTTTGGCTAATTGCCCTAAGGAACATGATTTCTGCCTCTCTTTAAAGCTTATGTAGGCTGCATGGGCCTGAAGGTGGACTTGGTACACAATCTACATTAACTTTGATGTTTCTGTGACTTGGGACATACTGGTTCTTATAAACTGCTGTAAACCGCATTGATCTGAAGGTGTACTTGCAGCACAATCTACACTAACTTTTTTGTCCGTGTGATTTGGGAAATTTGCCCCTTATGGTATTTTTCTCTCTACAACTGGTTGTTAGAGATGGCTCAATAAGCATAAATGTGCAATTTGTAGTACAGGTTGGAACTTTACGGGACATTGGGAATAGGTTCCTAATGCTTAGAACATTTTTGCAAAGTTAAAGCAGAATTAAGTATAGAGAAATAGCCTGAGTATATATAGCTTCAAATATATTTAGCTAGTATCAATGTAACCACAGCGTGTGTTGCTATATGCATTTTACATCACTACAGCCCTAAAACTAACATTTACACTATGGCCCCTAGTTATCAAGCCGTCAACCTCAAATACGCTGGAATTCCGCAGCGTATTTGTGGCGAGGCTGATTCGCCGTAGTTATCAAGCCCTAGACACCGGCAAAAGTAGAATATAGTGACGTAAGCTTTGATCCGCCGGACTCAGTCCGACACAGATCGATTCTTACGTCACTCCAGATGTTCCACACACAAGTTCAGCACAATCTGACTACTTTTGCTAGTTATCAAAAAACTAGCAGGTACGCTCGGCACTTTTCCGGCCCAGCGTACCTGGTTTTCAAACCGCCGCCCTGGAGGCGGCAGATCCCATAGGAAACAATGGGAGTCTGACCATAGCGAAAGTTCATGTTCGCTGCCCCCCATCCCATTGATTCCTATGGGAGCTGTCTACACCTAACACCCTAACATGTACCCCGAGTCTAAAAACCCCTAATCTGCCCCCCCCCCCCCTACACCGCCGCAGCTAAATAAATGTATTACCCCCTAAACACTCCCGGACCCCGCCGCCACTATAATAAATATGTTAACCCCTAAACCGCCCTCCCGGACCCCGCCGCCACCTACATAATACCTATTAACCCCTATCCTGCCCCCCCATACACCGTCGCCACCTATAATAAAGTTATTAACCCCTATCCTGCCCCCCTACACCACCGCCACCTATAATAAATTTATTAACCCCTATCCTGCCGATCCTGGACCCCGCCGCAACTAAATAAATTGTTTAACCCCTAAACCGCCGCTCCCGGACCACGCCACCACCTATATTAAACTTATTAACCCCTAATCTGCCCCCCCTACACTGCCGCCACTGTAATAAAATTATTAACCCCTAAACCTAAGTCTAACACTAACCCTAACACCTCCCTAACTTAAATATTAATTAAATAAATCTAAATAATATTTCTCTTATTAACTAAATTAATCCTATTTAAAACTAAATACTTACCTTTCAAATAAACCCTAATATAGCTACAATATAAATAATAATTATATTTTAGCTATTTTTGGATTTATTTTTATTTTACAGGCAACTTTCAATTTATTTTAACTAGGTACAATAGCTATTAAATAGTTATTAACTATTTAATAGCTACCTAGAGAAATTTACCTGTAAAATAAAAACCTAAGTTACAATCACACCTAACACTACACTATCATTAAATAAATTATTCCTATTTAAAACTAAATACTTACCTGTAAAATAAACCCTAAGGCCTAGATTTGGAGTTTGGCGGTAGCCGTGAAAACCAGCGTTAGAGGCTCCTAACGCTGGTTTTAGGCTACCGCCGGTATTTGGAGTCAGTCAGGAAAGGGTCTAACGCTCACTTTTCAGCCGCGACTTTTCCATACCGCAGATCCCCTTACGTCAATTGCGTATCCTATCTTTACAATGGGATCTTTCTAACTCCGGTATTTAGAGTCGTGTCTGAAGTGAGCGTTAGAATTCTAACGACAAAACTCCAGCCGCAGAAAAAAGTCAGTAGTTAAGAGCTTTCTGGGCTAACGCCGGTTTATAAAGCTCTTCACTACTGTGCTCTAAAGTACACTAACACCCATAAACTACCTATGCACCCCTAAACCGAGGTCCCCTCACATCGCCGCCACTCGATTAATTTTTTTTAACCCCTAATCTGCCGACCGCCACCTATGTTATACTTATGTACCCCTAATCTGCTGCCCCTAACACCGCCAACCCCTATATTATATTTATTAAGCCCTAACCTGCCCCCCACAACGTCGCCGCCAGCTACCTACAATAATTAACCCCTAATCTGCCGACCGCAAAGAGCCGCCACCTACATTATAGCTATGTACCCCTAATCTGCTGCCCCTAATACCGCCGATCCCTATATTATATTTATTAACCCCTAATCTGCCCCCCTCAACGTCGCCTCCACCTGCCTACACTTATTAACCCCTAATCTGCCGAGCGGATCTCACCGCTACTATAATAAAGTTATTAACCCCTAATCCGCCTCACTCCCGCCTCAATAACCCTATAATATATAGTATTAACCCCTAATCTGCCCTCCCTAACATCGCCGACACCTAATTTCAATTATTAACCCCTAATCTGCCGACCGAATCTCGCCGCTATTCTAATAAATGTATTAACCCCTAAAGCTAAGTCTAACCCTAACACTAACACCCCCCTAAGTTAAATATAATTTAAATCTAACGAAATAAATTAACTCTTATTAAATAAATTATTCCAATTTAAAACTAAAAAAAAAATCCGATCAGCCAATCAGATTGAGCTCACATTCTATTGGCTGATCGGAACAGCCAATAGAATGCGAGCTCAATCTGATTGGCTGATGGGATCAGCCAATTGGATTGAACTTGATTCTGATTGGCTGATTCCATCAGCCAATCAGAATTTTCCTACCTTAATTCCGATTGGCTGATAGAATCCTATCAGCCAATCGGAATTCGAGGGACGCCATCTTGGATGATGTCCCTTAAAGGAACCGTCATTCGTCGGGAAGTCGTCGTCAGAAGAAGATCGGTCCGCGCTGGATGTCTTCACTATGGAGCCGGTCCTCTTCGGATGAAGATAGAAGATGCCGCTTGGAAGAAGATGGTTGCCGGTCCGGATCTACTCTTCTTCCCGGATAGGATAAAGACTTTGGACCCTCTTCTGGACTTCTTCAGCCGTCGGATGATGGATGTCTAGCCCCCGCTTGGGTTGGATGAAGATATCGGAGCCAGGACGGATCGGTGTGATACCCGGTGAGGTGAAGACAAGGTAGGAAGATCTTCAGGGGCTTAGTGTTAGGTTTATTTAAGGGGGGTTTGGGTTAGATTAGGGGTATGTGGGTGGTGGGTTGTAATGTTGGGGGGGGTATTGTATGTGTTTTTTTACAGGAAAAAGAGCTGAATTTCTTGGGGCATGCCCCGCAAAGGGCCCTGTTCAGGGCTGGTAAGGTAAAAGAGCTTTGAACTTTTGTAATTTAGAATAGGGTAGGGCATTTTTTATTTTGGGGGCTTTGTTATTTTATTAGGGGGCTTAGAGTAGGTGTAATTAGTTTAAAATTGTTGTAATATTTTTCTTATGTTTGTAAACATTTTTTTATTTTTTGTAACTTAGTTCTTTTTTATTTTTTGTACTTTAGTTAGTTTATTTAATTGTATTTATTTGTAGATATTGTATTTAATTCATTTATTGATAGTGTAGTGTTAGGTGTAATTGTAGGTATTTTATTTAATTTATTTATTGATAGTGTAGTGTTAGGTTTAATTGTAACTTAGGTTAGGATTTATTTTACAGGTAAATTTGTAATTATTTTAACTATTTTAGCTATTAAATAGTTCTTAACTATTTAATAGCTATTGTACCTGGTTAAAATAAATACAAAGTTACCTGTAAAATAAATATAAATCCTAAAATAGCTATAATATAATTATAATTTATATTGTAGCTATATTAGGATTTATTTTACAGGTAAGTATTTAGCTTTAAATAGGAATAATTTATTTAATAAGAGTTAATTAATTTCGTTAGATTTAAATTATATTTAACTTAGGGGGGTGTTAGTGTTAGGGTTAGACTTAGCTTTAGGGGTTAATACATTTATTAGAATAGCGGTGAGCTCCAGTCGGCAGATTAGGGGTTAATGTTTGAAGTTAGGTGTCGGCGATGTTAGGGAGGGCAGATTAGGGGTTAATACTATTTATTATAGACCCAATAACAGAGTGATAAGCTGAACCAAAGTACTTCTTTAAAACTTTTTATTGTAGGTCACAGAAACTTCCCCAGGGAAGTGTAATCTCAACAAAAAGAAGGGGGCTTGGTGGTGTGTGTGGATAACACCCAAAGAACTATTGCTGACGTGTTTCAGCCGGTAGGGCCGTAGTCGTATCATGAAGTTCTTAATCTCAACTACCTTTAAATACCTGGTGCATAATTGTGATTGGATAAAAACATTTTATCCTGGGCGTTATCTAGAACACACCTATTTAGTCCAGTTTAACAAAACATAGATTCTAGATAGAAACAATTGTTACATACTGTTTAACTAGTAACAAAAAATAAACTTATTATTGCAAACATCAAAAATTATAATGAGTTGATATACTCAAAATACTGTTTATTATATTACAGAAAATTTATAACTTTTCCTAGAACCTTGATACGCATGCTCTATTACTATGAACAAAGGGGTGAACCTTCCCAGTTAGAATCAAATGTTCTGTTAAAAAGTTCTGTAGAAGTTAACATAAATTCTCACTCTTATTAATGATTGATTAGAACCTGCTATATTTAGGAGGTGAGAAAAGATGGACGTTAATTTTAATTTTAAAATAGATGGTAATTTTTATGGTTAAACCTACATGAGGCTAACCTAATCAAAGGAACATTATCTTATGATTTTACATATATGGGGATAACGGGCCAATTTTTCGAGACCATTCTGAATACACAGACCGAAACCTACTCCCAGAAGTTGATAATATCAAATTCCGAATTTAAACCTAAGGGAATTCTTGTTTTCAGTCTGTGTATCCAGAACGCCTCTCTTTTAGCCAAGAGTTTATCCCTATCTCCACCTCTTGTTTTGCAAGTCACCTTTTCAATAATGGTCCACCTTAATGTGTCAGCTTTTTTGTTGTGTTTCAAATTAAAATGCTGTATCAACGGAGTAGTCAATTTTCCTGCCTTAATGTTATTTATATGTTCATGGATTCTATCACGTGTTTCCCTGGAGGTGAGACCTGTATATTGGACTCCACACTCTGCACAAGTAAGCAAATACACCACATAAGTGGCTCTACAGTTTAGGCAAGAGTAGTGACTGAATTTTTCCCCTGTCACTGTGCTCGAAAAGCCTTCTCCACTTTGGAGATAGCTACATGCTATACACGACACATAGCTACATTTGTACACTCCCTTAAACCTTAACCATGATGAATGGTCTGGTCTAGTAGAGTGTAACTGTGTGGGAGCTAGAATATTACCTATAGTTTTCCCTCTCTTGAAAGCATATCTGCATCCCTGAGTAACTATGTCTTTGAGATCATCATCAGCTGACAACATACGGAAATGTTTCCGTATGATGTTACAGACCTGGTGGTATTGGTTGCTATAACTGGTGATGAAAGAGACGCCCCTTGAGATCTCATGTTTTGTTGTTTTTTCTGTTCTTAGAAACTCTGACCTATCTCTCTTGGCTATGTCAATCCTGGTTAGGGACACCTCCTTTCTATTATATCCTCTCTGGCATAGACGATTTTCAAGATCTAAGGCTTGTTTCTCATATTCCTCTTGTGTGGTACAGTTTCGTCTAAGACGTATAAACTGTCCTTTTGTGACTGACCTGAAAACCCTCCTGGGGTGATTGCTTCTTGCGTGAAGCAATGTGTTCCCAGAAATGGGTTTTCTGTACACCTTTGTGTGTACTTTATTACCTTTACTCATAAGAGTCACATCCAAATAGTTTAGTTGGATTGCATTAAACTCAAAGGTAAATTTGATTCCTACAGTATTGTCATTTAAGTGCATTAGAAAATATCTGGCTTCCATTTCATTGCCCTCCCAGATGATCAAAAGATCATCTATGTATCTCTTATAATATTTTATCTTATTTGTCCAGGGTCCACCACATCCATAGATGTGGGACAGCTCCCACCACCCCATAAAGAGGTTGGCATAGGAGGGGGCAAACTTGGCCCCCATAGCTGTCCCACATCTCTGGAGGTAGTGGACCCCTTCAAACATAAAGAAATTGTGGGTCAATAGAAATTCAGTTACCCTTAAGATATACTGACAAAAATGTGAATCAAAAGTCATCCTTTTTAGAAAAAATGATATTGCTTCCAAACCTTTGTTATGAGGTATGGATGAGTATAATGCAGTTACATCTATAGATAACCAACTAAAACTGTCTTGCCAAGAGATGGATTCAAGTTCAGTCAAGAGCTGCTTTGTGTCTCTCAGATAGCTAAATAAATTGGACACCAATGGCTGTAAAATGGAGTCCAACCACTGGGACATTGGCTCAAATAAAGAGCCAATGCCACTAATGATTGGACGGCCCTTTACTTCTGTCAGTGACTTATGAACTTTTGGCAGGAAATTAAAGATGGGCATTACCGGGGAATCTACCATCAAGAACTCACATGTTTTATCATTAAGATAACCTGCCTCTTTTCCATCATCAATTAGATGTGATAATTCCCGACTGAACCTCATTGTGGGATCACTTTGTAATCGTAAATATTGTGATGGGTCCGATAGCTGTCGTGTTGCCTCCTGAACAAAGAAGCTCCTGTCCATGACAACCACCGACCCACCCTTATCAGCTGATCTCACAACCAGATTTTAAGTGCTAAAGCCTCTTCTCTACTTAAGTTCTGATGTGTGGTAGGTCTAACCACATAAGCTAGTTCGGTCAAATCCTTCTCTACTCTTTTCTGAAACTGTTCAAGGATATTCCCTCTTACTTGTATGGGATAAAATTTGGAGGCACAGGAAAAACTAGGGCCACTTGACACCATATGAGTGTCTGAAGGTATTTCAGCACTAGAATTTTCAAGAATTAAATTCTCCAATGTCTCCAAATCACACACTTCCTGAAACGTCAAAGCTTCATTTGAAAAAGGTTTATTTGCATCTTCAGGTACAGCAAAATTCAAATCATCATTAATTATATTCCTTTGTGCAAAATACTTTTTAACTGTTAGGTTCCTGATCAGCTTATTCACGTCCACCAGTGTTTGAAACAGATTGAAAGTATCAGCTGGCACAAAACTTAGGCCATAATTTAAAACTTTTGTTTCAATATGACTGAGTGGTCGCGATGAAAGATTGATCACCGAACCTAACAGTACTTCGTTTTTGATCTGCCCCTCCTGGGGGGTTGTCGCTGCTGTAAGGGACCTTCTTTTAGAATCCCTTTCCCTTTTGTATCGCTTCCCCCCCCTTTGAACCCTTGTGGGACCTTTGAAAAAACCTGCGCTATGTCTGATCTATCCTGTTCTCTTTGGATCCCTTGATCCCTCTCCTGTTCTAAAGCTTGATATCGGGAAGCCCCGACCTCTGTAGGTGTTTTTGCTAATGGGGTTAGGGAGTTATCTGGGTTTGTATGGCTGTATGGTATGACTATTTATTATAGGGTTAGTGAGGTGGATTAGGGGTTAATAACTTTATTATAATAGCCGTGCGGTCCGGTCGGCAGATTAGGGGTTAATAAGTGTAGGCAGGTGGAGGCGACGTTGTGGGGGGCAGATTAGGGGTTAATAAATATAATATAGGGGTCGGCGGTGTTAGGGGAAGCAGATTAGGGGTACATAGGGATAATGTAAGTAGCGGCGGTTTACGGAGCGGCAGATTAGGGGTTAATAATAATATGCAGGGGTCAGCGATAGCGGGGGCGGCAGATTAGGGGTTAATAAGTGTAAGGTTAGGGGTGTTTAGACTCGGGGTACATGTTAGAGTGTTAGGTGCAGACGTAGGAAGTGTTTCCCCATAGACAACAATGGGGCTGCGTTAGGAGCTGAACGCGATTTTTTTGCAGGTGTTAGGTTTTTTTTCAGCTCAAACAGCCCCATTGTTTTCTATGGGGGAATCATGCACGAGCACGTTTTTGAGGCTGGCCGCATCCGTAAGCAACTCTGCAACTCTAATATGCTCTACGCTCCTTTTTTGGAGCCTAACGCAGCCATTCTGTGGACTCTCAATACCAGAGTTATTTAAAAGGTGCGGCCAGAAAAAAGCCAGCGTTAGCTACGCGGGTCGTTACCGACAAAACTCTAAATCTAGCCGTAAGATAGCTACAATGTAATTAATAATTACATTGTAGCTATTTTAGGATTTATATTTATTTTACAGGTAACTTTGTATTTATTTTAGCTAGTTAGAATAGTTATTAAATAGTTATTAACTATTTAATAACTACCTAGCTAAAAGAAATACAAAATTACCTGTAAAATAAATCCTAACCTAAGTTACAATTAAACCTAACACTACACTATCAGTAAATTAGTTAAATAAATTAGCTACAAATGACTACAATTAAATTCAATTAAATAAACTAACTAAAGTATAAAAAAATAAAAAAAGCTAAGTTACAAACATTTCAAAAATATTACAACAATTTTAAGCTACTTACACCTAATCTAAGCCCCCTAATAAAATAACAAAGCCCCCCAAAATAAAAACATTCCCTACCCTATTCTACATTAAAAAGTTACCAGCTCTATTACCTTACCAGCCCTTAAAAGGGCCTTTTGTGGGGCATGCCCAAAAAAAAACAGCTCTTTGCCTGTAAAATAAAAATACAACCCCCCCAACATTAAAACCCACCACTCACATACCCCTACTCTAACCCAAACCCCCCTTAAATAAACCTAACACTACCCCCCTGAAGATCTCCCTACCTTGAGCCGTCTTCAGCCAGCCGACCACCGATGGAACCGAAGAGGAGATCCGGAGTGTCAGAAATCATCATCCAAGGGGCGCTGAAGAAGTCTTCTATCTGATTGAAGTCATCATCCAAGGGGCGCTGAAGAAGTCTTCCATCCGATTGAAGTCAACATCCAGGCAGCGCTGAAGAAGTCTTCCATCTGATTGAAGTCTTCATCCAAGCGGCGTCTTCAATCTTCATCCATCTGGAGCGGAGCCATCTTCAGACGAGCCGACGTGGAGCCATCCTCTTCTTCCCGACGACTAATGATGAATGACGGTACCTTTAAGTGACGTCATCCAAGATGGCGTCCCTTCAATTCCGATTGGCTGATAGGATTCTATCAGCCAATCGGAATTAAGGTAGGAAAAATCTGATTGGCTGATTTAATCAGCTAATCAGATTGAAGTTCAATCCGATTGGCTGCTCCAATCAGCCAATCAGATTGAGCTCGCATTCTATTGGCTGTTCCAATCGGAATTGAAGGGACGCCATCTTGGATGACGTCACTTAAACGTACCGTCATTCGTCGTTAGTCGTCGGGAAGAAGAGGATGGCTCCGCGTCGGCTCGTCTGAAGATGGCTCTGCTCCAGATGGATGAAGATTGAAGACGCTGCTTGGATGAAGACTTCAATCACATGGAAGACTTCTTCAGCGCCGCCTGGATGTTGACTTCAATCGGATGGAAGACTTATTCAGCGCCCCTTGGATGATGACTTCAATCGGATGGAAGACTTCTTCAGCGCCCCTTGGATGATGACTTCTGCCGCTCCGGATCTCCTCTTCGGTTCCATCTGTGGTCAGCTGGCTGAAGACGGCTCAAGGTAGGATGATCTTCAGGGGGGTAGTGTTAGGTTTATTTAAGGGGGAGTTGGGTTAGAGTAGGGGTATGTGGGTGGTCAGTTTTAATGTTGGGGGGGTTGTATTTTATTTTACAGGCAAAAGAGCTGTTTTCTTTGGGGCATGCCCCGCAAAAGGCCCTTTTAAGGGCTGGTAAGGTAATAGAGCTGGTAACTTTTTAATGTAGAATAGGGTAGGGAATTTTTTTATTTTGGGGGGCTTTGTTATTTTATTAGGGGGCTTAGATTAGGTGTAAGTGGCTTAAAATTGTTGTAATATTTTTTAAATGTTTGTAACTTATTTTTTTTATTTTTTGTAACTTAGCTTTTTTTATTTTTCGTACTTTAGTTAGTTTATTTAATTGAATTTAATTGTAGTTATTTGTAGCTAATTTATTTAACTAATTTAATGATAGTGTAGTGTTAGGTTTAATTGTAACTTAGGTTAGGATTTATTTTACAGGTAATTTTGTATTTCTTTTAGCTAGGTAGTTATTAAATAGTTAATAACTATTTAATAACTATTCTAACTAGCTAAAATAAATACAAAGTTACCTGTAAAATAAATATAAATCCTAAAATAGCTACAATGTAATTATTAATTACATTGTAGCTATCTCATGGTTTATTTTACAGATAAGTATTTAGTTTTAAATAGGAATAATTTATTTAATGATAGTGTAGTGTTAGGTGTAATTATAACTTAGGTTAGTTTTTATTTTACAGGTAAATTTCTCTTTATTTTAACTAGGTAGCTATTAAATGGTTAATAACTATTTAATAGCTATTGTACCTAGTTAAAATAAATTGAAAGTTGCTTGTAAAATAAAAATAAATCCTAAGATAGCTAAAATATAATTATTATTTATATTGTAGCTATATTAGGGTTTATTTGAAAGGTAAGTATTTAGTTTTAAATAGGATTAATTTAGTTAATAAGAGAAATATTATTTAGATTTATTTAATTAATATTTAAGTTAGGGGGGTGTTAGGGCTATTGTTAGACTTAGGCGGGTTCTGGGAGCAGCGGTTTAGGGGTTAAACTATTTATTTAGTTGCGGCGAGGTCCGCGATCGGCAGGATAGGGGTTAATAAATTTATTATCGGTGGCGGCGGTATGGGGGGGGGCAGGATAGGGGTTACTAGGTATAATGTAGGTGACGGTGGTGTCCGGGAGCGGCGGTTTAGGGGATTAATACATTTATAAGAGTTGCGGCCGGGTCTAGGAGCGGCGGTTTAGGGGTTAATAACTTTATTTAGTTGCAGGGGGCGCCGGTATAGGGGGTAGAACAGTGTAGTAAGTGTGGGTGCTTAGTGACAGCTTGTCAATAAAGCTGTCAAAAAGCCGAAGAGCAGCGAGATTGGATGAGTGATAACTATCACAGTCTGCTGCTCATCGCCCCGTACTTGGTGCGCAGCTTTTTGACAGATTTATTGATAACTTTGGCAAAATTTTTCAGGTCCACGGCGGTGATGGTAGGCGAGCTTAGGTGGTCGTATTGGGCCGGCGAAGGCAGGTAAAGTAGACACGTTGATAACTAGAGGCCTATGTATTTTTGAATTTGGGTTGGCAAAAAGAAAACCTTCTTTACATTTTTTATCGCCAGATTTGATAAATGATTTTTAAAGCTTTCAAATATTTAATTACTGAAGACAAGGTAGCTAGTGGAATATATAGCTGTTTAGGTGATGCTTAACACATTAGTCTTTTAGCCTGACGAATTGGTTGTTTTTTTGCCGTGGTATGTTTTTTATTGCAGAATTGTAGATGCCTGTGATACGGAGGTATCTATCTTGCTGGTTTTAAAATGGCATTAATATAATTAGATAACAATGAGGAACATGGCCATCTAGAATCTACACTTTTTTTAAAAAAAAAAAAAAAAAAAAAGAAAGGGAAGGAAAAGAGGGTCATTATTTCCCCCTTACACTGAAATATATTCTACATTATTTGTTGTGCACGATTGCACCTTAAGACATATATCAAGCACAGGGTATTATTGCACTTTCACTATACTTACTTCTTGGTTGTTGTGGATTATAATAATAAGTTTTTTTTTGTTTTATGTTTTATTATACTGGGTCTTTTTTTTATAGTTGCACATGGAAAAATACATCACAAATATTAAACACAATTCTGCGGTCATGCCTGCCAAACAGAAAGATAAAAAACTACGTACCTCTGATACTCATTTAGATAACCCTAATGAGACAATGTTGCACAAAATTGATATACAACCAATAGTAACTCAGATGTCAGACATTTTTTTTCCGCAATTTGAATTGTTAAAAACTCAAATGGCAAGCTTAGTGGCAGAAGTCAGGCAATTCTCTAATTGGCTTACAGAGGTTGAGAGTAGAGTATCTGAAGCTGAAGATATACTTTTTAAAAAAGAGCAAACCCTAAACAATCAAGGTAAAGTTATAAAAATGTTACAAGATAAAGTTTATGAGCCAGAAGATCGCTCTCGGTGGAATAACCTTAAAGGATTACTTTCTGTTATAATTTTTAAGATAAACAACTAACATATTAAAGTTAATAAACATTAATTAAAACCTACTGCCTATATTTTCTCCAAAACAAAGTTTCATAACGTTCTAAAAGTTATATCTTTTATTCGCCGATGATGTCACGTTATCCTGCCCACTATTTTCAGCACTGCATGTTCAAAATACTTAAACCAATAACTTTGTGTTTAAAGCGCCATTTTGAAACCTAGGTATTGTAAACGGATTGGTACAGAGCAAAGGATACCCACGGAGTGGGTTTGGAAAACAATTAAATTTGCAGACAAGATTTCTGATATACGGTAGTGATATGTTAATGAAATGCTATTGATAAAAAGTGTATTTGGGGTAGTTAGTTAGTAACAGGCATAGAAAATATTTACTTACAGTGGCCCTTTAAGATTATAGGTCTTCCTGAAAAAGGAGATTACACCAATCTATCGGCTAGATTTAGAGTTTGGCGTTAGCCGTCAAAACCAGCGTTAGAGGCTCCTAACGCTGGTTTTGGGCTACCGCTGGTATTTAGAGTCAGTCAGGTAAGGGTCTAACGCTCACTTTCCAGCCACGACTTTTCCATACCGCAGATCCCCCTACGCCATTTGCGTATCCTATCTTTTCAATGGGGTTTTTCTAACGCTGGTATTTAGAGTCGTGGCTGAAGTGAGCGTTAGAAATCTAACGACAAAACTCCAGCCGCAGAAAAAATTCAGGAGTTAAGAGCTTTCTGGGCTAACGCCGGTTCATAAAGCTCTTAACTACTGTGCTCTAAAGTACGCTAACACCCATAAACTACCTATGTACCCCTAAACCGAGGTCCCCCCAGATCGCCGCCACTCTATTAAAAATGTTTAACCCCTAATCTGCTGACCGCACACCGCCACCACCTACGTTATCCCTATGAACCCCTAATCTGCTGCCCCTAACACCGCCGACCCCTATATTATATTAATTAACCCCTAATCTGCCGTCCCCAACATCGCCTCCACCTACCTACACTTTTTAACCCCTAATCTGCCGACCGGACCTCACCGCTACTATAATAAATGTATTAACCCCTAATCCGCCTCACTCCCGCTTCAATAACCCTATAATAAATAGTATTAACCCCTAATCTGCCCTCCCTAACATCGCCGACACCTAACTTCAAGTATTAACCCCTAATCTGCCGATCGGAGCTCACAGCTACTCTAATAAATAGATTAACCCCTAAAGCTAAGTCTAACCTTAACCCTAACACACCCCTAAGTTAAATATCATTTAAATCTAACGAAATAAATTAACTCTTATTAAATAAATTATTCCTATTTAAAGCTAAATACTTACCTGTAAAATAAACCCGAATATAGCTACAATATAAATTATAATTATATTGTAGCTATTTTAGGATTAATATGTATTTTACAGGCAATTTTGTATTTATTTTAACCAGGTACAATAGCTATTAAATAGTTAATAACTATTTAATAGTTACCTAGTTAAAATAATTACAAAATTACCTGTAAAATAAATCCTAACCTAAGTTACAATTAAACCTAACACTTCACTATCAATAAATTAATTAAATAAAATACCTACAATTATCTACAATTAACCCTAACCCTACACTATCAATAAATTAATTAAATACAATACCTACAAATAAATACAATTAAGTAAACTAACTAAAGTACAAAAAATAAAAAAGAACTAAGTTACAAAAAATAAAAAAATATTTACAAACATTAGAAAAATATTACAACAATTTTAAACTAATTACACCTACTCTAAGCCCCCTAATAAAATAACAAAGCCCCCAAAATAAAAAAATGCCCTACCCTATTCTAATATTAAAATAGAAAAGCTCTTTTACCTTACCAGCCCTTAAAAGGGCCCTTTACGGGGCATGCCCCAAAGAATTCAGCTCTTTTGCCTGTAAAAAAAAAAACATACAATACCCCCCCCAGCATTACAACCCACCACCCACATACCCCTAATCTAACCCAAACCCCCCTTAAATAAACCTAACACTAAGCCCCTGAAGATCTCCCTACCTTGTCTTCACCACACCGGGTTCACCGATTGGTCCAGAAGAGCCTCCGAAGTCTTCATCCAAGCCCAAGCGGGGGCTGAAGATGTCCATGATCCGGCTGAAGTCTTGATCCAAGCGGGAGCTGAAGAGGTCCATGATCCAGCTGAAGTCTTCATCCAAGCGGGAGCTGAAGAGGTCCATGATCCGGCTGAAGTCTTCATCCAAGCGGGAGCTGAAGAGGTCCATGATCCGGCTGAAGTCTTCTATCAAGCGGCATCTTCAATCTTCTTTCTTCCGGATCCATGTTCATCCCGCCGACGCGGAACATCCATCTTCACCGACGACTTCCCGACTAATGACGGTTCCTTTAAGGGACGTCATCCAAGATGGCGTCCCTCGAATTCCGATTAATTAATTAATTAAGGTAGGAAAATTCTGATTGGCTGATGGAATCAGCCAATCAGATTCAAGTTCAATCCGATCAGCCAATCAGATTGAGCTCGCATTTTATTGGCTGTTCCGATCAGCCAATAGAATGCGAGCTCAATCTGATTGGCTGATTGGATCAGCCAATCGGAATGAACTTGAATCTGATTGGCTGATTCCATCAGCCAATCAGAATTTTCCTACCTTAATTCCGATTGGCTGATAGAATCCTATCAGCCAATTGGAATTCGAGGGACGCCATCTTGGATGACGTCCCTTAAAGGAACCGTCATTCGTCGGGAAGTCGTCGGTGAAGATGGATGTTCCGCGTCGGCGGGATGAACATGGATCCGGAAAAAAGAAGATTGAAGATGCTGCTTGATAGAAGACTTCAGCCGGATCATGGACCTCTTCAGCTCCCGCTTGGATGAAGACTTCAGCCGGATCATGGACCTCTTCAGCTCCCGCTTGGATGAAGACTTCAGCCGGATCATGGACCTCTTCAGCTCCAGCTTGGATCAAGACTTCAGTCGGATCATGGACATCTTCAGCCCCCGCTTGGGCTTGGATGAAGACTTCGGAGGCTCTTCTGGACCAATCGGTGAACCCGGTGTGGTGAAGACAAGGTAGGGAGATCTTCAGGGGCTTAGTGTTAGGTTTATTTAAGGGGGGTTTGGGTTAGATTAGGGGTATGTGGGTGGTGGGTTGTAATGTTGGGGGGGTTGTAGTGTATGTTTTTTTTTACAGGCAAAAGAGCTGAATTCTTTGGGGCATGCCCCGTAAAGGGCCCTTTTAAGGGCTGGTAAGGTAAAAGAGCTTTTCTATTTTAATTTTAGAATAGGGTAGGGCATTTTTTTATTTTGGGGGGCTTTGTTATTTTATTAGGGGGCTTAGAGTAGGTGTAATTAGTTTAAAATTGTTGTAATATTTTTCTAATGTTTGTAAATATTTTTTAATTTTTTGTAACTTAGTTCTTTTTTATTTTTTGTACTTTAGTTAGTGTATTTATTTGTATTTATTTGTAGGTATTGTATTTAATTAATTTATTGATAGTATAGTGTTAGGTTTAATTGTAGATAATTGTAGGTATTTTATTTAATTAATTTATTGATAGTGAAGTGTTAGGTTTAATTGTAACTTAGGTTAGGATTTATTTTACAGGTAATTTTGTAATTATTTTAACTAGGTAACTATTAAATAGTTATTAACTATTTAATAGCTATTGTACCTGGTTAAAATAAATACAAAGTTACCTGTAAAATAAATAGAAATCCTAAAATAGCTACAATATAATTATTATTTATATTGTAGCTATATTAGGGTTTATTTTACAGGTAAGTATTTAGCTTTAAATAGGAATAATTTATTTAATAAGAGTTAATTTATTTCGTTAGATTTAAATTATATTTAACTTAGGGGGGTGTTAGGGTTAAGGTTAGACTTAGCTTTAGGGGTTAATAAATTTATTAGAGTAGCGGTGAGGTCCAGTCGGCAGATTAGGGGTTAATACTTGAAGTTAGGTGTCGGCGATGTTAGGGAGGGCAGATTAGGGGTTAATACTATTTATTGTAGGGATATTGAGGCGGGAGTGAGGCGGATTAGGGGTTAATAACTTTATTATAGTAGCAGTGAGGTCCGTTCGGCAGATTAGGGGTTAATAAGTGTAGGTAGGTGGAGGCGACGTTGGGGGCGGCAGATTAGGGGTTAATAAATATACTATAGGGGTCAGCGGTGTTAGGGGCAGCAGATTAGGGGTTCATAGGGATAACGTAGGTTGCGGCGGTGTACGGAGCGGCAGATTAGGGGTTAAAAAAAATATGCAGGTGTCAGCGATAGCAGGGGCGGCAGATTAGGGGTTAATAAGTGTAAGGTTAGGGGTGTTTAGACTCGGGGTTCATGTTAGGGTGTTAGGTGCAGACTTAGGAAGTGTTTCCCCATAGGAAACAATGGGGCTGCGTTAGGAGCTGAACGCTGCTTTTTTGCAGGTGTTAGGTTTTTTTTCAGCTCAAACGGCCCCATTGTTTTCTATGGGGGAATCGTGCACGAGCACGTTTTTGAAGCTGGCCGCATCCGTAAGCATCGCTGGAATTGAGAGTTGCAGTGGCGGTAAATTATGCTCTACGCTCCCTTTTTGGAGCCTAACGCAGCCCTTCTGTGAACTCTAAATACCAGCGGTATTTAAAAGGTGCGGGAGAAAAAAAGCCAGCGTTAGATACGCGGGTCGTTACCGACAAAACTCTAAATCTAGCCGTATTACTTTTGACCAATACAACACTCCCTTTGGCCATTGGTATGATACAAAAATTTTTACCATTATCCATTGAAAGGGTACATAGACTGGGACATATTAGGACTAGTACTGGAGATGTGAATTATAATAGACCCATTATGGTTAAATTCCTAAATTATCAAGACAAAAGGAATATCCTTCGACTATATAGAAAGATGGGTAATCTTTATATAGGACAATCTAAAATATTAATATTTCAGGATTATTCCAGTGAAACATCCGCCAAAAGGAAAGAATTAGCCCCATATTGTACAAAGTTGATTAGTGCAGGCCACAAGGCCAGACTTCTGTATCCTGCTAAAGTTTTAATTGAGGAACACAATGGTAATATTATCCTTAACCCCTTAATGACCACAATGTACCCTGTATGTCACTGGTCGTTAAGGGTTTTTTCAGGACATAATAGCACAAGTCTAGCAAGAACACGCTATTAATGCCCTCCTTCCAGCAGGCTTTGTGGAATAGAGCAGTCTCAATGCTGGTGGCAAGACCGCACTATAAAACAATCAAGTCCCAAAAAAAAGGCCAGCGACATACAGGATACGTCGCTGGTCCTTAAGGGGTTAACAATAGCACAGAAGCCAAGGAATTTTGTAATAAGAAAAAGTGCTCCGATGGAAAAATTGTTTTTCTTTTTCTCTTCCTGCTTTAGGGTTTGTGAAAAGATATAATGTATGTGATGTGCTCGATCTCTGATAGTGATATGGGTTATTTTGTTTTAAGTTGGTTTTTATTTTTACATAGGAGCAAGATCATACTATCACTCTTAATAAGAATACAGAATTTAAGGTGCTCTATAAAAAGGGAAACGTTTTTGGATGAAAAAAATGTTTTTTTCTATGCTGTGTTGATTAGATATAATGTAGGTGAGATGTTTGATCTTCGATACCGAGACGGGTTGTCTGCCCCTCCTTTTTTCCCTCTTCCTGCACCCCTCCCTCTCTACCCACCACGCCCTTCATATATATATTGTACTATCTTTTTTTCCCTATCTATTTTCCTGTCATGATTAAAAAGGGAAGGGAGAAGAAAAAGAAAATGGTTTCTAAATAATGGACGTGATTAAATGCCTTTCATGGAATATTGGCGGCGTCACTTCTCCTATTAAAAGAAAATCAATAATTAAACAACTAGCTAAGTATAATCCCGATCTAGTTTTATTACACTTAAAAGTGGAAGAAGTTGCCAAATTTACAAGTAAATGGGTAGGCCAGGTTATTGCTTCTGATTGTTCTAGGAGGAAGAAAGGAGTTGCGTTTTAATTAATACAAATCTTAGTTACAATATTTTGCATATTCAAATTGACCGATATGATAGATGGATAATCCTGAATATTGAGATTGTCTGAGTAAATATATATATTTTGTAATATCTGTGGTCCCAATAGTACGGATCAGGATTTCTGGAACACAATTATTATTAAATTGTCCAAAAATATAGATCAAAATTTAATTTTAGCAGAAGATTTTAATTTGACCCCTATACCATCTCTTGATAGATTTTCCCCCAGGCAGATTTCTGCCTCATCTCAAAAATCAAGAAACTTTACACAAATTTGCAAAAACTTAAAACTGCATGATATATGGCGTATTCAGCACCCAGATATTAAATCTTACACCTGTGAATCTAGGTCATATAGATCCTTTTCACGGATAGATCATTTCTTAGTTTCCAACTGTCTACTAAAGTCAGGAAGTATGGCGCATATAAATGATATTGTTTTATCCGACCATGCTATAATCTCTTTAGATCCTGTACCTAGGCCTTTATCGTCGGAAGCTGTAGGCAACTTTTATTTTCCCAAGCATTTAATTAACAATATACCATTTCAAAATTGGCTTCGATATAAATGGCAGGAGTATAGAGAAGATACTTGCTCACATCTAGATAAACCAGAAATTTTCTGGGTGGCTGCAAAAGCTTACTTTAGAGGTGAGATCAAATCTTATATGATAATAGCTAAAAAGAAGTTTAGAGCACATGAATTGCAATTGGCAAATACGGCTACGAATGCCTATAAGTAATATATAAACACACCTATCAAAAATATTGGGATAAATATAAGATAGCCAGACAAGACAGGGATCTATTTTTGAATTCCAAAATGACTAACGAAGAGATTAGAATGAATGCTCTGTACTCGGGGCATTATGGTAAATCAGCTAAGTATCTTGCCAGACTTGATAAGGCCAGGAAAAAGAACAATATTATTGAAAATATTATGGAGGGGGATCCAAATTTTACAGAACTTGTCGACATAAAAAGGACTTTCTTTCATTATTACCAGAATATTTTTGCACCAAAAAAAATTGACCAAGATAACAAAGTTTTTTTTGGAGTAAGGTTATCAGTCCTAAAGTTCCCTTAGCTCAAACTCCTATTACATCAGATGAAGTCATAGAATCTATAGATGCATCTAAACTTGGCAAAATCCCAGGCCCTGATCAACTCCCTGTAGAGTTCTACAGGATACTCAAAATAGAGACCGCCAATTTTTTAACCAATCTATTCAATGAATATTATACTGAAAAAGCCCCAATGGCCTCTATTTATCAAGCCGTCGACTTTCTAGCATTCAACGGCACCAATACGCTTGCCTAAGATAGCCTAACATCACTGCCGCAGACCTGAATACGTTTGCCAAAATTATCAAGAAAGCTGTCAAAAAGCCGCGCACCAAGTACGGTGCGATGAGCAGCAGACTCTTGTTAACTAACAGTCATCGATTTCGCTGCTCATCGGCTTATTCTCAGCTTTCTTGCTACCCTGTCACTAAGCACCCACACTATACTATACTGTTTTACCCCCTATGCCGCAGCTCCCGGAGCCCCCCGCACCTAAACAAAGTTATTAACCCCTAAACCGCCGCTCCCAGAGCCCACCGCAACTCTAATAAAGTGTTTAACCCCTAAACTGCCGCTTCCGGAGCCCACCGCAACTCTAATAAAGTGTTTAACCCCTAAACCACCGCTCCCGGAGCACACCACAACTCTAATAAAGTGTTTAACCCCTAAACCGCCGCTCCCGGAGCCCACCGCCACCTACATTATATGTATTAACCCCTAAACCGCCACTCCCGGAGCCCACTGCAACTCTAATAAAATGTTTAACCCCTAAACTGCCGCTCACGGACCCCGCCGCCACCTACATTAAATTTATTAACCCCTAATCTGACCCCCCTACACCGCCGCCACCTACATTAAATTTATTAACCCCTAATCTCCCGCCCCCAACGTCGCTGCCACTATATTAAATTTATTAACCCCTAAACCTAAGTCTAACCATAGCACTAACACCCACTAATTTAAATATAATTTAAATTAATCTAAATAAATTATTCCTATTTAAAACTAAATACTTACCTATAAAATAAACCCTAAGATAGCTACAATATAACTAATAGTTACATTGTAGCTATTTTAGGATTTATTTTTATTTTACAGGCAAGTTTGTATTTATTTTAAATATGTAGAATAGTTATTAAATAGTTTTTAACTATTTAATAACTTCCTAGCTAAAATAAATACAAAAGTACCTGTAAAATAAAACCTAACCTAAGTTACAATTACACCTAACACTACACTATCATTAAATAAATTAACTACAATTAACTACAATTAATTAAAATTAAATAAAATTAACTAAAGTACCAAAAAAAAACCACTAAATTACATCAAATAAAAAAATAATTACGAGAATTTTAAACTAATTACACCTAATCTAATCCCCCTAATAAAATAAAAAAGCCTCCCAAAATAATAAAAATCCCTACCCTATACTAAATTACAAATAGCCCTTAAAAGGGCTTTTTGCGGGGCATTGCCCCAAAGTAATCAGCTCTATTACCTGTAAAAAAAATACAATACCCCCCCAACATTACAACCCCCCACCCACACACCCAACCCTACTCTAAAACCCACTTAATCCCCCCTTAATAAAACCTAACACTAACCCCCTGAAGATCACCCTACCTTGAGACGTCTTCACCCAACCAGGCCTAAGTCCTCAACGAAGCCGGACGAAGTCTTCATCCAACCGGGCAGAAGAGGTCCAGACGGGCAGAAGTCTTCATCCAGGCGGCATCTTCTATCTTAATCCATCCGATGAGGAGCGGCTCCATCTTGAAGACATCCGACACGGAGCATCCATCCAGACTGTCAAGGTATTTGAAATATTATTAAATAATATATAGAAGTATATTTATCTTTATTTAATAAATCTGTGGATGTGAACATGGTCTGTAGGACAAAGGATTAGATCTCCCCCACTCCAATTGCACAGGAGACATTCTTGGCTGAAAGGAGAACAAAGGATTATCTCTGGGAGATCTCACACACTCAATATGTTAAATTATGCAATTGTATAATTTAGCAAGGAACTAAAATTTAACATAGTTTCAGGATACAGGCAAATATATGGAGACGAAATGTCTGAATTACCCTTTTGGAACTGATCAAAATCATAGAGGCAGCTTTTATGCACATGGGTGTTAATTATCAAATACACATCTGCACTGCTGGCTAAACAGGAAATATGCTGTTTTAAAGACTTTTACAACTCCTCATGGATTGACCCCATGTGGAGCAATAAAGGCCTTGGGAAACACAGACAAATGCTAAGGTGTGACTCTGGAAGTTCACGTAAGCAGACAGCAAATAAACATTTATTTTTTTCTCTCTCTGTTTAAATACATGCCCCAGAATGTATTAAATATAGAAATTTGGGAAATTGTCTAATTCTATATTATTATTACATGGGTATTTGCTAAGCTTGGGAGGTAACTGTTTTAGTCAGTCAAAAATGTGTAATAACCTCTGTTTTGCTTATATTTTTCAGACAGATAAATTCAGATATACATAGAAATGATATATATGTTTTGAAAACACAAAAGATCTTACTTAGCCTCTGTGTTTTTAAGAATATAAATAAATACTTATGGACCATACACATATTAATGCTTGGATCATCTCTAATAATTATTTCTATTTTTATTGCAGACAACCATTGGTCATGAGCATCAATCTTAGAAAGAGACGGAATGCCGCATGAAATGAATTAAGTCATATCATATAAACGTACAAATAAATGTTTATAAAGTTTCACATACATCTTTTAAAATATAGTGAGATGAAAATATGGAAGTTACTTTGATGTGATATGACTATGAGATATATATTTGATGTGATATAACTATGAAATATAAGTTATTTTAATATAATGTTAGATATGTGATGTTTCATATCAAAATGATCAGAAAATTCATTAAGATATAACTTATCCAAAACAAATATTATGAATAGTTGTCGCAGTAAATTATGATAAAATTAATAACCATTTCATAGGAATACTGACTTAAGTTGTTTCAAATGTTGCTGTGTCTGTTTGTGCTGCCACCTGGTGTTATGTTGCGAGAACTACAGCCAGAAGGTTCTCTCTGGCTGTTAAAAATGAAATTTCCAAGGGCCAATCCGATTTAGACTTCCCAGATAACCAATGGGAAGGTCAGCTCCCGCAGGGCCACCCACAATTTGTATTTAATAGATTTAAAGAAACAGTGTGTTTTAGTTAGCATTTCACAGCCTATATATATATTGTTTAAATCTGTGTCTGATTGGCTAAGTAACTCATCTATACAAGTTCTGATATTGTCAGTTAATTTTGTATTAGGATAAATTGCAATTAAATAGCAGAATATATATTATCCTATTGTTTTATAAACACTGTTTAGAATTGTATTGCTTGGATGTTAAAGGTTTTTAGTCCCATTGTGTTAAATAAATAAAAGGCTGAATTGTGAAGGTATATTTTTCTGGGTTTTGTAAGAAGGATAGCATATCTTAAGAGTTGGTTTTAACGCATATAAACTTTTATTTAGTTTCCTTTTATTGCAAATATAGTTCAATATGTTTATGGATATTAACTAAATAAAAGAATTCAGATATTTATATTAATTGTATGGTCTAGTAGGTGCATGGTTGATAAGGGTTTCTATTTCTTTGTATTGTGTTTATAACCCTGCCATAAACTTATATATATTATTTGGATAGCACTGCTAAGATTTTCATAAATATACTGACATAATAAATGGAGGCACTTTGCATGAGATTTAATAATATCCATCATAATTGATATAATATATTTGTAAGTAAATAGAAATTATTATAAAAGAGAAAAAAAAAAAAAATCATATTTCGATATTAATATTTTGAAGATATATTTTTTTTTGAAAAGTTGAAATATTAATTTTCATATTTCGAGATTGACATTAATATCTTGAAATATTATTAAAGATTAATTTTGAAAAATTAATAAAAATATTAATTTTTCATATTTCAAAATTAGTCAAAAATATAAATTTTTCATATTTTCAAAGTTAATAAAAAATATTAATTTTTCATATTTCGGAATATTAATTTTTCATATTTCAAAATTAATAATATTTTTTTTTTGAAATATAAAATTTTTCTCTCTTTTTATTGGCAAAAATTGTATTAGCATTTTAGTTAAATAAATACTAAACCAATACAATAATGTCTGTAGCCAGAAGTGACTCATTTAATTCTATACATAGCAATGAAATTGGTCCCATAACCATACCTATTACTAATGGTCAGGTCCTTAAGAAAGATATCTTAAGTTACCTTAAAGGGAAGTTTAATATTGCGGGTGAATTAAATGATTTTATGGATATGCTTGAAACTAGGGCTAAAAATATTACCGTTAATAATAATATGTGGAATGAAGAGAATGAATTCTTCCAGGAATTATTAATGATTAATCAATGCGAAGCTCCCAAAAAGCGAGACAAACTAATACTAAAATCCTGGCCCCTTTTAATATGCATAATTGACGAAATGTGGTTTTGTGTCACAGACAAACGATTGCAAATACAGGAGCTAGAAAATAGTATTCGTTCCTCGCGCAGACGCGAAGAGGGTTTAAAAATAGCCAAAAATAAAATGGATGAATTTGCCCAAAACCTAGCCACCTTAGATAAGCACAATATGGACTTAATTGCGCAGATACAAGATTTAAATAAACAGCTTGCGCAAAGCCAGAGAGAATTAAGCGATTTAAAAAGGTCATATCGCCATAATGAAAACCCCTATATTAGCAATGAGAATAATACAGATAATGCTAACTCCTTTAGCGAACGCGTCAGGGACGAGGTACGAAAATATATAGAACAACATAGACAAATGACCCCTAACGGGTCAGAAGTAGATTTCCCAAATAGACAATCCCCTCAGGATGTAAATCCAGAGGACAGCTGTAGCGCAGCTGATGCGGGGGAGGGAAACTCTAACAGAGAATCCCAAAATCAGTCTGATAAAGTCTATGATTCCCATAAAATAATCACCTTCGTACAACGCGCAGTACCTATATTCTCCAATAAGGGAACAACATCTGTAATTGATCATTTACAGGCTTTTGAAAATGCGTTAGCTATAATGAATGTTACAAGTGAGAAATTGAAAATTGAATTTCTACCTTGGGTATTTGACAGTAAGCATCACAAATTCTTTGCCTCACTAAAGGATATGAATATTCATTCCTGGAATGGGGTAAAACGACAATGCAGAAAAGAATTCGGGCAATATCGCACTAAAACTGCCGCGAAGATAGCGGTATATGGTTTAAAGTGTCGTGCAAATCAGAGTCCAATCGAATTCCTTTCTGTATTGAAAAATGCGTACAGTATGGCTGAAGATAATCCCAAATTTGACGGCTCAGAATTTGTAAATTTATTTTTTGAAGCACTACCTACACCCATCAAAATTAACTTAGCTAGAGATTTTGATGAGGACTGCTCATTGGAATGGCTGATCAAAGAGAGTACAAAATTATACTCTATTCAGCAATCCAGTGAACAGGGGGTGAAAAAGGAGTCAAAACCCAAAATTGTAGCAGAAACTAGGGTGTCACCTAGCCCCCTCAATTTGGAATCTAAAAAGAGAACTTATGCAGAGGTGACCAGTCAAAACAGGCCATCTCCACAGAGGTTTAATTCTGCCCCTCCCCCTACGCAGGTTGAGGCGCAGGGAGACTATAACCAAAGTGGGGGACATAATCAGGTGAATAATTACTCACAAAGAGAATACTCACCAAATAATTGGTATCCGCGCAAGGGTAGATATAATAGACGGCAAAGATATTCTCAGGGTAACCAGACACCCCAGGTATATAATGCTCCCCAAAGTACTAATGCTGAACAAGCTGAACCCCAGGGGCAACCACGCCAGAATAGAAATAGTGGCCCTGATTCTGAGGGAACCCAATGGTCCAGGAATCAGTACAATGGGGCACCAAGAGATAGGCCCAGGGGTAGAGGTAACTTGTACAATCAGGTAGATATGCTGTTTACCCAATTAAATCGGTTGAGCGAACAAATCGCTAATATGAGTCAAAAATCTACGGCTCAGCAACCGAACAATACTTTTTTTAGGGGTACAGCCAGTGGTCAGCAGTGGACCACAGGCACAGTCATAAATACTGCAGTATCACCTGAAGGGGAGGGTAGAGATATACAAACTGTAATAATAAATATCAATGATACTAATCATGTTATCTCCCCACAGACCGGAAACGGACGATTTGGCCGTGATGACAAGCAACCTCATCCGGGAAAAGTTAACAAATCTCTTCCCTTGCAGCTCTCTCCTAACCTTATCTCCACAGATGCAGTACAAAAGAATCCAACCAACCCTGTCATAGAGGAGACAGGTAGGTATGAAGGTTCCTCTGCATCGAATGACACAGCGAATTCAGGTAAAACGTGGCGAAGCCCACAGATGTACAAGAATGCAAATTTTATGTGTGAAATGATAGAAACTGCAGGAAGATATTATGTACTAGTTGAGCTGCAAGATTCAGTCTCCAACCCTATCAGGGGATTAATTGACACTGGGTCACAGGCAACTATCTTATCCCACAGGTACTACACACAGCTAAATGAGCTAACACCCCACAAACCCAAAATAAGAGAATTTGACGGTTCTCTAATAGGTGTTGGGGGTGACTCCCTAAAAGTTTACGGTACTGCCTGGTTAAAATTTAAATTGGGGAACAGGGTCATAAGACACCCTGTCATTATAGTGGATCTGCCAACTGATCGTTTAATTATTGGTAGTGATCTCCTGAAACGATTAAGCACCATAATTGATTGCATAAATAATGTAATTTGGTCACAAGTTAAACGGCCTATCAATTATGAAAAATCTGGTATATCTCGCACCCGACATAGCTGTCACGTGGTGGAAGAGAAACCAGATGCTGTGGAGATTCATTTCAGGAATAACTCTGTACCTGAAATCACTATTCTACAAATAGATGATCAAACTCCTTTTAGTGGCTCTGATGGTAATACTTTTAAAATTTCGCCCGGAAAAATAGCGAATATCTCCCTAGATGGCGATATATTAACCATATCACTCCACAAGGGGGATCCTAAAATCCCTAAAGGGGGAGACCATGCTCAATACCTCACAGGGATTGAGAGAGTTAAAGAGGATCTATTTATCCCTATACAAGTGCATGACCTTGGTAAAACCAAGTATGCTAAAATAAATTTAAAACAGGAAGCTAGCTATATAAGCGAAGGTTTATTAGCGCAAATAGCTGAACCTAAAGTGATTAAATATCTTTCTCCCCAAGACCACTGTGTCAACGGCCTGGATGACAGGTCTGAAAGCTATAACATCACAGCTAAGTGCTTATTATCTATCTCTATTGGTAATAAGTCAGTGAAGCACCTGTTTTTAGTTTTAAATACTCCCCATAATCAAATATACATTGGCAATGATATCTTACATAGATATGCCATACAAATAGATGTGATTAATTCTTGCCTCTGGAGCAGGTTAAAGGGGGACCCTGAAGTATTTCAGGATGAAAATGCAGCCCTGAAATCAAACCAGCAATTGCCATATGCTGTGAATATGCAGGTATCTAGCGATGTTATAATTCCTGCTGGGGCTGATAAATTTATTTTACCCTTACAGGTAAAGAGAGGTCAGAAATTAAAAACTTCTGAAACACTGATTTGCCTCTCCCATAGAATACAAAATCTGGGTGTCTCAGTAATCTACACTCCTATGGTGAATATTGGAACTGTTCCAATAAATATTATTGTGCATAACATGACCCCACAGGATATAACATTATCCAAGGGAACTACCATAGGATATGCACTGGAATCAAGTTATTACACTTTTGGATTCCAGAATAATGTAATTGGGCTAATACCTGAAGGATACCTAACTGAAGAACAATTAATAGAACAATCCTTTGCATCTATGCCAGAGGGTCTATTTAATATTCAGTCTATTTATCCCTTCAGCTCAGAGGAAGGCATCTGTAAAATTGAAGAAGCCTCTCTAGTGTTTGATCAGCCAATCAAACAGCAAGATTACCCAAATACCCAGAGTCATGGGAGCAATGTAAACTATAATCAAGGGGATCTCACCTCTAGATTGGAAGAAGCCTATGAAATAGGACAGCCTGAAATCTTTCCAGGATTTCAGCAAATAGTCAAAGAGCAAATATCCTTAGCTAATGGCTGTTCCAGCGATGACGAACGCCAACAGCTGCGAGAACTCCTAATGGAATACAAGGATATTTTCGCTAAGGATTCTTATGACTGTGGTACTACAGACTTGCACATTGCAAGAATACAAACAGATCCTAATGCGCCACCTGTATTTGTCAAACAATACAGACTTCCCTTAGCCTCATATGATTCTCTTGCAGAGATCATAAGGAATTTGGAAGAAAGAGGTATTATCAGACAGGTGCACAGCTCTTATAATAATCCTATTCTAGGTGTCCTTAAGCCCAATGGACAATGGCGTTTGTGTGCTGACTTAAGACAGCTAAACAAACGAGTATACATGTCTGGCTGGCCTGTACCATACATTGACCAGTGCCTAGCACAAATGCAAGGATCCAAAATATTCACTGCCATTGATTGTGCACAGGGATATTGGACCATAAAGGTACATGAAGAGGACCAATATAAGCTAGCATTCTCCTTCCAAAAGGTCCAATATGCATTTCAAAGACCTCCTTTTGGATACCTAAATTCTGGACATGAATTTGCTGTATTCATGCATAAGGCTATGCCTGATGCACTGGAAAGGGGGACCTTATCTTATGTTGATGATGTTTTAATCAAAAGCACAGACTTTGAAAAACACGTCGCAGAGCTTAAACACGTCCTCAGCCAACTTAAAAGGGCAGGTGTCAAATTATCCCTGCAAAAAGCTCAATGGTGCCGCACTCGTGTAAACTTCTTGGGACATGAAGTTACCTCTGAAGGATTAAATCCCCAAAAGAAAAAGGTGGAAGCTATAGTGAATTCTAAAAACCCAACTAACTTAAAGGAATTGAGATCATTCCTGGGTATGACGAATTATTCTCGCAAATTCATTGATAATTATGCGGAATTAGCTAAACCACTACTACTTCTTCTAAAGAAGGATGTGAAATGGCACTGGAGTGAGTCTCAAGAGACAGCCATCAGAGAGCTGAAGAGAAAACTCACTCAAGCACCTTGCTTAGCGTACCCTGAAGGTGGTAAACCTTTCTACTTAGAAACAGGGTACACAGATGTAAGCATGAGTGCTGTGTTATACCAAAAGCATGATAATTTGAACAAAGCCATTGCTTATGCGAGCAAAAATCTATCCCCAGTAGAAATAAAGTTCAACGATTGCGAAAAAGCCCTCTTATCTACTGTATGGGCTCTACAAAATTTCCGCAGCTATATACAGGGCGAGGAAATCATTGTAGAAACGGCCCACCAGCCTTTGCTATATTTGCAAAGTGAGAGAATAAGAGATGGGAATTTATCAAATAGCCGCATAACAGCATGGACGCTTTCCTTGCAAGGCTGGCCCTTAGAAATTCGCTACAAGCAGAATAAAAAGAATCCAGTCGCACAAGGGCTTGCTGAGCTCCACGACTGTACTGCTAGAGATCCTGGGGAAGAATTATCAGAAGATGATTTTCTGGAGGAACAATTGCTTTCCCCATATAAAATGTACAATGAGGACCATTGTCAAACACTACCTTGGGTGTATGTTGATGGTTGTTCTTACCATGCCACTATTGATAATGAGCGCAGATTAGTCGCTGGCATTGGTATAACTGGGGCAAATGGATTCCCAAATATATCTATAGGTTTCAACATTGGACCAAGATCAAGTCAGGTTGCAGAACTAACTGCTGTTTTCAAAACCATTGAAATGGCTATTGAACATAGTATTAATGAATTTGTGATCATAACTGACTCAAATTATGTGCGTGACAGTTTTGTTGAATACCTGCCAACTTGGAAAAGAAATGGCATGCAGAAAAGCAATAACAAACCAGTCAAGCATGGCAAAGTGTTCTGCGAGATTGATAATCTGGTAGTATCCAATGATTTAACCATACACTGGAAAAAGACCAAGGGTCATTCCAGAGTTTTAGGTCCTGATAAGGAAGGCAATGACCTTGCGGATTCATTAGCCAAACAAGGAGCCATAACTGGAGAACTCCTTAATATTGACCACTTAATGGGTGCAGTTCAGGTAGAAGCCATTACCAGAAACCAGGCAAAACAACAGAGTGAGCCTAACTTGGTACAATGGAGTCAGGATTCTCCTAGTGAGGACCTGATCACTAGTCAAAAAGAAGACCCCATTGTAGGCATCTTCTATAAACACATAGAAGATCCTGAAAGCAACCCCATCTCAAAAGATGATTGTGCAAAGAAGATCTGAGAATCTTAATAAAATCTAAATCACAATTCAAATTATAGGATGGTTTGTTAATTAGAACCTCCAAAACTGGCATCCAGCAGTGGGTAGTACCCACCAAGTTCAGAGGTCTAATGCTTCAACATGCCCATGATGCTCCCACATCTGGTCATCGCGGTGCCAAACTCACGTATGAAATATTGCGTGATTATGCTTTTTGGCCACACATGTTGAAAGATGTTCAAACCTACTGTCAAGGGTGTTTAATCTGCCCACAGTTCCAACCCACTGCACCAACGCATAGAGCGCCATTGCAGAAAAGGGGGATGGTAATGCCATGGTCAGATATACAAATTGATTTTATTGGCCCAGTAACAAGATCATCAAGAGGTAACAAATACATGTTAACAGTGACATGCCTGTTCACTAAATGGGTAGAGTGCATTAGTGCACCTAACAATAGTGCTGAAACATGTGCAGCATTGCTCATCAACCATGTGTTTTCCAGATTTGGTCTGCCCCAAAGAATCGAGTCAGATCGGGGGACCCACTTCACTAGCGAAGTAATGACAAAAATGTGGAAAATACTAGGGGTTAAAAGAAAGCTCCATATTGCTTATAGAGCTGCCTCAAGTGGTGGTGTAGAGCGTTACAACCAGTCTATTGTTAAAATCCTCAAAAAGTTTGTGAGTGAAACAGGTAAAGACTGGGATGTAAAACTACCTCTAGTCTTAATGGCATTAAGAGCAACTCCAAGTAGTGCTACCAAGATGTCACCTTTTGAACTGATGACTGGTAGAAGAATGGTTCTACCTCAGCATCTGCTATACCGTACATCAGACCAAAACTTGATAAACGCTGCCAATACACATCAATATGTGGAGAACCTAAGAAAGCATCTGCAATATGCATTTGCATTTGCTCAAAGGAATTTAGAAAGAGCCACAACTACCACTAAAACCTATTATGATCTCAAAACGTCCAAAAAGGAATATGAAATAAATGATAAAGTTTATCTTTATAACTTTGGAAGAGATCAGGTTAGGGAGAAGAAATTTCTTCCCTCATGGAAAGGTCCTTTCGTCATTACTGACAAAATATCTCCAGTGGCCTATAAAATAAGGATCCCCAAAAATGAAAGTTTCATAGATAAATGGGTCCATATCAATCAATTGCGGGCATGTCATCCCAGATCCCAACTACAAGTCATAGAGGGAGAATGAAGTGTCATATCCCCAAATGAACTAAAGACATACTATAGTTTAAAGATACCTAACTGATAAACATGAAGGTTCAAAATTGACAGACTATCTACATAGAAGACTGTCCATGATGTGTACGGTCAACATCCTCACCAAATATCACTAACTTTGATCCAATTCAAATACATGTGTCCTACATAGTTTTGAATTGGAAAGGGGGATTTATGTCAAGGTATTTGAAATATTATTAAATAATATATAGAAGTATATTTATCTTTATTTAATAAATCTGTGGATGTGAACATGGTCTGTAGGACAAAGGATTAGATCTCCCCCACTCCAATTGCACAGGAGATATTCTTGGCTGAAAGGAGAACAAAGGATTATCTCTGGGAGATCTCACACACTCAATATGTTAAATTATGCAATTGTATAATTTAGCAAGGAACTAAAATTTAACATAGTTTCAGGATACAGGCAAATATATGGAGACGAAATGTCTGAATTACCCTTTTGGAACTGATCAAAATCATAGAGGCAGCTTTTATGCACATGGGTGTTAATTATCAAATACACATCTGCACTGCTGGCTAAACAGGAAATATGCTGTTTTAAAGACTTTTACAACTCCTCATGGATTGACCCCATGTGGAGCAATAAAGGCCTTGGGAAACACAGACAAATGCTAAGGTGTGACTCTGGAAGTTCACGTAAGCAGACAGCAAATAAACATTTATTTTTTTTCTCTCTCTGTTTAAATACATGCCCCAGAATGTATTAAATATAGAAATTTGGGAAATTGTCTAATTCTATATTATTATTACATGGGTATTTGCTAAGCTTGGGAGGTAACTGTTTTAGTCAGTCAAAAATGTGTAATAACCTCTGTTTTGCTTATATTTTTCAGACAGATAAATTCAGATATACATAGAAATGATATATATGTTTTGAAAACACAAAAGATCTTACTTAGCCTCTGTGTTTTTAAGAATATAAATAAATACTTATGGACCATACACATATTAATGCTTGGATCATCTCTAATAATTATTTCTATTTTTATTGCAGACAACCATTGGTCATGAGCATCAATCTTAGAAATGAATTAAGTCATATCATATAAACGTACAAATAAATGTTTATAAAGTTTCACATACATCTTTTAAAATATAGTGAGATGAAAATATGGAAGTTACTTTGATGTGATATGACTATGAGATATATATTTGATGTGATATAACTATGAAATATAAGTTATTTTAATATAATGTTAGATATGTGATGTTTCATATCAAAATGATCAGAAAATTCATTAAGATATAACTTATCCAAAACAAATATTATGAATAGTTGTCGCAGTAAATTATGATAAAATTAATAACCATTTCATAGGAATACTGACTTAAGTTGTTTCAAATGTTGCTGTGTCTGTTTGTGCTGCCACCTGGTGTTATGTTGCGAGAACTACAGCCAGAAGGTTCTCTCTGGCTGTTAAAAATGAAATTTCCAAGGGCCAATCCGATTTAGACTTCCCAGATAACCAATGGGAAGGTCAGCTCCCGCAGGGCCACCCACAATTTACCAATGATGGGAAAACCAAATAAAAAGTGAATGCAATGGAGAGAAAGGGACAGATTTTCTGCTGAAGCTAAAACTTGTAACTGGTTCCCGCTGGGTGTGAGATACCACTTTACTTGAGCAAAGCTAATCTACCCTTCTCATTGATTGCGATATACACTTGTTGGTGATCTGAGGTAAAATAATTCCTACCAAGGAATATCGGATATCGACTGCTTTTTACTTTGGTAACGTATTCAAGGTTTTGTAAGATAAGTTATATGCATAGTTAATTTGTATTTAATAGATTTAAAGAAACAGTGTGTTTTAGTTAGCATTTCACAGCCTATATATATATTGTTTAAATCTGTGTCTGATTGGCTAAGTAACTCATCTATACAAGTTCTGATATTGTCAGTTAATTTTGTATTAGGATAAATTGCAATTAAATAGCAGAATATATATTATCCTATTGTTTTATAAACACTGTTTAGAATTGTATTGCTTGGATGTTAAAGGTTTTTAGTCCCATTGTGTTAAATAAATAAAAGGCTGAATTGTGAAGGTATATTTTTCTGGGTTTTGTAAGAAGGATAGCATATCTTAAGAGTTGGTTTTAACGCATATAAACTTTTATTTAGTTTCCTTTTATTGCAAATATAGTTCAATATGTTTATGGATATTAACTAAATAAAAGAATTCAGATATTTATATTAATTGTATGGTCTAGTAGGTGCATGGTTGATAAGGGTTTCTATTTCTTTGTATTGTGTTTATAACCCTGCCATAAACTTATATATATTATTTGGATAGCACTGCTAAGATTTTCATAAATATACTGACAAGACCGACGAATGACTGGTCCTTTAAATGATGTCATCCAAGATGGCGTCCCTTGAATTCCGATTGGCTGATAGAATTCTATCAGCCAATCGGAATTAAGGTAGGAAAAATCCTATTGGCTGATGCAATCAGCCAATTGGATTGAAGTTCAATCCTATTGGCTAATCCAATCAGCCAATAGGATTGAGCTTGCATTCTATTGGCTGTTCCAATCAGCCAATAGAATGCGAGCTCAATCCTATTGGCTGATGTTGGATGTCTTCAAGATGGAGCCGCTCCTCGTCGGATGGATGAAGAAAGAAGATGCCGCCTGGATGAAGACTTCTGCCCGTCTGGAGGACCTCTTCTGCCAGGTTGGATGAAGACTTCGCCCGGCTTCGTTGAGGACTTAGGCCTGGTTGGGTGAAGACGTTTCAAGGTAGGGTGATCTTCAGGGGGTTAGCGTTAGGTTTTATTAAGGGGATATTGGGTGGGTTTTAGAGTAGGTTTGGGTGTGTGGGTGGTGGGTTGTAATGTTGGGGGGGGTATTGTATTTTTTTTTTACAGGTAATAGAGCTGATTACTTTGGGGCAATGCCCCGCAAAAAGCCCTTTTAAGGGCTATTTGTAATTTAGTATAGGGTAGGGATTTTTATTATTTTGGGGGCTTTTTTATTTTATTAGGGGGATTAGATTAGGTGTAATTAGTTTAAAATTCTTGTAATTAATTTTTTATTTTAAGTAATTTAGTGTTGTTTTTTTTTGTACTTTAGTTAATTTTATTTAATTTTAATTATTTGTAGTTAATTGTAGTTAATTTATTTAATGTATTTAATGATAGTGTAGTGTTAGGTGTAATTGTAACTTAGGTTAGGTTTTATTTTACAGGTATATTTGTATTTATTTTAACTAGGTAGTTATTATATAGTTAATAACTATTTAATAACTATTCTACCTAGTTAAAATAAATACAAACTTTCCTGTAAAATAAAAATAAACCCTAAGCTAGCTACAATGTAACTATTAGCTATATTGTAGCTATCTTAGGGTTTATTTTACAGGTAAGTATTTAGTTTTAAATAGGAATAATTTAGTTAATTATAGGATTTTTATTTAGATTTTTTTTAAATTATAGTTGTTAGGGGGTGTTAGGGTTAGAGTTAGACTTAGATTTAGGGGTTAATAAATTTAATATAGTGGCGGCGGTGTAGGGGGGCAGATTAGGGGTTAATAAATATAATGTAGGTGGCGGTGGGGTCCGTGAGCGGCGGTTTAGGGGTTAATACATTTATTAGAGTTGCAACGGGGTCCGGGAGCGGCAGTTTGGGGGTTAAACACTTTAATAGAGTTGCGGTGGGCTCCGGGAGCGGCGGTTTAGGGGTTAATATGTATAATGTAGGTAGCAGCGGTGTAGGGGGGGGGGGCAGATTAGGGGTGTTTAGACTCGGGGTACATGTTAGGGTGTAAGGTGTAGACGTTCCGATAGGAATTAATGGGATATCGGGCAGCAGCAAACATGAGCTCCTCTGGTGCAGGGCTTCCTCTTCCATCGAAGTCTTCTTACTAAATGACGGTTAGTAAGTAACATCATCCAATATGGCGTCCCTTCAATTCCGATTGGGAATTAAGGTAGAAATTAAGGTAGAAAAAACCTATTGGCTGATGCAATCAGCCAATAGGATTAAGCTGGCATTCGATTGGCTGATTAGAAAAGCCAATAGAATGCCAGCTCAATCCTATTGGCTGATTGGATCAGCCAATATGATTGAAGTTCAATCCTATATAGGATTTTTTTCTACCTTAATTCCTATTGGCTGATAGAATTCTATCAGCCAATCGGAATTGAAGGGACACCATCTTGGATGACATCGCTTAAAGGAACCATCATTTATGTAGATTGAATAAGTCCTAAAGTTTTCTTAGGTACTCATAAATACATGGAATTAAAACTAACTCCAAAAATTTATGAGATCATATGATGAGTTTAAACCAGTCGGATATCTGGTCTGCAGTTGGAAGATCCAGAACACCTCCCTTTTGGCCAGTGCCAAACCGGATGTAGGAATTGAAACCAAGGTATACAGAAAACCTATAACAGGTAATACACTTCTCCATGCCAGGAGCAGTCATCCCAAGCAAATCTTCAGGTCAGTGGCAAAGGGCTAAATTTCAAGATTAAAGAGAAATTGCAGAAATCCATTACAGTACGAAGAATGTGCTAATCAATTATCTGATCATTTACTAGTTAGGGGCTACAAGCAACAGGAGATCGTTAAGACTAGGCAGGAAGTAGCTACCATTGACAGACATATTTTGTTAAAAAAAATCAGAACCGAAAAAAGAGAAGAACAAAGGGATTTTCTTCACCACTGATTACAGCATGCAATATCATAAAATCTGTCAAATAGTGCAAAAGAACTTTAGACTATTGGCGGCTGATGATGCCTTAGTCGAGACAGTGGAAAAGGGATGCAAATGTTCCTTTTAGGAAGGGGGTGTCCCTAGGCAACATTCTGGCTCCTACTGAGCTTACAAGCTTACACACTGATGACCCAAGTTCATGGTTAAGATTTAAGGGTGTGTATAGATGTAGTAACCACACGTGCAAAGCCTGTGAACATGTAATGGTCGGTGAGGGCTTCAAAAGTGAGGTTACGAACAAGTTATACAAACATAGTAGGTGTATGAACTGTAGAAGTAGATATACCATCTATTTGGCAGGTTGTACAGAGTGTCACCTCCAATATGTGGGTATAACGTCCAGAGAAACAAGCACACGTATTAGGGAACACCTCTCAGACATTAAGGCCGGTGTCTTGACCACCCCCCTGGTTCAACATTTCAAAATGTTCCATGATAAATGAGTGAAGAGTTTTGGTTGGACCATTATAGAAATAGTTAATACTAAGCAAAGAGAGGGAGATAGAGATCAAGCACTGGCCAAAAGGGAGGTGTTCTGGATCTTCCAACTACAGACCAGATATCCGACTGGTTTAAACTCATCATATGATCTTATTAATTTTTGGAGTTAGTTTTAATTCCACGTATTTATGAGTACATAAGCAAACTTTAGGACTTATTCAATCTATATAGAATGAGACAGTTGGGAGTCCATACCTATGGTGTGTGTGGAAAAATTATATAAGATGTATTTGAGGTATATATTCAACAGTATACAATATACAACAGTGTTTTTTTATATATGGAGGGTACAGTTTTAGATTTAATCAAGCTAGCTTTTTGGATTATGGTGGGTCACATGTTTTTCCATACTATCACACCCAGGATTTAGTCTATTTGACATATGGGTTTAGTGATTAAAAATCTAGTTTGTATCTAGATGCTTGTTTTAGTGTATAGAGAAAGCACAATGTGATATTAGCTAGTATACACTAATTTTTGATACTTTGGGAAACTATATGTGTGAATATTAAAATCAGTAACTGTATTACCCATTTAATTGTAACCTAAATGAATATGACAATTTGCATGTATTTCAATTTGTATTGCACTTTTTTTTTATAGGGTGCTATGTTATATTGTAGACGTTTATGTTTGTTGTAAACAGTATTTATGTGTGTTAAATGCCTTGCCTTGTTCAGCCCCAATTGAGTTATAGGGTTAAAAGCCTGAGGTTTTGGTGGCTTAACAATTTAGCAATGAAACAGTTAAAAGTGAGCATGACACCTTAGCGAATCAGATGATTTTAATCCTCTTAAATAGCCCATTAGTGAGAGGGTGGTCAGAGAGCCATGAGTACAGCGTTCCAGCCAAAACACGTAGGTTTTGTACACTAAGGGCATGCTATGTACCTGTGCATTCAACAGCTTTTAATGATTTAATGACTTAATAAAGAAATAGATATTTTAACTGCAGCTCAGGACTTTGTTGATTTTGTACTTTGGGGCAATGCCCCGCAACAGGCCCTTTTAAGGGCTATTTGTAATTTAGTGTAGGGTAGGGCTTTTTGTATTTGGGGGGGGCTATTTTTTTAGGGGGGATTAGATTAGGTGTAATAACTTGTAATTTGTTTATTATTTTCTGTAATTTAGTGTTTGTTTGTTTTTGTACTTTAGATAATGTTATTTAATTGTATTTAATTGTATTTAGTTTAGGGAATTAATTTAATTATAGTGTAGTGTTAGGTGTAATTGTAACTTAGGTTAGGTTTTATTTTACAGGTACATTTGTATTTGTTTTAGCTAGGTAGTTATTAAATAGTTAATAACTATTTAATAACTATTCTACCTAGTTAAAATAAATACAAACTTGCCTGTAAAATAAAAATAAACCCTAAGATAGATACAATGTAACTATTAGTTATATTGTAGCTAGCTTAGGGTTTATTTTATAGGTAAGTATTTAGTTTTAAATAGGAATTATTTAGGTAATAATAGTAATTTTATTTATATTTATTTAAATTATATTTAAGTTAGGGGGTGTTAGGGTTAGGGTTAGACTTAGGGGTTAATAACTTTAATATAGTGGCGGCGATGTTGGGGGTGGTAGATTAGGGGTTAATAATTGTAGGTAGGTTGCGGTGATGTTGGGAACGGCAGATTAGAGGTTAATAAAATTTAACTAGTGTTTGCGAGGCGGGAGTGTGGCGGTTTAGGGGTTAATATATTTATTTAGTGGCGGTGATGTCTGGTTCGGCAGATAAGGGGTTACAAATGTTATTATAGTATTTTCAATGTGGGAGGGCCTTGGTTTAGGGGTTAATAGGCAGTTTATGGGTGTTAGTGTACTTTTTAGCACTTTAGTTAGGAGTTTTATGCTACGGCTTTGTAGTGTAAAACTCTTAACTACTGGCTTTTAAATGCGGTACCAGTCTTGACAGGAGAGGGTCTACCGCTCACTTTTTGTCAGACTATGCAAGTCCCATTGAAAAAATAGGATACGCAATTGATGTAAGTGGATTTGCGGTATTTCCAAGTCTGGCCAAAAAAGTGAGCGGTACACCTGTACCTGCAAGACTAGTAATAACAGCGGGTTTTAAAAAGCAGCATTGCGACCGTCCAATGCTGCTTTTTAAGCCTAACGCAAAACTCGTAATCTAGCCGAATGTTTGGTTAAAAGGCCTTTCAATTAATTTCATGTCCATATGGTTCCATACGGTTCCTGAAAATGTACTACTAAAATGTACTATCCACTAAGGGAATAGTAGTGGATTTGGCTAACGTGAATAGTCCCATCCACCACTAGAAACTTTTCACAAAGCTCTACATGAGAAGCCAGAAAAGGAAACATCTTATTATCTTTCTGTAGCAGCTCTCTGAGGGGTAAATGGGCCTTAAATGGGCCTCAAATCAGTCTGAGGACCCCTCTCAATTAAGAATCTTAGAGATAAATATAAACTCATGGGAAAAATAATGTAAACCCTCTTTAAACTCTATGGGTTTACATATCAGGAGATAATAACAATCATCTGGTCCTTAGCAGGTCTTAAAATTAGGTAAATACAACCTCAGATGAAAAACAACACATGACATATCATACTGTGTCATGATTTATTTAATAAAAATAAAGCCAAAATGGAGAAGCCCTGTGTGAAAAACTAAGTACACCCTTACTGCTTCCATAGGAAATTAGAAGCTAAGTAGCAGCCAGATGCTGCTAATTAAATTCCCTCGATTAATTGATCATCAGCAAGTTTGACCAACTCTATAAAAGCTGAAGTTTTAGCAGTTAGCTGGTCTGGAGCATTCATGTGTGCGTTAACACAATGCCAAGGAGGAAAGACATTAGCAATCTTAGAGAAGCAATTGTTGCTTCCCATCAATCTGAGAAGGGTTATAACGCTATTTTTAAACAAGTTAAAGTCCATCATTCTACAGTGAGACAAGATGGGAATCGACCCCTGTGTGTTTAACTCTTGTAAATTAATTAAATACATAGTTAAGGTAAGCTCCAAAGCAGCCATTCCCTACTTGGAGTTAGCTGAATACATCAGCATTGCATTGTTGCTTCTGAGCATATGTACATAGCCTTTTTAACAAATGATACCAAAAGAACAAATTGATTTTGAATAGAAGCAAGTTTTGTAAAACCGCTATCTAGCACTCCTGTTAGCCCTGAACAACAAAATCGACCCCTGTGTGTTTAACTCTTGTAAATTAATTAAACACATAGTTAAGGTAAGCTCCAAAGCAGCCATTCCCTACTTGGAGTTAGCTGAATACATCAGCATTGCATTGTTGCTTCTGAGCATATGTACATAGCCTTTTCAACAAATGATACCAAAAGAACAAATTGATTTTGAATAGAAGCAAGTTTTGTAAAACCGCTATCTAGCACTCCTGTTAGCCCTGAACAACAAAGTAGCGGTTGTTCACTGAGTGGGACTGCATATAGATATCAGCAGATTGAGGCGGATGTATATAGAGACCTTGGAAGTGCTGCCAGATCAGTGAAGATATGGCTGAGACCAGAATGCTGTATGTGTACAGCATTTTGGGAAGAAATATGTACAAAGCTGTAACCACCCAGTATGTGTGGACTATTACTATGACTATTAGTCCGCTATGACTATAGTGAATCACACATGGTAGTATGCACAGCTGTGTAGATGGCTAAGGTAACATATTTGCAACATTGTTAGAACATATATTAACCTTAAGTGCCCTACGTACCGTCATTAAGACTCTGCCTTAGGAATAATTAGTCTTTCGGATTACTGGCTACTTAAGTGGACTGTTGCCAAGGTTTAGATTGAATACATGTTTTAACATGTGGTTTGTTGCAGGTGAGAATAAAGGAATTTAAATGTGAATCAGAGTGCAGCCTTGTCATTCTTTGTCGTCCACCGTCATTTTAGTCTCTCTCTGCTATTTAAGGACTTTAATATTATTTTATGACTGCTTGCCCCAATTTTTTTTTTCAAGTTATAATTTGTCCAAGTGCTCCCTACATGTGGTTGTTGTTTAAGAAGTCAGTTTATGCTCTATCTGAATTATGAAAGTTTAATTTTAAATATCATGTCCCTTTAAAGCAAATTACTTTGACAAAAATGTAAGAAAATTTGTGTTTACCGGAGCAATGTTAAAATACTTATGAATAGCTTCCTGCTTGCTATATACAAATAGATTAAGAAGTTATTTGTGAAACTTACAATCACCATTTCAATGTAAGCAAAATAACAGAACAGATATGTGACACATTTAGGTCCATGTGACAGAGAAAAAAAATCACTCCAAGAGATTGAAAAGGAAATGACATTATCATTTTACTGATGTAATATTAGACTCATTTTAGAACTATTTAATTCTGAAAGCTTGAATGGTTTAAAACAAAACAACTAACATACTGTGAATAAGGAACAGAAGATTCCATAAGTCACTAAATGTATAATGGCAAAAAGCAGAAGTTTCAAGCTGTTTTACAATTGTATTGAATAAACCTTGAAATCACATTAGAACATATAACCTGGGGGTTTTTAATCACATGACAATTTACAGTTAATCAGTTTATATTTTTACCTGTTGTGGTATAAGTGAAATTGATGCAAATTATTTTTAGTACAATTTTGCTCTGGTTTTCACATGTAATGCAAGCGAGTAATTTATATTTAAAGGGACGTTGCACACTAGATTTTTCTTTGCATAAATGTTTTGTAGATGATTCATTTATATAGTCCATCAGGGTGTGTTTTTGTAAAAATGTATAGTTTTGCTTATTTTTTAATAACATTGTGCTGATTTTCAGACTCATAACCAAGCCCTAAAGTTTGAGATGTATACTGATGTATACAGACCTCAGACGGCTTCTGTTTATATAATGGATCTTTTCATATGCAGGGGAGGGGGAGGTTCTGCTATCAGCCCCTTTCAGTGTGTGTTCCTGGCTAATCTCATCAACAGTGCTAAATTGGGAACTTCTAAGTAAGTTTTTAAAAGGTTTTATACTGGATTTTTATATCAGTATCTGCACATATTATTGTTTGTAGTAGTGTCTATTACATGCAGTTAAAGGGCCATTAAACCCAAACATTTTCTTTCACAATTCAGATAGAGAATACAATTTTAAACAACATTCAAATTTACTTCTATTATCTAATTTGCTGCAATCTTTGTATATACTTTGTTAAAGAAATAGCAATGCACATTGGTGTGCCAATCACATGAGGCATCTATGTGCAGTCACCAATCAGAAGCTACTGAGCCTATCTAGATATGCTTTTCAGGAAAGAATATCAAGAGATTGAAGCAAATTAGATAATAGAAGTAAATTAGAAAGTTGTTTAAAATGGTATTCTCTATCTGAATCATGAAATAAAAAATGTGGGTTTAATGTCCCTTTAAATTAAAATTGGTGTATACTGCCCCTTTAAAGGGACACAGGAACCCCAAAAAAATTATTTTGTGATTCAAATAAAACATGCAATTTTAAGCAACTTTCTAATTTACTCCTATTATAATTTTTTCTTCGTTCTCTTGCTATCTTTATTTGAAAAAGAAGGCATCTTAGCTAAGGAGCCAGACATTTTTTTGGTTCAGAACACTGGACAGCACTTTCTTATTGGTGGGTGAATTTATCCGCCAATCAGCAAGAACAACCCAGGTTGTTCACCAAAAATGGTCCGGCATCTAAACTTACATTCTTGATTTTCAAATAAAGTTAACAAGATAATGAATAAAATGTGATAATAGGAGAAAATTAGAAATTTGCTTAAAATTGCATGCTCTATCTGAATCACAAAATAAAAAAATTGGGTTCAGTGTCCCTTAATGTAAAAAAGCATTTAATCATTTAAAAAAAAATTAATAAAAAACATTTCTGGATATTGGGCTGAATTGATGAGAAAAATAAAAGTAGACATATTGTAAATCGAGTCCAATCAGATGTGTTATATATAGAAATACGTAGATGCATAATAAAGGCAAATCTTCAGATTGTTAGGAAAAAGTCCATTGTTTTTTTATTTGTTTGTTTGTTTTTTATTTAAGAAGATTCTGGGACCAAAATATCATAAGCTTATATACTGTATATGCTTTTTTATTTTATACTATCAGAAACAACTTAAGGGACTTGTTAAGGGAATGTATCCAGTAGATAATACTTTAGCAGGCACACAGTATACGTGGGAGGCATATCTAGGACAATTCTTTATAAACAGATTAAACATAAAGAAGACTTAATATTGTTTAATATATTGTGTAATGGCTACAAAGCAGAGCACGTGTATAGTTTAGTTATAGAAGTCCATACACAGGAATATGTAAATAATGTCTTAAAAAAAAGGTAAACTGGAAACACGCCACACTCTCCTATTGTACAGCTGTCACACTGGGAGACTTAAACTCATAAATTGTTAGGTTGTTGCAAAGGGGCCACATTGTAAAGACGAGATCATGTTTCAAATTCATTCAGTATTGGTTCACTTATATTTACCATAGATTTATTAGTAGGCGTTGCTGCCTTTGACGTCTATTGTGCGTTACACAATATATATCTTACGTATCAAGCATGAACCATCAGCAACATGGAAAAGGAATAATTATAGCCATAACACTTAGGAAAAACATTCGTCCTTGTGAAGTATCTTTTCTTGAGGTTGTGTCCTGCTTTAAAAGAACAAAAACTGCAAAACGGGTTTCCCTTTAAAGGAACATGAAACCCCAAATTTTTCTTTTATGATTCCGATAGAGAATACAATTTTAACCAACTTTCCAATTTACTTATATTATTTAATTTGATCCTTTCTCTTGTTATCCTTTGCTGAAAGGTTTATCTAGGTAAGCTCAG